>NC_091474.1:78569973-78873098 GCF_036971445.1 Narcine bancroftii
CAAGAAAAAATGGGCATCCTTAAGGACTGAAAGGCATCCATTTAAAACAGAGATATGGAGAAACTTCTTCAGCCGGAGAGTGGTGATTGCTAGAATTTGCTGCCAAGGGCAGCTGTGGAGGTCAGATCATTGGGTGTATTTAAGGCAGAGATTGATAGCTATCTGAATATGATATAAAGGATTATGTGGAGAAGGCAGGGGAACAAACAGGATGTCCTTTCAACTGGCAGCCCACCTGTGCTGGAGTGGGTACTTGCATAATATTAATTTAGAATTACTGTGGTGCTATTGAGACTTGAGCGCACACGAGAGGGCGATTAAGACACTGAAATCATGTCGGTAGCTTCCTGAGCTCAGCACAGGAAGGAGAAGATCTTGATGTGGACCCAGACACTCAATAGCATGGATTAGGTTAGAAGCATAGAACAATAGAACATTACAGCACAGAAAGCAAGCCCTTTGGCACTTCTAGTCTCTGCCAAACTATTATTCTGCCTGATCGCACTGACCTACACCCAATTCGAAGCCCTCCATACCCCTCCCATCCATGTACCCGTCCAAATGTTTCTTACTGAAGTCAATCTAGACAATATCCACAGACTTTCCTTCATCAAATTTCCTGGTACCCTCCTCGAATGAGATTCAATGAGATCTCATGATATAACTATTAATATTTCATTCTGGTGATTAAGCCTTTATTTTACCTGATCCTTGGCAGGTTTCTGAACAACATTGTGACAAAACAATGGGAGGGCATAGAATTTAGTTGCACGAGTGAGGAAAATGAAGATCATTAATGTTTGCATCTATCATACGTTGATTCTGCATAAATCAAGGGTAGCTAATCATTTGCTGGATGCTTTTGATACTTAAATTTTATGTTGGTAGATAATTTTCCCTACGTTATGCTTTTGCATTGGAATTTTGTGGTGATCCTTTAAAATCAAAGGTAGCCAGAGATCTGAAAAAATTGGGAACCATTCAATCCCTCCTCTTTTAATGTATAACAATTCTATTTTTTAAATGGAAGAAGAAATGCTCCATGAGATATGTTTTTGTTGAAATATACTGCTGTATACTAATTGGATGATAATAGATCTGGAGAGCAATTCACTCCTCATAACAAAAGACACTGGCCACCTACGTGTAAAGTGGAACATCACCAAAATCCCGAAAGAAATGTTTGGATGCCGATATCACAAACCATGTGGCATAAGGAATGTGTAATGACTTGTTCCTTCTTTAGCTGGCGAGTTCAAAGGCGACTCTCCTCTTAGAGAACTTTAGAAGAGTTCAAAGTTCAGATTTATAGTCAGAGTATATACATGACAGCACATACAACCCTGAGATTCTTTTTCCTCTGGCCGAGGCAGAATTACCACTTACTGGTAGAGCAAAAAAACATGAACTCAAAGTACACATGTAAACAAATAAGGAGATGTGAACAATTGGACAGCGAAATGCAGAGAGACCAAATAAATAAATCAAGTGCAAAAGTAAGAGCCCTAAAATGAGTCCCTGATTGAGTGTTGTTGAGGAGTCTGATGGTGGAGGGGGAGCAGCTGTTCCTCAACCTGGTGGTTGTGGCACCTGTACCTCTTTCCTGATGGCAGCAGCGAGAACAAAGCAAGTGCTGGGTGGTGTGGATCCTTGATGATTGCTGCTGCTCTCTGACAGCGGGCTCCCTGTATTTGATCTAGATGTTTGGGAGGGTTGCCGATGATGTTTTAGGCCAGTGGTTCTCCACCTTTTTCTTTCCACTCACATGCCACCTTAAATAATCCCTTACTCACACAAATCTCCCATGGCATCCTCTATGAGTGGAAAATAAAAGGTGGAGAACCACTGTCCTGGGTTGTGTCCACTACCTTTTGCAGGGCTTTATGCTCAGGGGTATTAGTGTCCCTGCACTCAGCCAGCACACTTTCCTCCACACATCTGTAGAAATTTGCAGGGATTTCCGATAAGATACGAAACCTGTTTTCGGTCATTGTCTTTGAAAACTGTTTTTGTTATAAATTTAGTGCAAAACAGTAAAGTTCTCAGCCTATTCTGTTCAGCTGCATTGTAAAGCAGTCCACTCTGTTGAAAGACTGTCTTTTATAAACCAGCTGGGGTTGTCATTAATTTTTTCTCATGCAGTTTGGCTGAGTGGGTGTTATTATAGTTTAAGCATGCAACCTTCCCACTGACAGCCCAGAGGCAAGGCAGTGTTCCTAACTTGTGGCCAGGCTATTCCTGCAGAGATTTTATTTATATCGATTTTTTTTCCCCTTTGTCAGCATTCTTCTTTTCAAGAACGACATTGCCCAGAACATTCAGTGGCAGACAATTCCCGGTGCTGTCTCTCTTCCACTGCCCACACATGCACACTCAACCACTAATGGAGAAATGATTGTCAGTGATCAGTGATGGTCTGCTGCTCTTCGGCTGCTCTGCTGAGTTCTTGGCTGTGCCAGCACCACTGAGCACTGTTCTCACTGAAATCACCACACTCTATTGAATGAGTGCAACTAAATTTCTAAGCCTTAATTACTACCAAACAACCTCTCTGACCTGGGAAAGCTACTTTTATATGAGTGGAATCTAATCCCACAGAATCTCTTCCAGCCCTGCGAATAATGTTATTCGTTGAATTTTATTTCCCCCCCGAGATAGATCTGAAGTATTTGTTCCCTTCTCCCTACCTCTGCAACTCTTGCCGATGTCCTTCATTACCAACACATTCTTTCTCGGGTTGAGGGTCAGCTTTGCTTACCCCCCAGAAGTTCAAATTTCAAATTTATTGTCAGAGTATATTCATGACATCACATACAACCATGGGATTCTTTTTCCTGCGGTTGAGGCAGGATTACCACTTATTGGTAGTGCAAAAAAAATCTGTTCTCAATATGCACATGTAAACAAAGAAAGAACTGTAAACCGATTATGCAATACAGAGAGGAAAAAAAAATCAATAAATGAGTCCCTGATTGAATTTGTTGTTGAGAAGTCTGATAGTGGAGGGGGAGCAGCTGTCCCTGAACCTGGTGGTGTGGGTCTTGTGGCACCAATACCTCTTTCCTAATGGCAGCAGTAAGAACAGAGTGTGTTCTAGGAGGTGTGGATCCTTGATGATTGCTGCTGCTCTCTGACAGGAGGGTTCTTGATGGTGGGGAGGGTTTTGGCCTGTGATGTCCACTAACTTTTGTAGGGCCTTGCGCTCGAGGGTATTGGAGTCCCTATACCAGACCACGATGCAGCCGGTCAGCATACATTCCACCACAACATCTATAGAAATCTTCCAGGGTTTGCAATGTCAAAGCAAACCTCCACAAATGACTGAGGAAGTAGAGGCACTGGCATGCTTTCTTCACAATGCCATGAGTGGCATTCTTGGCATCAGATGAGCAGACGCTACTGAGAGGAAGAGCTCCAGATTTTTTTTAAAATTCTCCGGGACCCAAACAAAAATACTATTTTTACACAATGTTCCCTCAAAGGATCTCAAACTTAGGGTGCTCAAACCATCTCATAAATATTCGTGCAATCTGTCAAGCCTCGCACAATTTGGATTCTGTAAGGATTGTGTCAGCTCTTGTTTTAAGATGGATCCACCAACAGGCTTCAAGGCAAAGCCTCGCTGGGAATATTTTCAGGGAATAATTATAAATTACGAACATTTATAATTTTAGGTCTCAAAAAAATGGTGAATTTTAATGTTCATCTAGTTGGTTGAATATCCATGTTGGCAATGGAGCATTTATCACTTTAAGAACCTTGGTCTATCGTTAAACATTTTGAACTTGGCTATATCATAACCAGGTGGAACGTAAATCAAGGATATATGTTGAGTTGTGAAGTACGATTTATTTCCTATGGTAGATTTGCCTGACAGCTTGCAGTTAACAATTACAGTAGATTTATGGGTACCAGCTGAGAGAGATATAGATCATATCCCAAAGCTTCATCATCTGCCTGTGCTGGTCGTTTGAGGTAATTAAAATCATAAAAGTTAGGCATAAGTGAAAATTTCACTTCAACTAAATTGATGCACGCAGAGTGGCATGCTTCCAAACCCACCAGTAATGTGAGTTCCACTTTGCTCTCTGTTTCTGATTGTGGTTTTATTTTCATGCCACGTGTTTGTGAAATTACCGAGGCAATGGTGTCATTCCGGGCCACAGTACAGAACCCCTAGTTCCAACACTATGGAGGTCTGCATGGAAGGGTACTGAATTCTCTGCACCCTCCAGGGGTGGTGGAAGCCAGAGACTGGCATGGAAGATCAGTCATGATCACGTTGCAGACTTGCTTTTCTTTTGTGAGTTCTTATAACTTTTCAGCTGCAGCTTTGATGATTCCTCGTCTTAATTCATATAAGAAAGTCAGCTGATTGGCCTCTTGGTCCCGTGCAGTACACAAAAAGGGGCCCTTGCCGCCAAAATACACTCAATTCACCGACAACCACCAGCACGGCTTTTTCTTAAGGGTAGGTGGAAATCAGAGCCCCATGCAGACGTGGGGAGAACATACTCCTTACTGACAGTGCAGGATCGAGCCCTGATCCCGATCGCTGGCACTGTACCAGTCCACTGACCGTACCGCCCAAAAGTTGTCACATTCCCGACGAAGGGCTCAGGCCCGTAACGTCGGCCACTTCTTGTGGGATGCAGAGTGACCTGCTGTGATTCTCTGGCACTTCTGTGCACTGCACTGAACCCCAGCATCTGCCAATTTTCTTGTTGGCCCCTTGTTCCTGCTCAGATATTCAATAGGATCATGGCTGAACATTTACCTCAGCGCCAGGCCTGCACTAACCCTATATCCTTTCACTCAGGTTCGGATCCAAAGTCTATCAATCTCTGAGTATTCCCACCAGCTCAGTCTCTGCGACCCTGAGGGTGAAGGATTTCAAAGGGTTCCCTACTGGGTGTTGAAATGTCTCCTCATTCTATCCTGAACCGATAACCCCCTTATTCTAGTAACCCTCATTATAGAAAGCTCAGGCAGGGAAAGCATTCCATCTTCTCTCACCATGTTGAACCCTGCAAGAAATCTGTCCATTTCAATTACACTACCACTTATTCTTCTAAGCTCTGGAGAGGATAGCCCCAGTCTGCTTAAACTTTCCTCAAGACACTTCAGTTCCATGTGTCAGTATCTCAGATGGCCAGGCTAACATTATCCATGTCTGTTCAGCTCAAAGCCTCAGCCAGGAGTCTCTGTCCACTAGACATTGACTGGATTACACACAAATTCACCCAGATTGTCTCACATTATAGCTGAGTAGAGTCGCCTTTAAACTGAACAGGCAATGCCGCGGTCATAGCTGAATGCTGATAGAAATAATTTTTCTTTTTAACAAGATTATAAAATTAAAATGTTTTTTTTTTCAGTTTTCCAAAATTGGGGTGGTTAATATTAGGACACTTTAGCTGTTGAGCCCAGTTTTTGGTAAACCTGTTGTGCTTTGTGTAGCAGATTTGTATAAATGCCTTTGACCCGAATCCTTTTTGAGTGTTTTGTTCTTTTTGATGAAATGATGTTTTAGATTTTTAGTGCGGTTTCAGGAACCCTCCCCTTCCGTGTTCCTCTCAAATGCTAACAAACACATGATTAGAAAGAGTGCACGACAAAGCCTGTGCCCTGGATGAGAGCAAATCAAATTGATTTGTAAAAGGGGAGCCTGCACAGTCTGTTGAATGGTCACCGAATTACAGAATGGGTGGAGCAGGTGGAGAGGGTATGAACAGTCCAACTCCTGCTCCTATACTGTGAGCCCAGAAGTAACCAATGGTGCTTGTGCTTTTGTGAAATCTTTTTAACCACAGACATTCAATTAATCAGAACAAATTTTGACACAGTGGAGAGAAGAATTCATTCACTGCTGTCACCTTCTGTCATTTCTCAAGTTTTGGAAGCCAAAACCTTTAAACTCAACCAGGGGCCTCACTCATGTAGATTTAACACATTTTTAACTGCAAAATTGAGCCTTAGAAACCCATTTAGGGTGATGATTCAGAATGCAGCTGGTCTTAACATGCTGGTTTAATAACAGCAGCTCATATCAAAGACGTAGTCAATCTAGTCACTTAGCTCCAAGAAATAACTCACTTATTTGTCCTGTCCGTCCACTTTTAAATAGACTTTGCAATAAAAATATTATTACTTAAAAGGACTCGGTGGCCAGATAAAAAACCTTCCCCTGGGCTTGGACTCATCTTTGTTAATTCTGCTTGTCTGTCAAACAAGAGGACTAAAATCATGATTAACAGTGCCTAGTCTTGGCATTTGAGGCTCTGCTCATAAAGTAAAATCCATAATTATTCTTCATACTCCGTCCTGACAAATGCTTAGAATAAAAGTGCCTCTCCCACTTCCTCCCCCCTCCCCCCCCTCCCCCACTGCCCTGTAAGTCTTAGCTCATAAAAGGAGCCTCCACTTGATCGACATATTCATACCAGTGAGGTCTCAGGTTTGGTCTCTGAGCTCGCTTTACCAGGCTTTAGTAACAGCACTCTAATTGGCCTCAGTTCCTTTGGGTAGGTAAGGTCAAACCAGCTTTCATCGCAGAATGACCCTAAAGTCAGGAGAGAACTTAAGCAGACTTACATAGAACATAGTACATTACAGCACAGGACAGGCTCTGTTGCACCATCCCATACATACCTACCAAAAAAAAAACCCCTACTTAACTCATAACCTATTTTTCTTTTGTCCATGTGCTTGTCTAAGATTCTCTTAATTGCCCCTATTGTTCCAGCCTCCACCACCACCCCTGGCAAGGCATTCCAGGAACCCACAATTCTCTGTGTCAAGAAAAACACCCTTGATGTCTCCCCTAATCTTCCCTCCCTTCACTTTGTACATCTGGTGTTTGCCACTCTTGCCCTTGTAAAAATACACTGACTGTCCTCCCTATCTATACCTCCCATAATCTTGTAGACCTCTATTAATATTTTCCAATCTAAGCAACATTCAGGCAACTTGGCTATAAACACCCTCCTTCACACCAACCCATACAACCTGTAGACACAGTAAGGGCTTGCTTAACCTAGCCAGTAGTGCCGAGAGAGGCTGAAGCTGTTCTGACCTTAATCCTACTCTGTTATTTAAACGATCAACCACTAGTCCTTAACCTCATTATGACTTACCTGCACTAACTAACTCTGCATCCTTTAATCCCTTAATTGCCCCTCCACAAAAAAAATTATCCAACATGAACACATTAAGAAATTGAGTTCCATTGCTTTAAGGAAATCCAAAGACCCTTTGGGTCTTCACCATTGGGTGAAGAAATGTCCTCTTACACAGTTCTGAGTAAACCTATTGCATATAGTGGGACAATCAATGCCCCTTGGTTTTAATCATCAAAGGGAAATGCCTGTAAGAACTTTGCTTGGTTTCCCTGAGATCATCTTTGATTGTTCAAATCGCTAGGCCACTAATACTTAATCTGACCTCTCCTTCTCAGGAATTATTCTTTCAATAAGGCAGACCAGACCCAAACAAAATATCCCAGGTGCACTCTCATCAGGGCCTTTCTAAACAAGGATTCATCTATTCAATCCTTCATCATTAGAAACTTTACTCCAATAATCCAATAATGTTTGGAAATGCCGATGGTTTGGCATTCAACTCCATTGTGGATCTAGACTGTGAGATAAGTGTCCAGGTTGGAAGCAGGGGTGTGAGGCTAGAGCCCAAGATAGGATTCAGAACATGAGGGATTGGGAGCATGAGTGAGTTTGGGGTCCAGAGTACTTGAATACTTACCACTCCCTTTAAATTCCCCAGGTTCATTGGAAAATGCATTATACCATTGAGCAACATGCTTAAAAAAAAGGAAGGGAAATAGAAGTGTTGCATATGAGTAGGCGCTTCATCCAATAGCCCAGAAAATCAGCTTATGCAGTGTATTAAACTCCTGAGGGTGCAAGATAACCGAGTACGAATGCACTTCACAGCAGCAGCCTTGCCATTGGAGATCATAGATTGCCAGACAATGACAGTACAACTGCAAACAATCCCCTGCATCCCCCTGCACCCAAAATCGAGAAAGTCTTTTGATTTGCACAATTTGTTCTTTCATTAATGCTAAATACATTTGGAAACATAATGTCTGGTGAAACTGGTTCCCAAAATGAACCAAATGCACCCCTTTGGAGCTCAGTTTGTTGAGATTTTGTGCCCCCCCCCCCCCCCCCCACCTTTTCAATCCAACCTAAGGACATAATGTGCTCACGCCTCCAAATTGGGTGAAGTTTGTGCACTTTACTGGGGAGCATCCATTATTGCACAATTGTGGGTTAGTTCCAAGGGAAATCTCATCCAGTCCAGGCTCTTGGATGTGAAACAACAGATGTGTTTGTTGCACAAAACATGGCAGATAGAAAATTTCTCTCAACTCCTTTTGCATTTCCCCCCTCCCCCCTTCAGTTTTGGACTCTGTAATAGACTTGTTGAGTTGGTTTGCTGTTACACAATTAGCTCCTGACTGCTTCCCTTTCCATTTTTTTTTCTCTCAGAAATTTGGGTCCAATTAATTTTTATTGTAAGCTATCCTAAAGCTCACAAACTGAACTGGTACCAGCTCTTTTCGAACCTTTGCCCTCGTTTGTTCTTTTAGAGGATGTAGTCTAGTTGTTGCCCGTTACTGCTCCATTGTCAGAATGTTTCTGAAATTCAGTGAAAACCTCTCACTGTTTCTGGTCTCTTTGGTTTGAAAAAGAGCACCACCCCTTTGTAGAAGCTAAACCCTTTTTGCTTTGTGAGTTCTAGTTTCAGTCGAGCTGATGTTTCCCTTACAGATCTGACTAGTCTCAGATTGTAAGATCGTCTTCTGAACCTTAGAACATTAGCATATCCTCTCACTCTTTGGCCTCTCTTTTTAGTCTATTCTTCTGTCTCCTATCTTCTTCTTAGGCCATGTTTGCAAGCTACGTCCCTGAAATCATAGAGTTAATAGGGAACCGCAAGAAATATGGTGGTACCTATAGTGCGGTAAATGGAAGAAAGTAAGTATCTGATGAGGCTCTGCTGCCTCCATTGCAGTGGAGCACTCTCTGCATGCCATTCTCTTTTTCTGTCCACGCATGTAGGCAATGTTTGCTCGATACGTACCAGAAATTGCTGCTCTCATCCTTAATCGGAAGAAATATGGAGGGGCTTTTAATGCGACTCGAGGCAGAAAGTAAGTCCAAGTGGTAAAGGTGTGCTTGTGACCCCTCCCCCCCTCACCTGTCCCTTCCACACCCCACCTTCTGACCTATAGAGACCTTTCACTGCTGTGGGGTCAGATGTCACTCCTAGGATTGTGTTGGGAGTAGAGGCCAGGGTAATGCTGAGCCACATATCACCTTTGTTAACTTTTTTTAAATTGATCAATGAGTACCTCAAACAGGAATCCGCATTCTTCAATTGACACCTGGTAATAAAAGTGACCAGCTACTTTGATTTTGGCATTTACTGAAATAAACGTTAAATCATGTCACCTATATTTGTCATCCATACCATGCATTGCACGGTAAAGTGTATGAATTTTCATACTTCCTTCAATCATAATGATTTATTTCCAAGCCCTTTTTTTTGGCCATATTTTTCCTGGCCTGGTAGTCGGTCTCTTCCTTTGCCTGAAAGTTAATTTCCTGCATCCAGCTAGTATTTCACGTCACAGTGAAAACCACGTGACTCTTCCATGGAATTCGTTACTTGAGAACCTGCCAGAGTCTCGTATGTTACCACTGCTTGGTCCGGTGATACTGTGTGGTCTAAAACCTTGGCACTGGTCCCCAACGCCCCCTTTGCTTGTCCCTGATCCTCCCTTCCCCAAAGGACCTTGACTCCCACAGCCTTGGACCCCAAATGCTGATGGCTTGCTTTGCAGTGTCTGTCGACTGCCTGCTCTCCGACATAGGCACTTGTAGATATCCCTCGTTGATTCTGCTGAACCTTGTCTTTGTGGATTCCTTCATATTTCCAATCCCACACTAACTAAACCATGGCTCTTTCATCAGTACACAAACTGCCCGGTGGAGATAAAACTCCATCAAACAATTCCTGATTTATGATTGGAATAACGTTTTTAAGACCTTTAGTCACTTACACTTTGGCTCAGTGTTTGTATCATTGGGAAATTCTTTGTGAAAGTCCACATCCTTTGTTTTCAGACTCATTTCCCAATGAGAAGGAAAAAGATTGATGATATGTTATATTTGGCCAGCCTTTTGCTTTTCATTTGGAGCCCCATGTTGAGAGAATGAAGTGTCAGAAGGTTCAGACTCCATGCCCAAGAGATAAGGCCCCATGTGGTAGTAATTTCTAACCATACAATGTCTTTACCAGAGCTGGCAATGTGGCTTCTAGCCTCAGTTGAGCTTGTTGGCACCAGTTCCTGTCTTTAATATAATTGCAACATTTTTTTAAAGTAAAGGGGAAGTTGATGCAATGTGACATTTTATAAACAACCGATTTTCTAGCATTCTAATTCTAGTGCATCAAGCTAACACATAACATAAATATTCAGTCTGCACAGTACCAATCCGTCCAAACTACCAGCAAGTTGGTTGTTTTTTTTGTGAGCTGCCTTTTCAAATAAAAATTCAAAATTGAACAAAGAAACCCCTGTAATTATATTCCTAATGCAGCCGACCAAGTGTGCAAACTCTTGGTTTGGTTAACCATCTTTTGCCACTTCTGAAATCACTGCGTTTTTTAACAATACCGCATGGGAAGCCAGCTACATTTTATATGGAAAGTGCACACCAGCGTGACAAGGATTAGAGCAGTAGGCAGAGGCATGGCTGGGTCTGGTGCTGATGTGGGAGCTTCTCTTTATCTGTCTGCCCCTTGCCTTACTTGCTGCTCAGTTGCATTTGCATGTTGAATCACTGTGACCGTGTTTGTTCTTTCTATGTGACGTGCTTAAGTTCTGTGGTGCTTGTTTCTTATTTGATGTAAGAGCAGCTTGTGTATGAATTTTGCCTCTTTCCAATGATGCTCTTGGTCAGGATGTCCACCGTGACTTGTAATCTGATTCTGCCTGTTGAGTTTTATTGGAGGTGCAGTGGTATAATCCTGATTCATGCCTTTGCTGGAGCAGAATAATTAAATGGACTGTTAGATTTCAGCCGCACGTGCCCCACTGTGGCCAGGGTGATGTATACCTATTCTGTGTGGCTAACCAATACCTGCATTTATGTCTCTTTGCACTCTGGAGAACATCAGCGTCTGCCCACTCCAAGCACAGCACTCATTCTGCACTGGCTGCCCTACCCACCAGAGTCTTGAAATGCGAGTCTGCCTGAAAGAATGTGCTGGACCAGCAGATGAGCTGGCATTGCATTAAAACCACAAGAGATGGCCAGATGGATGTGTTTATCCCTTTGTGGATCTCTTAAGGTTATCTAGAGGATGAGAGGTACATGGGACTGGGTCTCACCATCATAGTTGTACTTAGGAGGGAGAGAAAGTGAGGACCTAACTGGCCATCCTGTTCTGGTAATGTGAAGGGTGGGGGATGGGACAAGAGAATGGGGGTGGGATAAGGAGTAAAGAACTAGAACTAGCAATCAGCTGGAATGATGGCAGAGGGAGGGGGCTTGGGGACTAATGAAGGGTAGGGAAGGATCTAGATAAAGTTTGGGAGTTTACGAACTAGACTCCATTATTCCAAACACTTTGGGACACTCCAGCACACCATGCCATGCTCCTAGAGGAACCTTGCCATGAGTTTATGAATATGGAGATGGGGTTAGGTTTGCAAGAGTGGTTAATGGAGGTAAGTCACATTTTCTGAGTTTGCAAAATGACACAGAAGTGGACTTTACCAGATTTCTGATAGATGCACTTTATCAAATTTTTCATCGTAGAAAAAGAGAGATTGGAATCGTGTGTTCTATCATGCCTTTTCCACCTCCTTAAACCCTTTGTTAAAGGATACCTTAGATGGCCAATGGGTCAGATCAAAGATCTGCAATATTATCATATCCTCAAAGAAAAAGAAGCAATTAAACAGATAACAGGAGGAGATAGGTCCAAGACCAACGCCATTCCTAATGATGTCATTGGGACCCCATTCCCAACCATATCATCGGGACCCCATTCCCAACCATGTCATCAGGACCCCATTCTCAACCAAGTCATCAGGGCTCCATTCTCAACCACGACATCGGGACCCCATTCCCAACCATGTCATCAGGACCCCATTCCCAACCACATTATCGGGACCCCATTCTCAACCAAGTCATCGGGGCCCAATTCCCAACCATGTCATTGAGACCCCATTCCCAACCATGTCATCGGGGCCCCATTCCCAACCAAGTCATCGGGGACCCATTCCCAACCAAGTCATCGGGGACCCATTCCCAACCAAGTCATCGGGGACCCATTCCCAACCAAGTCATCGGGGATCCATTCTCAACCAAGTCATCGGGACCCCATTCCCAATCAAGTCATCAGGGCCCCATTCCTAACCAAGTTATCGGGGCCCCATTCCCAACCATGTCATCTGGACCCCATTCTCACCCATGTCATCATAATGCCATTCCCTACCATGTCATTGGGACCACATTCCCAGTGACATTATTGGGAACATATTCCCAATGATTTCTGAGAGTTAAGACAAGAGCGATGCAATTGCAACTGCTGTCAGAAATGCCAGGTTCTGCTTCCTTCTGAGATTCCAGCATCACAGAACCCAGTCTTCAGCCAATTTGATTCACTCCAGATAATACCAAGGAAGAACTGAGGAGCATTTATGCAGCTAAATATAGATTAGGGCAGCATCCATGTGGGTGGTGTGTGTGACTTGTTGATTTCCTTTAGCAATAAGGAGCTGTTGTGCTTTACAAACAGAAGGTGAGAGTAAAAAGCTTCATAGCATCAGACTGGTACTTCTCCTGGACTTTTAGTGGGTCCACTTGATCTCCATAGGATTTGAGGCTTCACATAATTCAACAGGAAACAGAAATTGAAGCAAATGCAATGTCAAGATGATTTCTTGGTGAGGTATCATTATAATGGGTGCATGGTCAAGGATATCAAGCTAGCCTCTCCCAAATTCCTGGTGGAAAGCCACTGGTGGAGGATAAACGTAACAAAGTACTTGACACATCTTGTTTCCTTTGCACCTAACATTGCAACAAAGGTGAAGCACTAGCATATTGAGTGCAGGGTTGCTGAGATACAAAAGCTTCAATTTTCACTGTTTGAACATTTTCATCAAAAGATCCTGCCTCTTTTGCCCAGAAGTGACTTTTGTGTCATTTCTCATCTGCAGGTTAATAGTCTTGGCTCAGTAACTCAGTTGATAGGTTATTGGGACATCATTGGGAATGGGGTCCCCATGACATGGTTGGGAATGGAGCCCCGATGACATTGTTGGGAATGGAGTCCCGATGACAAGGTTGGGAATGGGGTCCCGATGACATGGCTGGGAATGGGGTCCTGATGACATGGTTGGGAATGGGGCCCTGATGACATGGTTGGGAATGGGGCCCCGATGACATGGTTGGGAATGGGGCCCCGATGACATGGTTGGGAATGGGGCCCCGATGACATGGTTGGGAATGGAGCCCCAATGTCATCGTTGGGAATGCAGTCCTGATGACATAGTTATGAATGGAATAATGATGACATGGGGACCATGGCGATAGGTCTGGAGACTTGATCCCTCATCTGACCCAGGCAGCTTGGATTAATGTAATTTCAGAAGAAGTCTGAAAATCTGGAATGCTCGAGGATTGGGTCAGTCTGGATTTTCTGGGTTCTTGGGCAGTACTTTTAAAATATTAATTTAAGGAGGAATAAAGAGAGGAACAGGTAAATTTTAATAGTTTATTTGTTATAGAATAGTATATACAATCTAATTCATTTATCAAAATTAAAGAAAAATAAAAAATGCCACTGTATATCTCTGGCACTTATGGACACAAAAGTCCACTAAATGCTCAAAGTTCGAGAGTTTTTGAAAAGTCCGATTCTCTGGGATCTGGATTTTTGGACTTCTACTGTAGGCAAGTCTGATCAAAAGCCTCAGGGACTGTGAAACAGCCAATTGAATGACATTTGCTGTCCTGTCTTGCTTGCGGTCAGCTTGAACAGAGTTGGGGCTTGCAGTTGCAGGGTTGTGTAAGGATGGATGCTAAATGCCAGCCTTACTGGTGGTGTTGATGTTCTAGCAATGACTTTGGTTCAGACATGGAATTTGTACTTTTCTGTATTGTAATCTCTAAGTTCACCTCTGATGAAATTCCATGAAACTTCAGATGAAATAATTGCTGCCTGAGAAAGTGGATTGGTCATTACACATTTGAGATAAATGTTTACTTGTATTTGACTTCCTGCATTCCTCTCATGAGAGAGATGTACTTGTTTTCCCACAGTGCTTGGCTCTGGAGTTTCAAGACTGAGGGGGTGAAGGCTTTACATCTGATTATTTCCACAGCTCATGATCAAATCACTTCCCCTAAAATCTTTGACCAGATGGCTCTGTGCTGGACAATCCACAACCAATGCTGGACATTTCAAAGTGTGCACTGGTATCTGACAGTCCATTTATAATTCTCACACTTGATAGGCTTGTTGTAGGTATATGTACAGTGCCTGGTGAATGATGTCTGAATGTATCTTACAATGCATCTCAGTGCGTGGTATATATCTGTCCGAATCCTTACTGGCACAGAAGAAGCTGCTCCTATTTTTCTTTACAAATCCCTACATGTTGCCACTGGTAATAGTCATGAATTGTCTTTATCAACAACTGGGGCCCTGGAGTTAGAGGGAGAACCATTGGTGACAACTCTGTGATTTAGTGGGTATCTTCCAAATGCTGGGAGTCAAGTCCTGCATGTTACTTGAATCAATTCCCTCAGGGTCCTGCCTTCTACTGAGCCAAGGAAGGCATTAAACGTACAAAAACACATCTCGGACAACAAGATAATCGAAACCGATCTCTCCTGGCCAATTCATCTGGTCTGTATTAACATTTCAAAGTGACTCTATTCCCAATGGGATCTTTCCCAACACCAGAACAATTTGAAAAAATTTGGAGGGCCCTTGCATCATGGGGGAATATTAAATGGGTGTACCAGTGTGATTAACCAATGCACGTCCAGAACCAAAGTCCATCAGTGTCACTTCCCCAATCTCAGTCCAGTTCAAAAAAGAATAATGGGCAGGGAATTGCAGTCTGGCACCAAAATTTACCTCCAGTTAATTCTTCCAAATATCACTGAGGCTTCAACAAGGTCAATGTGAAATGGATTTGGCTATTGAAAGACCTAATGATATCAAAACAGTGAAAAGTGAGTGCAAATGTGGACACTGGTCTTTGACAGGTTAATCCTTGTATTATACCTGAGTGTTTCTTTCTGCATTAAGAAAGGAAACTGCACCAAAACAGTCAAATGTTTGAGGAAATATCTCCTGTTATTTCTCTTCAAGATGTGTGTGATTGGAGATGTTTACGTAAGGCCTTTTCGACCCTTTGTAAAAACTCCGTAATATTTTGTGAATTATCAGTCACCTTCACGATGACAAGATAATTTCAAATGTGCTTCCTTCTTCTTGTCACACAATTTAACACTGGTCAAAGGCCCATTAGTTATAAGGATGTTATTGGGCTCCATGCATTTTCACTTCTAGTGCCCACTTCCCCCTAGATATTTGAATTCATTGAATGCAGTGCTTGGATTTGTTTAATTACTGTTTTATCGCCACTCAAGAATGAATCAGAACTTCCTTAGTAGCTTTGGTTGAAGCACCAATTTTATCCTGTTTGTGCCGACTTCCTCCGCCCCCCCTGCATCATGCCCATCCATGCCATCCCTCTGTCCAGTTGGTTCATTCTATTCCTCTTGGAATCTGTGCTTCAATGTTTGTGAATGCAAATTGGCCATCTTTGGAACTTATATTTTATGTCTCCCTGGCATTTTTCTCTGTTTTTCAATGAGAAAGAGAACCTTGTGGCCGATAACTGGTGCTACATTGAACTATGCATACTTTGGGACTGGGCAGACAACCAGCAGAAATAAGAGACGATAAACTTTCATTGGAAGCAGTTCAGAAAATGTCCACCAGGGTTGTTCTTGGCAAGAAGAGATTGATATACAATGTTCCGAAGATTACCTCATGTTCTTCAAAACACAAAGATTTCTTCTAAATTGGGGGATGGAAATGTTAACATTGAGGTTCACGCAACGCTGTTACAACGCCAGCAATTAGCACTGGGGCTTGAATCCCTCGCTGTCTGTAAGAAGTTGGTACATTCTCCCTGTGTCTGCATGGGTTTTCCCTGGGGGCTCTGGTTTCCTCCCACTGCTCAAAAATATACCAGGCGTGCAGGTTAATCGGAGGTAATTGGGTGGCACAGGCTCATGGGCTGAAATGGCCTGTTACCGTGCTGTATGTCTAAATTTTTTAAAGTCCACAGTTTAGTCTCCTGGTATTGGACAACCCTCTTGATCCTAGATTCTGGTGCAACTCTTATGAACTGCCTTCAATGCTAATACTTTATTTCTTAAAAAAAAGATACGAGAACTGTACACAGTGCCCAGGTGCATATTTGTCAACAGCCTGGACAATCAAAATGATAAATCTCGATTTTAAGCCCCTTAGATTAAAGGCCAATATACCCCTTGTATTCTCCATTCCCTGCTAATTTTCCATTTGCATCTTACCATTTTGTATTTCAGGCAAAGAGCACCTATAGGCTAGTCATTTGCAACCTCTCTCCTTTGAGATTATTGCCTGCGTTTTGATAACTCAGGCTGAAGTGCATGGCTTTGTGTTTTCCTCCAATCACCAAGTATTCCCCCACTCACTCGCACCATCGATGTACTGCTGTGCTGTCCAAATAACCCTCATCACAGCATGCCCTCCCACCATATCATCAAAGCCATAAGAGGATGGGACCCACAGAACCAAGAGTACTTCCATTTAGGTCAGGCAAATTACAAGGTAAACCCAGCAATTGATACAGACACACAAGTGCTCACCCCACTGATACCTACATACATGTACACACTTACTGATAAACACATGCAATTATAGACACTTCTTTTCACTCATTCATTCATTAAACTCATTTTTTTTTATTTATATTTATTACCTATTTTTCTTTTGTATTTATCATTTATTGTTGATTTAATTTAACGGATACTATTGCAGTTGGTTCTTTTTTACAAAGTACCTGTTTGGCTGAGAATGTTAGAATTTTGGTGCACTTGTGTATTATACAATGTGCATGACAATAACCCAATATAATTCTTGCTCACTAACACATTTATTTACTGCTGGAACAGGCTCGGTGGGTCGAAAGGGAAAATCCCGCTCTCGATGAACTGTGTCGCCACCTTATCCTTCCCACAGTGATTCTGCCCTTGTGAAGTGAACCCCAGTAACAAATGTTAAGGTGGCCATGTTTCCAAACTGGCCAATGGACTTCAAGGATGGCATATCAGCTGTCTCAGTAACTGACAGGAAAACAAACAGGAGGGTGTAGGAGGGAGAGGTTTGCTTTTGCCAGTCGTCTCAAGCATGCAGACGTGCATTTGAAGTGGATTTGAGAAATCTGCGTCCAACTCTTCCCCGGACCACGTAGTCTTGTCCATGGGTGGTGTGGTTGGCCCAGTGGTTAGCACAACACCCTTACAGCACTAGCGATTGGGACCAGGGTTTGAATCCCACACTCTCTGTAAGAAGTTCGTATGTTCTTCTCGTGTCTGCGTGAGTTTTTCCCCGGGGCTCTGGTTTCCTCCCACCATTTAAAACGTATTGGGGGTGTTAGTTAATTGGATGTAAATTGGGCAGCACAGACTGTGGGCTGAAATGGCCTGTTACTGTGCTGTATGTCTAAATTTAAAAGTGAAGTGATAGCTGACTTCACGCATCAGTTGAAGCAGATAGCTTCCAGGCCAGTCAAGGGACCTTGGAATTTGAATAAGAGGTTGAATTTGTATTCACCTCCTTCCTCCTGTGTATCCTTCTCACACACAAACCCATCACTAGCTGTCACAACACTTTTTTCTTCCATTGACAGGAGGTGCTTAAATAAGAAGGCACAAATATTGGGATGACTTTAGATCAGAACTTTGCTGCCAGTGTGTTGACCTTATGTTCTTTTCACTCCAACAGGCACATTGTGGTGTGTGGGCACATCACACTGGAAAGTGTGTCCAACTTTCTAAAAGACTTCTTGCACAAGGACAGGGATGATGTGAATGTAGAAATTGTCTTTCTGCACAAGTAAGTGATGGTTCTGATTTACACCCGAATACCAAGGTAGTCTAGAATCTTGAAGTTCTACCGCAAAGGTCCATCGTTAACGCTGATTCTGAGGTGGAATGATTCTTGTTAATCAATGGATTAAAGGGATATGGGGACAAAACACAGCGATGGAGTCAGGTCCAGAATTGCCCATGGTTTTGGTGAATGGTGGAGCACCCTTGGGCCAAATGACCTGCTCTTGTCCCTGTGTTGCAAATGACTGAAGTGTTCCATGACTTTTCCGAGACGAGGGAACATATCTTTAAAATGTTTGCACATGTCAATTGGAGATGGGAGCGAGGTTGAAGGCATGTGCGATGTGTAATCTCTGTGCTGCTCTCACAAACATAGTTCTCCTTCACAACCCACTGCTTGGCAATTGTTTGTTTTTGCCCAGTGTTTGCAAATACTGGGCAACCATTCAGAAATCAGATTGTCCCTTCATCCTGGGTTGATGGGTGAGTGGCTGTGGAGTCATAGAGCTGGTAAGCAGGCACTTCAGTCCTTTGAGTCTGTGCTGATCATCGATCGCCCATGTTTTATATTCATTCTGTCCTAACCCATGTCCCGTCCCATCAACAGCCTTCCCGTCAAAGATTCTACCATTCACCGTCATGCATGTGGCATTACAGTGACCAATTAAACCACCAAACTTGGACCTTTTTTTGGGATGAGAGAGGAAACCCATGCATTCACAGGAAGAGCTTGCAAACTCCACACAAATGGCAGCCAAAGTAAGGATTAAACCTGGCTGCCTTGGAGCCATGACTGTGCAGTGCTCCAGAATCAAGTCAGGGAAGGGTGATGGCAGTGCAGCTGGTAGAGCTGCTGCCTCCAGTTCCAGTGACTTGAGTTCAATCCTGACCTCTGGTACTGTCTCTGTGGAGTTTTGGCCTTCTCCCAGTGACCAAGTGTGTTTCCTCCAGGTGTTCTATGCCCCTCTACGTCCCCAACACATGTGGGTTGGTAGGTTAACTTCCCTTTGTAAGCTGCCCCTCATGGAATCTGGGGAAGAGTTGATGATTATGTGGGAAGAATATATTGGCATTAGCATGGGGTGGCTGATGTTTAGTATTGACTTGGTGGGCAGAATGCCCTGTTTCTATCCTGTAAAAAAAAACCACAGAAATACTGGAGGAACTCAACTAGACTCACAGCATCTATAGGAGCTAAAGATATATCACTGACATTTCAGGCCTGAGACCACCTTCAAGGTGTGAGGAAAAGACTGGCAGGCATCTGAAAAAGACTGGAGAGAGAAACAGGGAAGAATGGGAGGGCGGGGGCGGAAGTCCAAACCAAAAGGTGTTAATAGGATATGATAAGAGGAAAGGTGAGTGGGACCAAGTGTCAGAGCCCGGCCGAGTTAACTCACTAATTGTCTTCTGGCAGTATGAAGGTACAACCTGCTTTCACATTGATGGTGCTGAAGGTGGGACCCGGATTGCCGATTAACCAGATGAATCATGGTGCAGCTTACCCGCTTCCTAGGTGTGTCGGCAGTGTGAAAAAAGCTGGAGGGAAAGGCGACAGGTGGAAGAAGAATCGGGAGTTTAACGGAAACCATAGTTGTTGATGTTAATGCCATCCGGTTGGAGGGGGTCCAGACGGAAGATGAAGTGTGGTTCCTCCAATTTGTAGGTGGTCTCAGTTTGGCAGTGCATGAGATCATGGACAGACACATCAGCAAGGGAATGGGATGGGGAATTGAAATGGGTGCAACTCCATGATGATGACTGGAATAAAACATATTTTTGAATCAAGTTCACTTATTTTCGAGCTGAATTCAGCTCCGTGTATGTAAGTTGCATTATTGGTGGAGGCAATGAGTTGATATGTGGCCAAAGGTTCTTTTCTGGATTCACACTTCAACAGAGGAGTTGTGCATCTCACATGCCCCATCCTAGCTGCATCTGGAACTGCTGATTCAGAGAATCTGAATCTCAGCTCCAGGGACTCTTTGTTAGGGCAGTGTTCCACTTAGACTAAGCTCTGCAGACCAGGGAGTCCAAGGTTAACAGCTCCACTTCCTGCTTTGAGGCGATTGGTTGGACTCTGAGCCAAGTAGTTGAACAGAAGGCAGCCCCCAGAGAGCTTGGGATGATTGAGTGTGACTTGGATTAGATCTGAACAGGGAAGAAACAGGAGCAAGAATAGGTCACTGCACACCTCCAGCCTGCCCTCTGACTATTAGTTGGTGGGTTAGTCCACTGCTGTAATTTCCCCCCCCCCCCCCCCACGCCAGTGTGAGGGGGAGAATGGGAACACGGTCTTTATTCCTTGGATCGTAGAAGGCTGAGAGGGGATTTGATAGAGGTGTTTAAGATAATGAGAGGGATAGATAGGCTTTTCCCATTGAGAGTAGGGGAGATGGATACAAGAGGTCATGGGTTGAGAGTTGACGGGCAAAGGTTTAGGAGTAACATGAGGGAGAACTTCTTCATTCAGAGAGTGGTTACTGTGTGGAATGGGCTTCCGGGAAAGGTGGTGGAGGCAGGGTCAATTTTGTCATTTAAGAAAGAGTTGGATAAGTTTATGCATGGGAGGGGGATGGAGGGAGATGGAGGGATATGGGCAGAGTGCTGGTAAGTGGGATTAGAGGAGGGTACTTGGATCAGTGTGGACTAGAAGGGCCAAATTGACCTATTTCCATGCTGTAATTGTTACATGGTTATATATGGTTATATAAAATGGCGTATGTGTAAATGGATGTTTGATGTCTGCATCGACTTGTGGACTCTATGGCCTCTTTCTGTGCTGTATGACTCTGATCACCACTGATCTACTCCAATCCTCATCTGCCAAATCCCCCATGACTCTCACTTCCCCTGTCTTTCATCTGATTTAATTGGTTCCTCTTTAAACACTTCCAGTGGTCACCCTTTACAACCTCGCAAGGCAGTATTTGCCAGCCTGTGGTCTGTGGACCACTGATGGTCCGCGAGCCTGTCCTTGGTGGCCCACAATGTGGGGAAGACAAATATTACTGATGTAACAAACAGATCAGGTGTAAAACAAGTTTATAAATTTGACGAGAAAAAAATCAAGTCAAGTTCAAGTTTATTCTCACCTGTTTGCACCATTGCAACCTGACGAAACAACGTTCTCTGGTCCTTGATGCAAAACACGCAGACACAACCATTCATAACACACAAACAAATAATACATATGCAGGACAAGCATTCATATAAATAAATAAAAATCTCAGATGCTTAGTGTGAGCAGTTCCTTTGGTTGTTTAACATTCTCATTGCCTGCAGGAATAAAAATTCTAAAACAAAATTCCCTATTGAAAAACAGAAAAATCCCCTAAATGGTCTGGGAAGGGGCCTCCAGGTCAACAGCTCCTTCTTCCCTCCCTACCCCACAAACTGGTGGTCCATGGGTTTGTTATAGGTCAATAGTTCTCAACCTTTTTTTTCCCCACTCATATACCACTTTAAGTAATCCCTTACTAACCATGGAGCGCCTATGACGTTCTATGTACAGGTTAAGAGGGACTGTGAGTGAATAAAGATGGTGAGCCAATGTCCTGATGAATTAGGTTAACCTAAGTAGTCATTTTCAAACTTTTTCTTTCCACTCACATCCCACCTGAAGTATTTCCGATGCCATCGGTGCTCTATGATTAGTAAGGGATTGCTTAAGGTGGGATGTGAGTGGAAAGAAAAAGTTTGAAAGCCACTGTTTTCATCATACCTCATTGACTCGTTATGTGCACGAACTCCAAAGGAATTCAGAACTCCAAAGGAAATGAGCCAATGACATATTTCTCCAGCAAAATATTTCAGTAACATTTGGGTCTAGAGCAGTGATTCTCAACCCTCCCTTCCCACTCACACACCACCTGAAGCAATCCCTTACTAATCACAGAGCACTGATGGCATTGGGATTACTTAAAGTGGTATGTGAGTGGAAAGAAAAAGGTTGAGAACCACTGCCCTAAAGTGACTGCCTATCCTTTTGTAACAGTGTCCCCCTTACAGATTCTCACACTCATGGAAACATCTCCACATCTACACCTGCTCCCCCTCCCCTTCTTAGATGGTTCAATAACATTATCTCTCTCGCACTCCAAAGACTATAATTCCAAAAAATGTTGATCTAAACCACAAGCAATGATGATCTCCACCCACACATCCAAATTGGCTAGTTGTGTGGGTTCTCGCATCCTGGGATCAGGATGACCACGGAGCAAGCAGATTCTTCCTGAGGAATAGTGCTCCCGGCTGTGGTTGTGGTCTTTTAGGTTTCCCAAACACCCACTCAACTCCAAGGTTGGGTCCAGTCCGGCACAAGAGAAGCTTTTTTCCCTTTTCAGTCTGAAGGAAGAAAGGCTTTAGGACACAGAGAGAGCCTTTCAGAGGCTGACCAAATGATTCTGAAATCATTTGTATACCTCTGCAGTTGGCATCGGATCCACTGCATGGCGCTGTGACTTCTGAATTGCCTTCAAATAACAACATGTTTTGAGATTAGAGTGTTCTTAAATGAAGTAAAAACACAATACTGGGGAAACTCAGCAGGTCAAACAGTGGACTCTATGTAGCAAAGATAAAGATACCAAACCAATGATTTATGCTTGAGTCCTTCATCCAGGTATGAGAAAATGTTGGCAGGTGCCTGAACAAAATGGTTGGGGGGGAGGGAGAGGAGCACAGACCCAAAGGTAGGAGGTAATAGTGGATGAGGGAGAGAGGGCACAGCAGCAAGTTGGGGGGGGGGAGAATGACTCTGTGAATGGAGAGGGAAGGGAGTGGAGAGCTGGAGGGAGAATGGGGAGTGGTCCAGCAGCCACTGGAGAAATCGCTATTAATGCCATCCAGTTGGAGAGTGCCCAGGTGGAAAATCATGTGGTCCTTCAATTTACAGGGGTTTTGGTGGGATAGTACCTGAGGCCATGGATAGGTATGTGAGCGGGAGTGGGGCGCAATGAAGCTTTTGTTTTAAATTCTCCTCTGCAATTTCCTCCTTTCTCCCCTCACGTTTCCCACTCAAAGAATCATCTCCTGTCCCTCAGTGCCAGGGCAGTGTAGCACCCGGTTGTCATTCCCCTCAACCTGGTGAAGAGTGTTCTCACCCCAGCATACAGGTCTGCCAGGAAGTGCATCCAGGGGGAATTTGACATGCCATCCTTTGTCTTATATCTTCATGGCATCCAATTTTGATGACAATTTTCCAATGCCCTGAATCCCAATGGCCCTTTAGACCAGTCTTGAATGTGGGACCTATTCAAACACATTACTGAAGTCCATGTAAACCTCATGGGAACTGAAAGGTAATGCTTTTACCAATTTTAATATTGCAAATCTGAAATACTCAATTTTGCCAATAAGCAGAAAAATACTCAAAACAATGAACTGGAAAGTTCAGGTCCTGGACAATGCTCTGACGAGATTTGATGGAGTTCAATGAGGAGCAGCGAAGACTTGTATCAATATTCAGAGGATGCACACTTTGGATAACATGCTAGATCATTTATTCCACATAGAGAATTATTTAAAAGGGAACTGAGAGACAACCTATTCACACAGAGGATGGTGGGTATATGAATGGAGCTGCCAGGGGAAGTGGTACAGTTACAATATTTAATAGATGTGTGTGCAAAGATAGGCACAGAGGACTAGGTCAGGTGGAAGACTTGGTCGGCAAGGACATTAGGATTCAGGACCTATTTCCATGATGTATACAGTAACTGTGAACGTAAGAAACAGGAGCAGGAGTTGGCCATCCAGCCCGTCAAGCCAACTCTTCCATTCAATGAGATCATGGCTGATCTGCTGATTGGCTCATCTCCACCTATCTGCCTTTTCCCCATATCCCTTAATTCCCCTACTATGTAAAAATCTATCTGACCTTGTCTTAAATATATTTCCTGAGGTCACCTCCACTGCTTCAATGGGCAGTGAATTCCATAGATTCACCACCCTCTGGGAAAAGCAGTTCCTCCTCATCTCCATCCTATATCTACCACACTAGAGGCTCTGTCCCTTGTTCTGGTCTCCCCAACTGATAGAAACAAGTGGCCTACCTCTACCTTTCGTAATTTTATATGTTTCTATAAGATCCCCCTCATTCTTCTCAATGTATCTGAGTCTATTGTTACATGGAAAAAGTGGATAGGCGAGGATTAACTCCAGCTTTCTGAAGGGGACTGGAATATAGCCTAATGGGAGCAAACATTTGGAGGCCCACAGGGAAGGGCGATTGGCCAGCAGTGCTTTGAGGCTTGTTTCAGTGCAGTCGGTCTGGAGTTTGCTCAGACTCCCTGTGAAATTGCGCTCCAGCATCTTCCCACAGCATGACAATGTGTGGATTGGTAGGCTAATTAGCAGCTGAAAATTGCTCTGATGTCAGTGGTTGGAAATGGAACCAGGGTGGAACTGACGGATAAATAGGTAAGAGGGAAATAAATGGGTTTAGGGGTTGCTCTGAGAGCCAGCATAAATTCGATGGGCCAAATGACCACTTCTAACATTGTAAAAAAAGATGAGAATTCGATGACATATATGATGGGTATTTTGACTGAATGTCCTCCTCCTTGGCCATATGCTTTATCAGACGTAGTCTCCAGTTATAAGGCTTCCTTCCTGAGGGTACCTGTGCTGTACAATGTGGAATTCAATCATACTGCATGGGAGCAGGCCATTCAGCCCATCTTTGCCCATGCTAACCATAAGACACCCAGCTATGTTACATCTACAGTCATGACTGCTGACTTCCCCCCCCATTCCCATCAAATGCCCCACCCTGCCCTAGAGTCTGCCACAAGCCAATACTCCAGGGCAATTCACAGGGGCCAACTAACCTTCCAGCCTGTATGTGTTGGCCATGGGGAGGAAGCTCACCCAGTCACGGAGAACGTGCAATCTACACACAACCAGCATGACATTCAGGGTCAAACTCCAGGCATCAGAGCTGTGGGGCACAAGTTCCTCTAGCTGTGCCACCATGCTAGTTGTGCCTCATCTCATGACAAAACAATGTTGAAAAGAATATTGGACATAATGATATCCCTTCCTCACATATGTCCCCTAGTTACTATTCAAAGTACCACTCTGCTCTGGGACCAAGAAACTGGCATTTTTTTATAGTGTCTTAATGTCTCAAAACGTTCCAAGGAGCATTTTGGGCAGAAATTTGACTCTTGCCCAGATGATGAAAGATCAGAGAAAAGCAAACAAAGACTCGGTCGGAGGTAACCTGAAGAGACATTGCCAAAAGACTCTAGGTAATGGAAAATACCCCCCCCCCCCCCCTTCCATTTGCTGAACTGGCTTCAGTTCATGACCTGGGGATATGTACCAGCGTAAGTCAAAAGCTATTTTATGTTAAACCATTAGACCTTTCTTGTATTTCTCTTGTCTGAAATCTTGTATTGTGTTTGAAAAGTTTGTGGATCACTGTCTCAAATTCTTGTTTAATCTCTCCCCAGTATTTCTCCTAACCTTGAGCTCGAAGCACTTTTTAAAAGACATTTCACTCAGGTGGAATTCTTCCAAGGATCTGTCCTAAATCCTCACGATCTCGCCAGAGTCAAGGTAATGACTATATCCTTTTTTCTGACTCTGTGCTCTGATGTGTTTTGTATTCTGGCCAGGACAGCGAGTTTGCATAAAGTCAGACAAGTCTCCTCTGGTTTCTGATGTATCCCTTGCTGCGGGTGGATGTGGTCTGGTTTTTCCTCTGTTTGTTTAGAAAGCTGCGTCTCATTTACCAGAAGGAAAATAGACAAGGTGTGGAGAAATGCTATCCAGGTTCAATTCCTCAGCCATTTCCCACTTATGTCATTGGGTACCTGAAGAGAAAAATCTTAAGCCTGTCTTAAAACAGAACATTTCAGCACAGTACAGGCCCTTCAGCCCTCGATGTTGGGGTAAGATTGGTGGACAAATGTGACAAACTCATGAAATTTTACATCACACATAACTTGGAATCAATTTTACAATTACTTTTGAAAAATACAGATATCGAGTGGTCATTTGAGAATAAATTCAGCACCATAACAAAGGCTGGCTTTTCCAGAAACTTGGTATGACGACTTTTCTCCTTTTCCCACAATCGTAGAGATTAAATGATTCCCCCCCAGCCCCCCCCCCCCCCCCCCCAGAATCAAATGGGATGGAATTCTGGGACATTTAAAGCCTTATGGACTGGGGCTAAGACACAGGAATACTGGAGAAAATCAGCAGGTCCCACAGCAAAGATATATAGGGTAACCAACGTTTCTGGTCTGATCTTCGTCAGGGCTTTTGTGTATTAACTACCATCGCAGGATCTGCAGACTTTCTTAGGACACTACAGCACAGTACAGGCCCTTCAGCCCTCAATGTTGTGATGACCCATATGTTCCTTGAAAAAAATTACTAAACCCTCCCTACCCCGTAACCCTCTATTTTTCTTTCATCCAAGTGTCTGTCTAAGAGTCTCTTAAATGCCTCTAATGTTTCAGCCTCCACCACCATCCCAGGCAAGGCATTCCAGGCAACCACAATTCTCTGTGGGGGGGAAAAAAACACCTTACCCCTGATGTCTCCCCTCAACTTGCCTCCCTTCACTTTGTACAGATGTCCTCTGGTGTTTGCTATTCCCGCCCTGGCTGTCCACCCTGACTATGCTTCTCAGAGTCTTGTTGACTTCAAGTGAGCAGATTTGGCTCAGTGAGGAATTTAAATTACTTTCACTCCTGGGCTAGTGTGATGGCGAGAATAGGTTTGAAGGGTTCAAGAAGAAATAAGTCCTGGGTATGCGTGTTAGTAGTGAATTATAGTCTTCATTTAGTTGCAGAGGAATTCACCACAGGGAATACATTCACACACACACAAATATAAAGCAGTAACACCACAACTCGTGGACATCGGACGCTAATTAATCACTGATAATCGCAACTCTCAATGGTGATGTGAGGGTTACACAAAGAATTCTTGCCACCACCCCTCTACAAAAAGCAAGAACGGTACACTGACCAGCACACTAATCTAGTTACAATCACAATGGATGAAACGCAGTGATCTCTTCTGGGTGCATGCCACAATAGTCTTCGCCCTGAACCACAACTGGTTCTCTAGCGTTGCCCATGGATTGGACCCCTCACCGTCGGACTTCCTGCATCGACCGCGGCTCGCAACCTGGAGTGAAACTCGGATCATCTCAAACGAAAAAGAGATTTGAGTTGTTCCACGTGGCTGGGTTTATACTGGACGGGGATGGCTCAGGTGCACCCATGTGACCTATGAGAACCAATTGTGAGGCAGCTAGATCATTTAACAGCTAGTTGATCATTTTGTTTGGCGACAGTTTCAGGGAAGTGTCTGGCTTTTCACCTGTGTGTCTGACAGCACACGATCACACGGAGAGGTACTGAGGTCATAAAAGTGGGCAGTTTCTTGGACTTGGGGACTGCACTGTATTCTCTGTGAGAATACTTTCCCCCCCACCTCCTGCTGAAAAGGAGAAATAAAGAGTAATTGAAAGATTGTAACGAGGGACATAAAATGAAACAGGCAAAAAGTTAGGTCAAACCAAAGCTTTGTTTTTTGATAGTTTCTCACCACTGCTCACCACCCACGTGACTGAGACAGGAGAGTGGTGATTTCGTCATTGATTGCCGTGGTAGAAATGTAAATCTTGTCCTCGCAGGTCAGACCCATCTTCCTAGAGTGTTGCTAATTTTGTTTGAGATTTGAAGCCTGATGCTTTCAATGAACCTGCTCAAGCTTTTATTTTCCACAAAATAAACTTTATTCACAATAAATTCTTTGCAAAAGAAAACCATTCAATGTCTTGTCACACCCTTAGTTTCATATCCATACATTTCCATCAATGTTGATTTAGCAGCATTGGCTCTGCTGTGTCACTTTGTCGTTTACTTCCCCACCCCCACCAGCTGTTTGAAGAGCTAGAATGGGGTCACAACCCCTCAGTGCCTGGAAGTAGAAGGACTCTAATCTGAGGTCCTTCCCCACTGTGACCTCACATTGGCTACACCAAGCTCTGTGTGTCCCTCAGCACGGACTCCAGCAGCCTGGAATGTGCTAGTCGGCAGCATTCCTGCACTGAAAGACCAGACCAAAGTGCGTCTTACAGTGAACCAGATCAAAATTTCCCAATGATTTGTGACAGTTTGCAGCTTGACTTGCACCCCATCCTTGCTGGGATTTTGTACAGTATGATTTTTCTGATGAACTCCAAGCCCAGTGGAAATACTATCCTATTGTGTTTCACCCAGAAATACTCTAGCAAGTTGAAAGTCATGACAGCCAATTGTTACTCTAGCTTTCTGCTGCAGTGGAACAATATTCTGCTACACGGCTTGTTACGTACCCACATCCATTGGCCTGTTACCTGCCCCTCCCCATGCCTATTTGTTTGTGACATGCACCAGGCTTAATGTTTTCTCTATTTCAGTAGCCAATTGCAGTAAAATCCCCATTATGTAGAATTCAAGCAACTGGCAGCCTCAAGCAGCCAACAAAATCAAAATTGCAGAACAGAAAATAAATAGGTAAAAAATGCAAAAGTTTAAAATTGGCACCTCCCCCAGTGGTCAGTTTGCCAATCACGCAATCTCAAGCAACCAGAAAATTCACTTATCCGGCATCTATTAATCCCCATAGGTGTTGAATACCAAGATACTCTACTGTCTATGATTACGTAAGTTACACATTGTCTCATTACGTATCCAATACCTCTCGATCCTTACAGCATCCCAAACATTGACTTGTTAAGTGCCCCATGTCTGTTGTCTCAAGATGTGATCAATGCCTTTTCTCCTGTTGTACGCCTGATGCACGATCGATTACACAAAGACTGAAGTTGCCAAAACTGAAGGCTTTTATTTGCAAGAGATGGATGGCATCCCTGTGTTGGAGCCTCACCCTGACCCAGACTCGAACTGGGGGCAGGCTTGTGGCATGCAGCCTTTCTGGGGAAGAAAGGGGAGGAGTCATGAGCTGGTCAATGGGAGCATGATCAACCAGGAAAGGTCTTGACATTTACATTTAACAAATATGTACAATAGTGGTTTCACTACAATGCCCACTCCTGTTATGTTCCCTACACCTGTGGAGTTGATTTGGATGCACCCTAGAATGGAGACATCACAATATTCTCTTGATGTGGACAAAGCTTTCTGTTTGTGATCCAGTACAAAATTTTGGAAAGGTTGATTGTACCGGGTTAATTTTACTTTACGCTCAGCTTTTCCTTTTATTCTGCCTTCCAATCAGAATATGACAATTGTGTGTGAGATTCTGTGCAGAACTTGGATTCATGTAATTCTTTGAGTTTTAAATCCAGTTCCATTTAATCCATTGGAAGTCAGTTTACTGCAGGGACTTGTGCTTTGCAATGATCCAGGACTTTCATGGGCTTTTCATGTCTTTCCGTGTCTCAGATAGAGTCATCAGATGCTTGCTTAATTCTGGTGAACAAATACTGCCCAGACCCTGATGCAGAAGATGCCTCGAACATCATGAGGTAAGAGGGAGGTATGAAAAATGAGTCTGAAAGAACATTGCCTTATTTGAGAAAAGACCTGCTGGCGCTGGAGTGGGTTCAGAGAAAGGGCAAACTTTTCAAACACAATACAAGATTTCAGACAAGAGAAATACTAGAAAGGGCAAAACAATGCAGATGTTGCCCATCTGAGGTCAAATTGAATTCACAAGGATCACACTTTAGGCTGTGCAAAGGGACAGAGGATAGAGTGGCTGCCTCACAGTGTCAGAGACCAAGGTTCAGCCCTGATCTCAGTTGCTGTCTCTGTGGAGTCTGCATGGTCTTCCTACGGGTTTACAGCTCCCTCCAACACCAAAGCCCATAGATTGGAGGGTTAAATGGCCAATGTAAATTGTCTTTTAGTGTCTAGGCAAGTGGGGGGGGGGTGGCTGACAGGAAAAATAAAAACACTGGACAATTAAGATTTTGTTTCCTGAACACTTTTGGGTGTGTTTTATGGATTTTGAACTGCTGGTCACTGAAAATGTTCCTATCACACGGCATTTTTTAGATAAAACTATTTTTGTGATTTCCTGTCATATTTTAAGTCTACTAGTATGATGCCCACAAAGCAATCTGTTTTGGTCAGTCCAATGTGCCTGGGCATGCACAGTGCAGTTAACCATATAACCATTTACGGAGCGGAAACAGGCCATGTTGGCCTTTCGAGTCCGCACCGGTTCACTGATGGGGGTGGATTATCCCAAGTGAGGTGGCCAGCTAACCCCAAGAAATCAGTAATCTTACTGCCCCATTCTCTTCCCATTTGTTATTTATTTGCCCAATACCCTGACTGCACACTTTGTATAAATGGTTCCAAGATAACTTAGAAGTTACAGTAATAGAATATTAAGCCTTATTGCTTTTCAGAATACAGAAGGAAGAGGAGTCTTCAGCCAGTATATGCAAATGTTCTCTAAGACCTGGGCATGCTTAGTCAGGATAGATGCAGACAGGCTATAAAAGCAGCTCAAATACACAGATGCTGTGCAACACAGAAATGCCGTCAATAGGAGGTAAAGAGATATTACCGGCGGTTCAGGCCAGGGAGCCAATCCTCAATGCACCACCTTGTGGAATGTCCTTCCTACCTTGAAGATGGGCTCAAATCCAGAACATCAATCCAGAAATTCTGCGTTTTTACTATGCTGATTCACAAATAGTCCCCCCTCGTTTTCACGGAGACATAGTCTCTGCCCCACTCTTATCCATCTACATTAGAGGCAAGTTACAGGAACAGGGAGAATGCGTGGACTCCACACAAACAGTAATTGTGCTCAGAATTGAACCCAGGTCACTGGAGCTGTGAGCCCATAGCTGTACCAGCTGTACCACTGCACCATTCATCATTCATGTCAGCGGTTTTCCCTGAGAGCCCATTCCAAAACTCTAATTAAACCTGGTTGAAACTTAAGCCTGATTTCCATTTAACTTTAAAAAACGTCAGCTTACATCCTTGATGTTTGGACTCTTTACAAAGTCAATTGTTTTGGAACAACTTTGCCAATTAACCTGGAAACATCAATCCACCATCTCACTTTTTCCAAAGAAAACCATTCTAAGTTCCTGAACTTTTTCCAATAACTTAAATTCCTGAGTCCAAAAGTCACTCTCATCGTTTGTCACTACAAGGTTGGAAAATCTTTTAAAGAACAACAGGCGAGGTGCTGGAAGAACTCAGCGGGTCAGCCAGCCTTGTGGCAGACCCAAGTAAATTTTGTGCAATATTACATCTGTTTTATGACATGAAAATAAAGGAATCTTGAATAAGTGGAGGCAGAGGAATGTTGAGTGGGTAAGAGGGGTGGGGGGACATGCCTTGAAAGGATTTGCATTTGCCCCGTGCAGTGGAGATGCAGGAGACTGCCGATGCTGCATCCTGAAGCACAAAAGGCACTGCCCAAGCTCAGTGGAAAGTGATGCAGAGGCTGAACTGGAAACCCCGACTGTGCCTTGGCTGACTGACCAGCTGAGTTCCTCCACCAGCTTTTTTTTTAGTGTTATAGTCAGTATGGAATGAGGCCCTTCATCCCATCTTGTTTATGCTAGCATTTGGCCCCTATCCATCCGAATCTCTCCTATCTATTTACTGATGCATATGTTTTTTGAATGCAACAATTATATCCTCTTGTTTCACTTCCTCGCTGCTCGCTCCAGATACCCATCATCTTCTGGGTGGAGAAGGTTCCTTTAAATTTTCCCCTCTTACCTTAAATCTATTCCCTTGTGTTTTAGCGTTACTCACTCTGGGGGAAGATGTCTGTTGACTGTTTACTGTATAAACGCCTCTAATCATTCACCCCAGATTCTGGCACCTGCAGCCTCTTGTCTATCCAAACCTTTCCGAGGTTATATCCACTGGTGTGGGAAGCAAACAAGATGATGCACCCTTAATACTCTTTCCACTGGCCCCAGCTTTGTCTTGTAAAAAAAAAGGAGGCCGTTGTACAGATTGTATCAAGGATGACATGCTGGGAACAATCCCCATTTGTCTCATTTCCCTTCTCTTATTTCATCTACCCCCTCTAAATTATAACTTGAAAAAGAATACCTTCACCTACCATTTTCTAGAATAAAATGCTGAATGCACCATGTTGAATGTTGAATACAGAGACTGTGAGCCTGGTTGAGTTAGCATCGCGAGAGGGTATGCCGTACGCTACTCTCGAGTGCTGCTGCCATCACCCAGAATCGCGCAAGAATAACGTGCTGCCTATTGCAAGTATGGGGACACATCGGAACTCAAAATTGAAAATACGAGTTTGAAACATCGTATCTTTGAAAATTCATAAGTCAGACAATCGTAAATCGGGGACGATCTGTATCTAAAAAATTAATAAGTGATAGGAAAATGTTGAGGTGATTTTTGTGATCAGCAACCCAAAATTTGTAAAATACACCCAAAAGTGGACAGGATGCAAAATCTTTTTTGTTTAGTGTTAATATGTAGAAGGTTAATTATACTTATCAATTAAGCTACCAGTATGTGGTCATGGAACAGAGGGGCAGAATGGCCTGATTCCCTGGTAGAGATCAACGCAAAGGTCTCATGTAGCTCATGGTCCACAGCAGGGTGGTCATTGACTGCTCACTCTGGATTCACTGACCTGAGTGAGTAAAGCACACACAGAAATGGTGGAGGAACTCACAACGTCCAGAGGAGGTAAAGTGTGAGGAAAGGATCAGGGTTCAGAGAGGAGCTGGCCAGATGACAAAGTTCATCCACAGTGGTGAAGATGATTGGATTTGGACAGAAGACGTAGATAGAAAATGGGTGGATTCATCCCAATTTACTACGTGGTGTTTTACTTTTAACTGAACACTCATTTAATTTCATTTAATCTATTAATATTGTCAGGAATCTCCCAGGGAGGTGTTCATTTGCTGGAAATATTTATTTTAATTAGTTTCATATGCTCTATACAGAACCATAGAACACAACAGCTCAGAAATCAGGCCATTCGGCCCATCAAATCTGTGCTGAACACTATTCCGCTAGTCCCACTGACCTGCTCCCATTTCATAAACCCTCCAGACCTCTCCCAACCATGTATATATCCAATCTATTCTTAAAACACAAGATCGAGCCCGCATTCACCAGCTCATTCCACACTCCAACCACTCTCTGAATGAAGAACTTTCCCCCAATGTTCCCACTCATCCTTTCCCATTTCAGCTTAAAACTATAGTATTTATGTCTCCCAATCTAAGTGGAAAAAGCATCCATTCTGTCTTTACCTCTCATAAACCTCTATCAAACCTCCAAGGAATTAACCTTCTTCACTCCAAGGAATTAAGTCCTAACCTGTTTAATCTCCTGAAGACCCTGTACTTAATTGTTCTTTTCTGGATGTGACTAGGTTGGTTTGAGGAGAATGACAGCACATCATTCACGAAGGTGGAGTGGAATGAGGCAAACTATCATTCCAATCTTCCATCAGGATTCCCATTCCTCATTGGGTACTTGCCAATAATTTGAGCTATATTCAGTCCATTTGTGTGGACCCATGCAACAGTGAACACCAGTAAAATCCCAACCCCCACACCAACCCAAGCAGTCTGTGAACTGAGTCAGCAGGGACAGAGAGAGGGCGTGGCACTGCAGGCCATCTAGAGAACAAGGAGGCAGTGACAGCGTCTGAAATCGATGTCACCCACAGGGTGTCACCCACGGACAATGTGTAATTTAAAAACTGTGGTGTGTCACCCATAAACAGTGCACAACACCTACAGACAGCATGTGTCACCCATAAACTGTGCACAACACCCACTGAGCTTGTTGAACAACCACAGACATTATGTGGCACCCATAAGTGATGTACAACACCCACAGATATTGTGTGTCAACTGTAGTCAGGGTCCGACACCAGAAGGCGGTGGCCATGCAGACTGATTACCACCTGAGTCACATTGGGTGAGTGTTGCAGGGTGTGGGGTTTCTGTCTGCACCAGTGCTTCACTGAATACCCACTGAGACCAACATGCAAGCCAAAGAATCACAAAAACTGAGGAACCCTTCATTTTTGCCAAGCCCCCATTGTGAATGATCCATGTTTTTTTTTAGATTTAGAGATACAGCACTGTAAAAGGTTCCTGAGTCCATGCAGCACAATTCACACCCATTTGGCCACAATCTCTGATTTGATTTTGAATGGTGGGAGGAAACTGGAGCCCCCCGGGGAAAACTCATGCAGACACGGGGATTTGAACCGCAGTCCTAGTCACTGGCGCTGTAAAGTTGTTGTGTTAACCACTATGCCAACGGTGCTGCCCTAGAGATAGTGAGCCTACAGCTGGGGAGTGGCTAGAATAAGCAACGTGTGTTCTCCTGTGATAGAAGGAGGAGTACACAGGGAAAGGATTCCTCCAACGCCACTGTAGAAATAAAATAAAAAGTTGGAAGGAAAGATATCATTAAACTGGAAAGCAAGAAAAAAAGATTCATAATAATGTTGCTGGGACTGGAGGAGTTCAGCTGTTAGGTATTCTGGAGAGACTAAGACCTTTTCCGCAGAACTTAGGATGTTCATATCCTTACTGGGGTATATAAAATAAAAAGGGGCTTCGACAATATGAATCACCGTAGTCCTTCCCTCAGGGTAGAGGAGTTTAAAATGAGAGGACTTAGATTTTAAATTTAAAAATTTTCACATACAGCATGGTCACAGGCCATTTTGGCCCACAAATCCGTGCTGTTCAACTTACACGCCATTAACCTACAATCTCAGTACATTGTGAATCGTGGGAGGAAAACAGAGCCCCCGGGAAAAACCCATGCAGATATGGGGAGAATGTACAAACTCTTTGCAGTTAGGGTGGGATTCGAACCCCGGACCGGTACCAATTGCTGGCATTGCAAAGGTGTTGCGCTAACCACTATGCCAACCGATATTCCCTGTGAGAGTGGAAACGTAAGGGATCTGAGGGGCATCTTTTTCACACAGAGGGTGGTGTGTCTGTTGAACGGGCTACTATCTGAAGCTATAGAGGTGGGTACAATTATAACTTTAAGAAAAAACCTTTTGAGAGGTACATAGGTTTGGAGGGATATGGGCCTAGTGCAGAGGAGCATAGAGGAGTTGGGCCAAAGGGCCTGTTTCCTGCTGTACAGCTCTATGACTTGCAGCAAAGTTGCATCTGCCAACAGATGATAGTCTGAAGATGTCAACCCTTGGGACCTCTTGTATCCAGATAACCCCGGACATGACCAATAAATGGTTTTTCTCACACCTACTCCTGTCAATGCAACACTGGGAAGCAAATGTTCTAAAATTTAGATTTTTTTAAATGTAAACAGACAGGCCATTTTGGCCCATCGAACTGTGCCTCACAATTTACACCCCATTAACCCAATTGTGTTTTTATTTGCTCAGTGGAAGATTTTGCTTCATTTCTCAATAAGATGATAACTATTCCAAGGTTTAATCGAAAATTAGAGTCTAAGAAAACTTGCTGACTAATTGATTTCTCTTTTTATTTTAGGGTAATATCCATCAAAAATTATAATCCAAAAATAAGAATTATAACACAGATGCTACAGTATCATAACAAGGTAAATGTGGTTTTACTGTTCGTTTAGTTCACTCCGTTGTCTCTTTGCAGAGAGGGAAGAATTTGTGGGGAAATGCCCATTCTGTTGGTGAGGCAGTGTGGGGAAAGGCGACAGAAATGTTCTTCTTGCTTCCCAATCTCTGACCCACTTTTATCCTGGTAATACTGTGGACATCGTTTCGTTGGATAACGTGTCCAAGGATTGTCTTAGGATCCAACATTGGAAAGGGGAGGAGAAGGAGGGCAATATGGTTAGCATTGCAGTTAACGCAACACTATTACAGCGCCAGCTGACAGGAAGGTTCTCCTCGTATCAGCATAGGTTTCCTCCAGGTTCTCTGATTTCTCCCCTCCCTCTAAATATGTATAGAAATGGGAGGTTCATTGGGGTACTTGGCCAGAGGGATCCTTTTATAATCCTGACTAAATTTTCAAAATCACATTAAAGATGTACAGTTGCACTTGAGCACCTTTTCACTTCCTTAGAGAAAGCTCAGGGGAAAGAACAGAAAATTGCTTTGAGTAATAAGAGGGTGGATGGTGACAACCATTTCCCTTTGATGGAGATGCCTCAAAGGAGACGGTGTAAAAGATTTCAAGGAGATCTGAGGAAAAAGGTTCACATAGTAGGTGGTTGAAGACTGGAAATAGAACAATAAAGCACAGTACAGGCCCTTTGGCCATCGATGTTGTGACGACCCATATATTCCTTCCTAAAAAAACATACTAACCCCTCCTTGTGTCATAACCCTATATTTTCCTTTCATCCACGTGTCTGTCAAAGAGTCTCTTAAATGCCCCCAATGTTTCAGCTTCCACCACCATCATCCCTGGCAAGACATTCTAGGCACCCACAACTCTCTGTGTTTAAAAAAAACCTACCCCTGATGACTCCCCTACACTCCCCCCCCCCCTTCACTTTGTACAAATGTCCTCTGGTTTGCTGATCCTACCATGGGAAACAGGTGCTGACCTGTCTATCTATGCCTCTCATAATCTTGTAGATCTCTATTAAGTCTCCTCTCATCCTTCTACATTCCAAAGAGAAAAGTCCCAGCTCTGCTAACCTTGCCTCATAAGATTTGTTTCCAATCCAGGCAGCATCTTGGTAAATCTCCTCTGCACATTCTCCATAGCTGCCACATCCTTCCTAAAATGAAATGACCAAAACTGAACACAGTACATAAAGTGTGGTCTCACCAGAGATTTGTAGAGTTGCAACATGATTTCTCTACTCCTGAATTCAATCACCCATTAATGAAGCCCAGCATCCCATCAACCTGTGGATGGAGTAATGGCAGCAGGTACTCACACAATGTTAAGATGTAGAGGAAAAAGACTTAAAACACCAAGGAATAGAAAACTGTGGACCTGGACTAAGGTCCTCGATGGTCAGCATGGGTGAAGTAGGCCAAAGGGTCTTCTCTGGTGCATGAGGCCAGGGTGTTGGGGAGGTCCCACCCAACCTTTCACCTTGGAAAGTCCATCCATTTGAAGGAAGCCAGTCCAGCCACCATGGCTTCAGGAAATGGAGGGCACTGTTTGTACTTTCTCCCCATGACTGCAAGGGTTTACTCTAGGTGCTCCAGTGCCTTCCTGCACTCCAAAGACGAACAGGGTTAGTAGGTTGATTGGACACGTGGGTGTATTTGGGTGGCACAGGCTTGTGTGCAGGAAGGGCCTGTTAGCACACTGTATCACTAAATTAAAATTAAAAAATAATTACTGTATATTTCAGTGTATAAGTCAAGACTTGAAACCATCAAAAATCAGGGTTGACTTGTACACTAGATACAAAAATTAGACCTTAAATTTAACTAAAAAAAACTCTCACTCGACATAGATTCGGTGTCTAAGATGACCCGATACAGCAAAAAAGAGCCCAACCAACAACAAATCATTTTATGGCAGCACAGTTGCTTGGATGTCTTGGCCAGTTCTATTACTTTTGACTTAAAACTCACTTCATACTTGTGTTGTTTTGCTGGAGGCTCCATGATAATAACCATTTGGGGGGGGAGGGTCGATTTATTCACCTGATAAAACCATGAAGTGAGGCTGAAAAGGGGGACCCAACTTGTCTGAAGGTCGACTTATACGTCGAAATATACAGTAAGCAGACCTCTGTTGGTGGAGAGTTGATCTGTGAAGGGAATCTAGTTACGGTTTAAGGCTCCAAGAATCATCCAACTCTACTGCCTTGGGAATGAAGTTCTCAGGTATCCTGGTATGCAATGCAAGGAGGAAATGTTCTGAGGCAAATTGACATGTGACTTTGAGAAAGGATATTTAATATGAAGCGCCTATAGCAATAGTGAGGGTTCCTCACCACAACCTGACGGGCTCCAAGCTACAGTCTGCCAGAGGAGACTCCTGCACTCATTCTTTCACTCTCACTGCCACTCTATCTGCTGGGTGAGATGGAGTAAAAATAAATTGAAACACAATATTTTAGCAGTGTTGGTAAGAGAAAGGTGAGGCGTGGTGGAATTTAAGGGTGTTGATGCTCTGTTTGTATTAAGTGTCAGCTGTGGCTTTGTGGGCATCTTTCAGTCAAACGGCTGCGGTTCAAGTCTCGGAAATCCAGGCTGACCCTGTGGCAAGGTGCCGAGGGAGTGGCTCTCTGATGGAAGTGTCATCTTTCAGATGCAATGTCAAAAAGAAGCAGCATTTGGTCACTGCAGATGGATGAAGAAGATATAACCAAATAGCAATTACACCACTAAAACAGGCCAGTTTGGTCCTTCTAGTCCATGCCGAATACCTACTCCCACCTAGTCCCATTGACCTGCACCCGGCCCATAACCCTCCACACCTCTCTCGTCCATACACCTATCCAACTTTTCCTTAAATATTAAAATCTACCACTTTGGCCGGAAGCTCATTCCACACTTCCACCACCCTCTGAATGAGGAAATTCCCCCTAAACTTTTCTCCCTGCTATCTCAATCCATGCCCTCTTGTTTGAATCTCCCCCTAAATTTGACCCTGAAGAATGTACTATGGACTTAGCTCTGTTAACAACTCTGCAGTTTCTTGTGGACTTGGACAGGGCAGTTCCTGTACTGAAATGTGATGGTACTCTCTCTGCTGTGTCAAGGTGCTGAGGAAATCGGAGGCCTTGGAGCATTTTCTTGGCTGTAGCATGAATGTGGTTGAGCCAGGACAGGAGGAACGATGGGAAGGGGCTGTCATGGAGCATGCACTTGTATTGGATCGACTGGCCTGTTTCTATGCTGTAAGCACCTGGAGATGTTCCTCTCAGGTGAAATTTGGGTTTCCTTGCTCGAGGAAGCTTTGGATCGAGGCAAAGGAGGTTCACCAGATTGGTTCTGGAAATGAGAGGGTTCATTAATGAGGAGAGATGCACAAGCCTTATTGGCATTTAGAAGGATGAGGGGGAATCTTCTAAACTTTGTTTTTACAGAAATAGACCTTATTCAGAATAAATTATTGACAAAAAAAAATTCCACGTCTTTTCACAACCTTAGTGTCATCTCCATACATTCCCATCATCGTACATTCTTACAGAGGGTCTCTTTCTCTCTCTCTCTCTCTCTCTCTCTCTCTCTCTCTCTCTCTCTCTCTCTCTCTCTCTCTCTCTCTCTCTCTCTCTCCACCATTGTCACCACAGTGGCCCCTTCTCATTACTCCCCCCATTGTTGTTTGAGGCGCTTTCCCTCGGTCTCAGCCCCTCAATGCCCAGTGGCCGAAGGATTATAAAAGGAATACATAGGAGTTGTTGCCACTGGCAGGTGAGACTAGAACGAAGGGGCATAGCCTTAAGGTTCAGGGGAGAAACTGCTTCTTCTAAGGAAGCAGAGGAGGCTCCCTCATAAAATGTATTTAAGATGCAGATAGATCGATTTTTGAATAATGGGGGTCATGGGAAAGGGGTGGGTAAATGGATCTGAGTCCACAGCCGTGATGTTGTTGAATGGCGGGCAGGCTCGACGGGCCAGATGGCCGACTCCAGCTCTTCTTTTTTGTGTTGATTCCCCAGGGAAGTTGGAAAGAGAGAAGGGGATGAAACAAATGAACAAGCCAACAACCATATTAAAATGTAATCTGGTGTGATTTTACTCCAAATGTAATTTCAGCTGAGGTTCAGCCTGGGTCCCCAGTCTCCCACACCCTTGTCCCATCAGCTTATTTTGCGTATTGCTTAGTTGAAATGTCTGCACGGTGTGGTTCTTCAAAGCAACGAGGCCTCCTGCAAAATGTCAGGCGGGTGCTGACAGCTCAGACACATGGCTGGCAGAGAGGCAAGCAGAGCTGCTGTGTGTTGAGCCTGTCACCAGTGCCCACTGTGGAAACAATCCAGCTGCTTGTAGTTCATTAGCGGACAGACGTGCCACACTGGTACTTCTGTGCAGACCACATAAAAATAAATCCAAGTGTTGAAGTTGGGAAAGGCAAGGAAAACCCCAGGGGAGGTTCTGCAGAACATGCAGCACAGGCCTGCGCGACATTACGCTTCAGGAGTTAAACTTGCAAAGAAACTGGAAGGTGCAAGTGTGTGAAGCACTCTGCAGTTGACAAGTCAAGTTTATTGTCATCTGGTTGCACAAGCATGACCCGACAAAACAATGTTCTCTGGTCCTTGATGCAAAAACACACAACCAGACATAACTGGCTCTGTCCACAATTGCATGGATCTCCCAGTGCCTCTCCCCCCCCCCGTTTCAATTCCCTCGTACCCATCCCCTTGCCGACATGTCTGTCCATGGTCTCATGCACTGCCTGAGTGAGACCTCCCGCAAATTGGAGGAACGACACTTCATCTTCTATCAGGTCTTCCTTCCAACTGCATGGCATTAACTTTGACTTTTCTAGCTTCCGATAAAGACCAACCCCCCCCCCCCCCCCAACATTTTCCACCGTCACCTTCCTCCAGCTCTGTCTCTCTTCCTTTTCCCTCTTTCACACAGACAAAATCAATTCTCACTTCTCCCCTTATCATATCCAATTAACACATTTTGTTGGTCTGGACTCCTCCCCCCGCCAGCGCTGTCTCTATTCTGAGATCTCCTGTTTCATGCTTATTGCTTGTAGAATGGCTCAGGCCCGAAATGTCAACAACTCAGCCTATCTGCTGCAAAACCGGCTGAGTTCCTTCAGCATTTCGATGTTTTTTTACTAAAATCACAGAGTCTGGAGACTTTTGAGTTTCACTCATAAACACGCATACAGACATATGTATGCATAATACATATGCTGCAGGACAAGAATTCATCTAGACAAATAAATAAATATTTTCCCATGAATATGAATCTCGGAGGGTCAGTGTGAGCAGTTCGTTTGGCCGTTCAATGTTCTCACTGCCCAAGGGAAGAAGCTGTTCCTCATCTTGGTGGTGCTGGCCCTAATCCTCCTGTATCTCTTCCTGATGTGAGCATGTGCGGGGTGGAAGCGGTCCTCAATGATTTTGCGTTCCATCTTCAGACATGCATCCCGGTACATCACATCAATGGGAAGGAGGGAGACTCCATTGACCCTCTCCACTGCGCTTATAGAGTTGTCTTAAAAATATCTGCGGTGGAGTGAGAGAGTCGTTGAGTGACTTTTATTCTTTGCTTTGCTCCCAGGCTCATCTGCTGAACATACCAAGCTGGAACTGGAGGGAGGGCGATGATGCAATCTGCCTCGCTGAACTGAAGCTGGGTTTTATAGCTCAAAGCTGCCTGGCTCCAGGCCTCTCCACCATGCTCGCCAACCTCTTCTCCATGAGGTCGTTTATCAAGGTACTGCCTCTTCACATTAAAGCCTGTTGAATAGGTGAAATTTTAATTTTTCTGGAAGGACAAAATAAAAAGCAATTGGAAGATGTAAAAGCACATCGCTGGAGAAACTTAGCAGGTCAGACAGTGGACATTATATAGCAAAGATAAAGATGCATAACCGAAGTTCCAGGCTAGAGCTCTTCATCAAGGTCTGAGCTAAGTGTAGGCAGCTGCCCGAACAAAATGGTGGCAAGGAGGGGTAGGGGGAGGAGCACAGTCCCACAGGCAGGAGGTTATAGGTTGTTGAGGGAAGGAGGGCACAGCAGCAAACAAGGGGGAGGGGGCTGGCTCTATGAATGGAGAGGGAAGGGTGGAGAGCTGGAGGAAAGGAAACAGAGGGATGGGGGAAGAGAGGGAGAAGAGGGAGTGGACTCGCAGAAACCGGAGAAGCCGACATTAATGCCTTCTGGTTGGAGAGTGGCCAGATGGAAAATGAAATGATGCTCCTATCTCTTGCTTGTGGGACTGTGCTCCTCCCCTCCCCACCCCGCCACCTACCCCACCCCTCACCACCACCACGATATTGTTCAGGCACTTTGCCTACCTTGATGAAGGACTCAAGCCCAAAGCTTTGGCCAACACTGTTCGATTTGCCGAGATTCTCCAACATTGTATTTTTACTTCAACCAGTGTATCTGCAGACTTTTGTGTTTTACTTCTAGAAAATGGAAGATGTTTCCTGCATTCTTTACTTTGTCTTTCTCAAATCTGAGGTCATCCAGCCCCTTTTCAGGCTTCTTAGCCATTCAGTGAGAGCCTGACAGATCCTGTCACTCAAGCCTTATGTCTGACCTCCAATTGGCTGTGCTCGCACTAAGTTATCAGTTGGCCATTTACGTTGGGACCATCAGATTCTGTCCCCTGCGTATAAAGTTTTAATCTGGGTCTGAATTGAGACAGACCAGTTGGTGATTTGGAGTGAATGGGTCCCAGGGGTTACAACCTGGACTGGTACCCCTAGACTGAGGCCTTTACATCCAAACTGGGCTGATGAACAGGAGCCCTCCGAACCTACATTCTGAAGCACAAACTACACGGCCAAATGCTCAGCAAGTTAGGAAGTCTCTGCAGAACAATAAACAAAGTTAATGTTTCTGCCCAATGACCTTCCATCACTCAACTGCTGTGGTGTACAAAGACAACGGGCGGCATGGTTAGCGTAGCAGCTAGCGCAACGCTGCTACTGCGGGGTTCGAATCCTGCACTGTCTGTAAGGAGTTTGTAAGTTCTCCCTGTGTCTACGTGGTATTTCCCACTGTTCTAAAATGTACCGTGGGGGGGGGGGATGGGTTTGTAGGTCAATTGGGCGGCATGGGCTCGTGGGCTGAAAGGAACATAGGAAGTAGGAACATGGGTAGGCCAAAAATGGCCCATCGAACCTGCTCTGCCATTAATAAGATCATGACTGATCTAGTTTATGACCTAACTCCACCTACCTGCCTTCTCCCCATATCCCCTAATTCCTCTATCATGTAAAAATTTATCTAACCGAATTTTAAATATGTTTAATGAAGCAGCCTCAACCACTTCCCCGGTTAGAGAATTCCAAACATTCACTACTCTCTGGGAAAAACTATTTTTCCTCATCTCTGTCCTAAATCTACTCCCCAGAATCTTGAGACTGTGTCCTCTCGTTTTAGTTTCTCCGGCCAGCTCAAAAAACCTTCTGACATCTATCCTATCCATACCCTTCATAATCTGCAGAACAACAGATTATATGTTTCTATAAGATCTCCTCTCATTCTTCTGAACTTGAGCGAATACAATCCTAGATGATTTAATCTTTCATCATAAGTCAACCCCTTCATCCCAGGGATCAACCTAGTAAACCTCCTCTGGACCATCTCCAAAGCCAGTATATCCTTCCTCAAATATGGAGACCACAACTGGACACAGTACTCCAGGTGTGGTCTGACCAGTACCTTATACAGTTGCAACATTACCTCCCTACTCCTGAATTCAATTCCTCTAGCAATGAAGGCCAACATTCCATTTGCCTTCTTAATAACCTGCTGCACCTGCAACCTAACTTTTTGCGATTCATAGGGCCTGTTACCGTGTTGTATGTCTAAATTAAATTTAAAAGATTGCAAGCAACGTGTTAACACACAGTAATCAGAGACAAAGGGAACATTTTTGTCAGTCTAGTCCTGCCCTGTAGTTAATTTGGGCCATTATTCATAGTTTATTTCCATCATTTTTCAGCCTTTTGTTATTTTATTCCTTAGTAGGTTTTTTAAAGAAGCATTTCTAAAACTCCCTTCATCATCCTGTGGGAAGGAATCACAGGAATGGCTGTCACTAACAATACCAGCATTTATTATTACTTTCCTTAGATTCTCCTGAACTGGGAAGGCAGCAGGTAAACCACAGCAGTAGGTTTCTCCTCACACACACTCAGGCAGATCATCTTCCCTGAAGGACACAAATGAATGGGACGGATTTGTGTAAGTGCTCCAAGCACTTCCCAAAATCCCATATTGGGTTGAATTTATGTTCTGCATCTCCATTGAGAGGATTTCACTCCCATCTCAGGATAATTTTATCCTTGATCCTTGTGTCATCAGCCTCTGAGGACCTCAATGCTGTGGTACTGTGCTGCATGGAGGTTCCCAAAGGTAAAAGGTGACATCATGCACTGTTTTAACTGTATTTTTCTATGTAACCAGCACTGTGTAACACTCTACCCTTCACTCTTTGACTTCCGGAGACAATGGTCCCTCTAATTTTTAGTCGTCAGTGCCCACAAAAATCTTATGTTGTGCAAATTGTTTTCGTGACAAAAGTATGTGCGCAATGAATGCTTGTGCAAATGTAAACTTGAAATTGGTTCAAGATCATTTTGACACAGTCTGTCTCTCATGACTAATAAAATTGTATTGGCATGTTTTAATATAAGTACGATTAACTACTTGTTTAACCGACTAACAAGTTAACAGGAACAGTTGGTGAAGAGATTATTTTCAGTGTGCATAATTATTAATTGCTACATTATTTTTGGTAATTCCTTTGTGTGAAATGTGTGCGTGCGCACAGCTTAGAGGAATGGTGTTCCACAGCCTGCACTTTTGCATTATTACACTACCTACTTGAATATGGGCTAACTTGGCTGGGTAACACGGAAATCCAAGCCTTGCGCTACACGTCTGACAATACACCATTCAGTGCAGTGGTCATGGTTCTCAAATGGTTGTTCTTCGAGTTTGTTGAAGTGCCTGACCTTCTCCTGGTGTTCACGGACAGCAGAATGTTTGTTCCTCACTCTTTCCTTTACAAACTGTTCCCTCCACGATGTGGTTTGGACCCTGTGAGCAACTTCCTTGGCGTATTAGTCCATCCTCCTTTGTGGTGCTAGCCAGCGGCCTGCAGGAAGGATCCAAGGATGCAGGGGGGATTTCTGAGGACATTCCAGCTCTGAGTAGAGACTGCTGAGGTGAAATTAGAGACTGGTGGTTGATTTTTTTGATATTCAAGTGAACAGGAAGGATCTAATTGCTTGATGGAAAGATCGATACCTGGCAGATTTAGATTTCAGTTAATTGAGAGAATTTTTTAATTTAAATTTAAATTATTTTAGATATTTTAAATTTAGACATACAACACTGTAACAGGCTAATTCAGGTGCCATCCAATTTACACCCCATTAATCTACACCCTGGTACATTTTTGAGGGTGGGAGGAAACCCATGGAGACACAGGGAGAACATAGAAACTCCTGAAAGATAGCGTGGAATTTGAACCCAGGTCTGGTCCTGATCACTAGCGCTGTAAAGGTGTGGTGCTATTCACTGCGCCAACCGTGCCGTCCAAGGATTAGAAGGAGTTGAGAAATGCAGATGATGCGAAAACTGGACACAATCCCTGAAAGGATAATCATGGTGGAAAGCCTCATCACGCTGAAAGAAGTTTTGGATAATAAAAATACATAACTGACATTTCGGGCTTGAGCTGTTCATCAGGGAACCTTGATGGTCATCATGCCTTGATGAGGGGCTCAAACCTGAAACGCCGGTTATGTTCTTTTATCGTTGCTGAGTTTCTCCATCATCGTATGTTTTTACTTCAACCACAGAGTCTGCTGACTTTCATGTTTTACTTCTGTCTACTGCAAAACTCTGAGAAATCTCTTCAAGGGAAGCCTACCCTGAAGAAGTTCTCCTTTGCTCTCCGAAGGGAGTTCCGCGGGATTCTCTCTCTCACTGCTCCCCATCTGGAATCCCTGCTGTTGTCAAGTTCTATCACCCAGACTTGCTTCCACAACCAAAATATCTTGATGAAGGTCTCAAGCCCGAAATGTTGGTTACGTATCTTTCAGGCTGAGTTTCTCCAGCATTGTGTTTTCAATAGCAGATCCTGCAGACTTTCATGTTTTTCCTCAAAGTATTGGATGATTTGAATTTAGATCTATTTATCGTTGTACTGAGATTAGGTGAGAAACTTTCTCATGCATGCTATTCCAAGGCTGGCGAAGAGCTGCAAGGCTCCAGTACAATGTTGCAAAGAAAAGAAAAATAAATGAAGAGAGTCCCTTAGACAGAGAGTGGTCAAAGGTCTCAGTACATCCTCCAAGGAGATGCTGCGGCAGTCGTCACCACTGCCCGTTCCCGTGGTTCCCAGCAGCAGGGGGGGGCCTGTGGAACCCAAGCTCGAGCCCCCATGCCCAGTCGCCCTCTCCATCCCACCTCCTCGACGTAGTCCTGTCCTGGAAGCTGGATGCCTTTGTCCGTCGAGTCCCAAGGTCTGGAGCCTGCCTCATTCGGCCTCCGATGTTTCACATATCTGCTACCCCCCTCCCCACCCCAAGCTGGATGGACAGAGCCACACCAACAGCATTCCTCTGGCTCTGCCCTGGCTGGCCTGCTCTGAGGCTGCAAACATCCGAGACCTGCTCCTTGTGATCTGGTACCTCATCAGCCTTGGTGAAGATGTGCAAATTCCTGTCTTTGGGGCTCTGGACCAGAACCTGTGGAGTGCGATCAGCTGAGATTTCAGGCAAGGCTGCCATGAACATAAAGGTCTTGCCTGTTAGTTTCTTTAATTCCCCATAGATCAATGTTGTGGCTCCACGGGCGAGTGGAAACTGTTGGAAGGAGTCCAATGCATGGCTCAGAACTGTGTCCAAAAATGTGGGCAGTTGTAAAATGAAGAAAGCATCTCAGCCTTGCAGTGAGGAACTGTTCCTCTCTGGTGTCAACTCCAGCTTGCATCCACATTGTGGGTTTCATAATGCAAAAATGTTCCATGACACTTTGTCGAGGTATTATCAAATGAGGTTTGACACAAAGCAGCCAGGCAGAAAGAATGCCTTAAACCCAAACTGGGTTCTGTGGAAAGGTGTGGGGGTTCCGCAGATGAAATGACAGAGAGTAATAACAATCAACCTGTCTTTCTGTATGTTACTTATTACCTCTGTCTTTAATTCAATTTGTTTCTGGGATGGCAACCAACAGTGCAGTCTACCCAAAGAAAACAAAATGGTATCGTGAGGCCTGACACCAACAGTGCCAATGTCAAGCCTGCGCATCATTTACAACCAATGAGAATCCAATTCTTTTGGCGCGAAGATATTCCACGTGTGCAATATTAAGAACCATGGATTGTTGGATTAAAAAAGGAACTAGGAGACCGGATAATTCATCTAAAGAAAGTACTGAGGAGCCACCGTTTTTTTCCATGAAGATTCTTTGATTATGCCTATATCGGAAAAATAAGATGTGAAAAAGAAACAAAAATTATTTGTTGCTTGGATTCACCTCAGCTGGGAACAAAGAGGCACCAGGTGCACAAACATTTAGAGGATCTGTGAGAACACGAAACAATTTCATTTACCCCATTAAATGTAAATTAGAGGCAACAAATGATTTCACCGTGGAGAATGGAGAGTTTATTTACTTTCTTACGATGCTTGTGTATATAAACAGTAATTAACGATTGGGGTTCAGTAATTTCCAAGGGCTCCCAAAAGGGTTCCATGAGCTAAAAAGTTTGGGAAGCCCTGCCTTAAAGGAACTATCCTCAACCTTTTCTTCCGGCTCTGATTGCCCGAGGACGCTGCTCGGTGTTCCCCAGTGATGCAGTCAACAGTTGTTTTTTTTTCTCCTGTGCTTCTCTCCTACCATCTACATCAAAAACACAAAAAAAAATTGGCGAAAAGAAAATGAGGCTTTTACTTTTGTGTGCATGGGGCCTCCGTTGAGAATGGCTGGTTTAAGGGAAGGGGGGGCGGGGGTGTGGGAACTAAATGAAGGTTTTGAGGCAAGGCAGTACTCATTCCTTGAGGAAGAGCTCAGGTCCAAAAGGTACAGTAAAATTTCCGGTATCTGGCACCTTCAGGGATTGGTTGATGCCGGACAAGTTTGCTTGAGACTGCGTGATGCGTGAATAGAGAACTAATGGTGAGGTGCTCCAATTTTAAACTTATGAATTTTTTACTGATTTATTTTCCACTATTTTTCTTTTTGCCGGTTGCTTGAATTCTGGGTAACATGGATTTTCGTGTATATCTTTACCTCCTATGGACACTGTGAGGCCGGTTAGGTTCCTCCAGCATTTCTGTGTTTTGAGTTGAATTGCATGCCGAATCTGAAGAAGGCATCTTAAAATTTGAGTGATTCAGGGATTAGGGAGGCTTACGGGGCTGGAAGAGGAGATAGAGATGGAGGTGGGGTGGTGGGGGGGGGGGGGAAGGGGAAATTCAGACAATTTATATGCAAGGTATTAGTGTCCTGCAAAGACGTTGCACGAGAGCTACATTCACTAAATCTGGGGGTAGTAAAGGCATGGATAACAACATTATAAACTAGCTCATAAAGAACATATTTGTGACTCTGCAGGGCACCCAGCGGAAATCTTTCCCGCCTGTGTTTTGTAGCTTGGATTCTTATGCCATGAAACACAGTAAAAATAAAACAGTCTTTCTCGAACTGGTGATGCAATTTATGTGGTGTTGTGGATCGATTGGATTCAGAAAACATTTCAAACCCTGGCACCCTTTCCCTACAAATGGTTAAAAGAGGCAGCAGCTTCGTTGACCAAAGCCTGGGTGTGCATTTCAGGAAGATTCGACAGACCTTATCTATTAAGCTGGACCTTAAACAGTATGATTCATTTTGACTGCCTGCCGTATTATTCATTTTAAAGCAAACACAAACCAGAATCATCTGATTTATTCCTCCAGTTACCACAATATTCATATGGAACTTTTTAATATTATTCAGCATTTGGCATAAAATGAAAAGCACTTTGACATCGAATGTACATCTTAAAGTTCAGCAGAGAGTTATATGAAAATTTCTTACTAAACAATGACTAATAATTTCAACAGGATTCGCCTGTCATGCTTGAGCCAGATAATTATGCTTGTCTACTTTCTCTGGACCAATGCATCTTAACATCATGAATTGTTGGGTTAAAATGCAGATCTTCAAAACAGTTCAAATTGTGTTTGATGTACCATGTGTTAAGCAAATTGGATTTAAAATTAGATGAAATTTGAACGCGTGTTTTCTCCTAAGGGTCATCAAATCTTCCATACATGAGTCTTGAACCTGACTTATTTCTTCCATATGCTGATTCCCATTCAACTAATGAAGAGGGACTGGGATTTGCACGTTGCTGCCTGCAGAGCCACAAGGCACAGAGGAGGCTGTTCGGCCCATTGAATACATGCCAGCACTCTGCACCGAAATCTAAGTAGTCCCTTCCTCCACTCCTCAACAAGTTTATTTCCCTTAAGTGCTGATCGATTTCACTGTGAGATCCGTCCTGATTCCACCAACCTCGCGAGTTTAACTGCCACAAGCTGCGTAAAATGTTACCACACCTTGCTTTCATCTCTCTTTCCGATGTGCTTCCTGTTTCTTCCCTCATAAAATAAAGGGAAACCCTTCTCTTTCTCTGTCCATCATTTTCTTGTACACTCCTATCCAATCAACAATAGAGATCAGGCTTCCCTACACAAATTCTGCAATTACTATTCCCCCATCACTGATTATTCTGGTAAACCTTATTCACATCCTTTCAAGGGCCTTCATATCCTTCCTGAGGTACAATGATGAGAACTGGGCATGATATCCTAACTGCAGCCTCTTATCCTATGTGCTCTCACCTTCTATACCAACTTATCCATATAAATAACATCCATTGCCTTGCCCTCATCTACCTCCTTTGTCATCTCTTCAAGTTTATGAGACATGATTTCCCATCGACAAATCCCACTGGCTCTCCTTAATTTTCCCTGGGCCGTCCAAATGTGGAAAGATTCTATCTCTCAGAATCCTCTCCAGAAGTTTCCCTATCATTGTCGTCAGACTAAGTGATTACCCAGATTTTAAAATGAACAGCATCACATCTGCCGCCCTCCATTTTTCCAGAACTTCTCCTGTCTTCAGTGAGTTAAAAATGCCTGTCACGGTCCCAACAATTTCCTTCCTGCCTTCCCACAAGGTTCTAGAATACACCTGGTGAACCTCCTCTGCACTGCCTGAAAAGCCAGTTCATTCTTCCTCAAGGAGGCCAAATTGTAGACAGTACTCTAGATGTGGCCTCACCACTATCTCTTGTTAACACGAGTTCTCTTACTTCTCCATTCCTGTCCTTTACCCAACTGGGAACATGTTCATCCTGTACCTTCCTTATGCCTCTTAAACCTCTCCCATTTGGCAGCCATGGTTTTATTCTCTTAAATTCACGTCCTGTCAACTACTGCCCTGAGTCCACACGTAGAGTATTGTAAAAACACTTAATGCTGGAGAAACTCAGCACCGCCAACAGTGTCATTTATATAGCAAAGGTAAGAATACATAACCAACATTTCAAGCTTGAGTCCTTCTCTGCAGTAAGGAAAAATACCGGTAGGCGTCTGAGTAAAAGAGTAAGGGGGGAGACGCGATCACAAAATCAGGAGGAGAAGGGAGGGAGGGAGGGGACAGCAGTGATCCAGGGGAGGACGGATGCCTGAGTGTGACACAGAACTAAAATAGTTGGCTACTGGGATGTCTCTGTCACTGTAGCAGATGGAGCAAAGTCTCCCTGTTGTAGAGAAGGCCACAAAGGGAGAACTGGATGTTGTAAATCAGTCCTTCGGTGCTGCTTCACTTGAAAGGCCTGTTTGGGGCCCTCATACGATGGTGAGGGGAGACATGTGGGCACCTCCTGTAGCCACAGGGGAAGATGCTTGAGTGGGGAGATTGGTGGGGATGGATGAGTGCATGAGGGAGTTGTGGAGGGAGTGGTCCCTACGGAAAGGAGAGGGGAAGATGTGCCTGGTGGTGGGATCCTGTTGTGTCGGAAATTCCAGAGGATAAATGTGAAGGCTGGTGAATCATCTCATTAGCGGAAGGATATGGAAGCTGTGGAGAGGGAGCAGAGGAGATTTACCAGGATGTTGCCTGGAATGGAAAGTAAGTCTTGTGTGGCAAGATTAGCAGAGCTGGGACTTTTCTCTTTGGAGGAAAGAAGGATGAGAGGAGACTGATAGAGGTCGACAAGATTCTGAGAGGCAGAAAAAAGGAGGGGAACAAGTATTTTTTTCCCTGGGCAGGAGTAGCAAACACCAGAGGACATCTGTACAAAGTTTAGGGAAGACATCAGGGGTAAATATTTTACACAGAAAGTTGAGGGTGCCTGGAATGCCTTGCCAGGGTTTGGTGCTGAAACATTAAAGGCATTTAAGAGACTCTTAGACAAGTGAAATAAAAATAGAGGGTTACGAGATAGGAAGGGTTTAGTAATTTTTTTGGTAGGAAAATAGAGGTTGGCATCACATTGAGGGCTAAAGGGCCTGTAATGTTCTATGTTCTACTGCTAACCATGTTGAAGTTGGCTTTGTCCCAGTTTAGGATTCTAACTTGAGGACCAGTGTTATCCTTTGCATTTAGTATTTTGAACCCAATAGAACCGTAGTCACTGCTCCCAAAGTGTTTCTCGGCCGATCCCTCAGGTATCATCATTCCTTAGAACAAGGTCCAATATTGCTCCTTCCCCACTCGGCCTACCTAGATGTTGCTGGAGAAAGTTCCCCTGGATACACTTGACAAATTTCATTCCAACCAATTTCGGCATTCCCAGTCAACGTTAGGGATGTTGAAACCATGTACAATAACAGCTTTGCTATTTTTGTAGACCTCAATGATCTCTCGGCATATTTGATCCTCTCGCCACTGTGTTGGTGGCCTGTAATAAACACCCATCAAGTTGACTATTCCTTTTTGGTTATATATCAATTCTGCAGCTAAATAAGTCCTTCATTCAAAATAAGACCACAATAGGATACATAATTGAATTTAAACAAGACAATAAATACAAAAGATAGGTAATAAATATACACAGTTATCCTAGAGGAGATATTGTGTCCTTTTGTGTAGAACACGAAAGTCTGCAGACACCATGACTGAAGTACAGAAAAAACCCTAAAATCCAGATTTTCCAGATGCTTGAGGAGAATTTAAGGAGAATAATTTTGATAGTTTATTAAGGAAACATTTTGTCATATAATATTCAAAGTACAAAACCAAACAAATATTTTTTCCAACTTTACTGCAACTTCCACGTGGTCACTTGTTGCCGTTGTGGCGCTTATGTATGTACACATAAACCGAAAGTTTTTGAGAAGTCCGGATTCTTGGGTAGTATAGATTTCAGACGAGTGTTCTGGCATCTGGTTTATGGACTTTTACTGTAAAGCCACAATGCTGGAGAACCTCAGCAGGTCAAACCATGTACTTAACATAGCAAAGAGAAAGATGTGTAACCATTGTTTCAGGCTTGAGCCCTTCATCAAGGTTCTTTTGTGGTGACAGAGTAGCGAGGGGAGGTTCAAGAACCTGATCGTTGTTAGAAAGGAACTGTTCTTGAACCTGTATCTTCTGCCCATAAGGAGGAGTGACCAGGGGAAAAGGGGACCTTTAAGATCCTGTCATCATGGGTTGCCTTCATCTAGGTCAAAATGTTTAGTTATTTATGCAATTAGGTCAGATAAGTTTTAAATTTTACTGGGCAGTGCAAGGTCCATTACCTACTGTACGTCCTGTATATAATCATTGTTTTTGTAAAGGCATTTTGAAGAGTTGCATTGACCTCCAAATATTACCAAAAGCAATCCATTGTTTTTCTGAAGAATTCTGTGGCAATTTACCATTTGTGTCCAAACATCTGTCAACAGTAAAATTAATGATTTTCTTTCATCTGTAACAAAGCGGCTACAAGAGATTTTTGTCCTCCTTGTTATGGCTCTGGCTGATGTGGAACGCACTCAACTATGTAACATGATAGAATTTTTTTTGAAACATGATTACTTTTTGTAACAGATTGGTCTGGGATATTTGTGCTGCATATGTGCCACATTCTAAATTAGAAAATCATACAGATTTAAAGAATACTTGGTACTCTGTTCAAAAGTGAGCCCAAAATGTTGGTAACCTATCTCCTACAACAAGGAACGTTGTGTGACCTGCTGAGTTTCTATAGTACTTTTGGCTATTGAACTACAGTGACTGCAGACTTGTCTAACTCCTGGTACCCTGTATTGTATTTTCCATTGCTGGTATTGTCTCCAGTGAACGTAACACCTAATGTAGGCTTTAAAAAAATGTTTTAATTGTCAGGAGACTGGTGGGACTGGCAGTCACTGTCAATGCCTAATTGTCCTTGAGAGGGCAGTAGTGAGCCAGTTTATGTGTAGACATGGCAAAGTTGTTTCCCATGGCAGGAGGAGACTAGGACAAGCGGGCACAACTTCAGGACTGAAGGGCGCCCATTTAAAACAGAGATGTAGAGGAATTTCTTTAGCCAGAGAGTGATGAAACTCTGGGATTTGCTACCAAGGTCGTTGGGCGTATTTAAGGCAGAGGTTGATAGCTATCTGAATGGATTCGATGAGGCAAATGACCAACTGCTCCTATTATCATGGTGGCATGGTTGGCAGAGCAGTTAGTGCAACGCCTTTACAATGCCAGCAATTGGGACCAGGATTCGAATCCCACACTGTCTGTAAGGAGTTTGTATGTTCTCCCTGTGTCTGCTTGAGACTGGGGTTCGAATCCCATGCTGTCTGTAAGGAGTTTGTATTTTCTCCCTGTGTCTGCTTGAGACTGGGGTTCGAATCCCATGCTGCCTGTAAGGAGTTTGTATATTCCTCCCAGGGTCTCCGGATTCATCCTATCATTTGGAATATACTGTGGGTGTAGGTTAATTGGGTGTAATTGGGCGGCTCAAGATTTACATTTGGCAGTGAAGGATTAGCAATGTATTTCCAACTCAACATGGTGTGTAACTTGGAGGGCACATGCAGATGTTGGTGTTGCTTTTTGACTGCTTCCCACAACCTTGGTGGTAGCGTACGGGAGGTGCTGATACAGAGCATTAAGGCAGCCTGAATCTCAGTCTGACGGCTCAGATCACAATGCAATCATTGAACTCTTAACACAAACCTGCTAGTTGCCTGGGAACTTGCATTACAAATAGTAAGGCTGAATGTCACCACCTAAATTGGTGGTTCTCAACCTTTTTTCCCCACTCGCATACCACTCACATATCAATCACAGAGCAAAAGGATGTCATAGGAGCTCTGTGGTTAGTAAAGGATAACTTAAGGTGATAAGTGAGTGGAAAAATGGTTGAGAACCACTGGTCTAAATCAAAACAATCTCAAGGATTTGATTGGGCCTCATCTGTTTTTTTTTAAACTTTCCATGAAAGAGTCACATGGGAGTGTTTGATCAGTACAGGCTCGTGGGCCAGAAGTGCCTGTAACCATGCTGTATCTCGAAATTACCAATGAAGAATATCTATAAAGTATAATCTTGGGTTCCTGTGGGGTGGGGGAGGGAGGGGCATTTAGGACAAAGAGAAGGAGAATCTTAAGAATTGTCTTCAGCCCAGCACTGTGAATGCTGAATTGGTGATACCCTTGGACGGAGGATGGAGGATTCCTGGTCACCTAAGGAAATGAGGCAGTAGAGGGCAGGGGTGGAAAGTAGAGGTCTCAGAGCTGAACAGAGCAGAAAAAGGCCCTTCAGCCATCGTACCCATGCTGACAAGGTGGGATGAAATGTGAGGTAGTGTAATGCGCGTCGAAAGAACCAAAGACTTGTTGATCCAAACCAAGGCTTGTATTAACTAAAAGACTGGAGCATATCACAAGTAGGTCGACCAGTCCAGAATGACCTGGTCTGGCTAGGAGCAATCATTTAAGACCTGCCAGTAGGTGTGGCTACACTCTCAGCCAATCACAGTCATCCTACACTACCATCTGTACATATGTACATATACACATTGGTGATAGAATCTGTACTCTCATAGGTAGAAGGTCATTTGTGTTTGGACTGAAGGGCGGACCTGAGGGAGCGAAGCTTGTCTTCTCCCTAACACGAATGCAACTGGAAATAGAGTGAGGGGTAGTTTTTGTCCAGTATCACCTCCTGACCCTCCCACCCTATTTTTACAATGCTGGCCCTCCCCCACCTTCCCACTTTAGTCTTAAGAGTAGCCCAAACCAAAACATTGTCCACGTAAACTTTCTCTCCACAGTTGCTGACTGAGCCGCTGAGTTTGTTTTCCTACTGATCCCAGCATCTGGACCTAAAATTGTTCGGTCACCTGAAATTTTACTTGCACATCACAACCCTCCCTTTCCCCACCCCGCTTGTGGTTTGTTTTGTACCTCCACTAGTCGTTATGTGCGTGTTAACTTTTGCTTTATTGGTAAAACACCTATGCTTCAGTGCCACAGAGCATTGAACATGAATCAGTTAATGATCAGACTCTGGGAATGCTTTGTTAACATGAATGAAGTAATTAGTTTAGGTAAGGTTTCACATCATTTCAAAACATACATACATCATATACCTGTCACCAAGTTGAGAATAGACTTTATATATTTTTTTTCCAAAGTGTATTTGATCATTTAGTGTTGTCCATTGGCTTTTAATCGGCATAACAGAGTCTCCAGGGCTTCAGCTTTTAACAGGCCCAGTTGTGCAGGCCAAAGCTTTTAGGGATTAGGGGAATAATGAAACTTCCTCTATTGGCTGCAGGAACAACGAACCTGTCTGGGAATTAAAGAGTTGGATCCTATCCATCGCCTTTATTAATCACAGCTGCTGTTTGTTTACTCACGTTCTGCTGAAATAACTAATCACCTGGTGATCCGTTGATGAAAAATGATTTGTTTTAATCAAAATCTCATTCGAGGGTTAAGAAAACCTGAAAATGATCAATCACTTGGTTCCATGTTGTCACTCAAGAATTTGGTGTGAAGGGAGTTTATGAAGCATTTCGAAGTCCAAGTGCTGATTTCATCTTTCAAAATTAAGTCGGAAAATAAATGGTGCATATTAAACACAACGTTGATAAAGTGCCAGAAACACACTGACAAATCACTAAATTATGTGTGCACCTTGAAATATTTTCATACATATCTTGATGTAATTTTGCCTTAAATCCTGCCTTAGGAGTAAAGTTGAGTCTCTGTGAAAGGGAATGTCAGCCAGTACCCTCACAAGCTAACTGCAGAATACACGTGCAAATTATTAAAAACTCCAAAGAATATTTGGACTTGGTTCAAGCAGTTCTTTTTTTTTTCTCTCCAGAACATTAATCTGCACATAAATCTGGCCAATATGAGGAGAATTTACACGTCAGCAAAGCCAGGAGGTGTTTTTGCCCAGATCCGTTGGTTGGGATACTTACAGGCCGTACTTTCAATTCAGCCGGATGGATCTCTCTCGCTGCCTCTGCGCTTAATGCTTCTGACTTTGATTCTGTTCCACAGCTGATTGATTTACTGCCGAATGCCTCAGTTACAACCTCAAAAATCAACATCATAAATTACGATTAATCTGGCATCTCTTCCTGAATAGCTGTGGCTCCCAAAGCACCAGTTCATCTCCCCACACGTGTTCTTCATTCTTTTTCCTCGTGATTTCACAAAGACACAGAGACTTCATATTTTCTTTCTCCGAGCTTGTCTTTATTTCATTCTAATGGGGAAAACTCTTTTCCTTTCAAGCTGAAAAGCTGACATTTCCGTCACTGCAATTTTTTTTAATTTTAGATTTACATTTAGACATACAGCAAGGTAGCAGGCCCTTCGGCCCATGCTGCCAGATTACACCCTATTGACCTACAACCCCCCCGCAGTACATTTTCGGCCCACGCTGCCAGGTTACACCCTATTGACCTACAACCCTCCCAGTATGTTTTGAAAGGTGGGAGGAAACCGGAGCCCCTGGGGGAAACCCCCGCAGACGTGGAAACTCCTTACACACAGTGCTAACCATTACAGTAACCTTGAATCTCATCCCTTTTGCCCTCCCTTCATTCTCTGTGCCTCATTACTGGAAGATGACTGTTCCAATCGCTTCTCAAACTAATCCTTTCCCCACCTACACTCTTGGATTCCCACATTTCATTTTAATCTTGGATTTGTCCACAAACCTTCACTGCTAGGTCTACAAGCAAGTTGGCAATTGGTCAAATCCACTCCCCTCCCTTAGCTTTTCAGCTCCGTGGAGATTGGTTTATTGGCCTGCAGGAGATGGCCTCTCAGGGTGAGCCAACATTAATAACCTGCCCACAAATTACCCCTGATTAGAAGGCAATTAAATTTAGACATACAAGCCCTTTCGGCACACAGGCCCACGCCGCCCAATTACACCCGATTGACCCACAGCCCCTCCGTGGGTTTTGAATGGTGGGAGGAAACCGGAGCCCACGGAAAACCCACGCTGACACGGGGAGAACGTACAAACTCCTGAAAAATTTGAACCTGGTTCTGATCACTGGCTCTGTAGCAGCTACGTGAACCTTGCCACCCATCCATGGCTCTGGAGTCACCAACACATCAGACCTGGAAGGGCAGGCAGATTTGCTTCCATTCAAAACATGAGTGAACCAGGTGGCTTTTTAACAATGATCTGGTAGTTTAATTATCATCACATTCCAAATTTATTAAATTACTTTGAACTTACAGTTTTATGTCAACAGACCGTTCCTTGCACGCTGGCCCTGCCCTCTAGATAGCTCCACAGTCAAGACTCAGGGAATACTCTTCGTGCTCCTATCACTTGCCAGGGCAGTGAAGTTTAAGTTTCCTATTGAGAGGGTCAAGCTCCTGTGAGAGAAGTTCTTCCAACCAACAGAAATCTTCTCAGCCAGATGGAGCACCCAGCACTTGAGCGAAAACTTATCTCTTGTAGTGGCCAGGGCCTAAAACAGCATGGTTAGCATAGCACAATGGCATGGTTAGCATAGCAGTTAGCACGGTTACAGCGGTTCGAATCCGGCGTTGTCTGACAGAAATTGATATGTTCTCCCTATGTCTGCGTGGGCTTCCTCCAGGTGATCCGGTTATCTGTGGATGTAGGTCAATTGTGTGCGATTGGGCTCATGGGCCAACAGGGCCTTTTACCATGCTAACTGCTACACCAACCATGCTGCATTGGATCAGCTACCACTCTTAGGCTCTCAGACCTGACTTGAGCACCCAACCACCACTGGGTATAACCCTCAGTGCAGCTGATGGTGCGGTCACATGGGCATATGATCTGAGATTCTGGTTTACCTTTCCTCGCGATGGTGTATCTGTGCGGGGGAATGGGCTGTGGGGTGGAAGAGCAGAAATGTAATGGTAATCAGTGATTATGAAAAGTTACCATAGTTATGAGGGGAGAACATAAAACACTACGGGGCACTATAGGCCCTTTGGCTCAGCCAAAATATGTTGGTTACCCTCTCCTTCCTCTGGATGCTGCATGACCTGCTGAGTTGCTCCAGCACATTTGTGCGTTGCACTCCACCCAGCGACCGCCGACTTCCTTGTTTAACTCTGGAGGCTGGAGCCTGCGGCCTCTGGTGAGTCTGCAGCAGATTCTGGAAATCTGAAATAAAGCAGAAAAATGCTACAAACATTCCGATCAGACTGCATCTGTGGAAAGAGATATGGTCATGTTCCTAACGCTTGGCCTTTTATCAAATCGAGGGACAGGGTACTAGAGGCTGCCAACGTAAGACAATGTCTGAGAATTCCAGTGGGGATTTTAGACAAAATGCCTGAAGACAAAGCACGGCAAATGCGAGTAATGCAAATGTATTTCAGGAATTTATGGACTAATGCGAAAGAAAAAAGGAACAGAAATCATGCCGGCAGCTTTCGATGATGAAAATGATTGACAGAATGGACAGGTTGAAATGAACGCAGTATTTCTGTGTTATGATCAGAGAAAAACAGTTAGCACAACGCTGTAACAGCGTCAGTGACTGGAACTCGAATCCAGCGCTGTCACTAAGGAGTTTGTACGTTCTCCCCATGTCTGCGTAGGTTTCCTCCGGGTGCTCCACTTTCCTCCCACTGTTCAAAACATATGGCAGTTCAAGGTGAATTGGGTGTAATTGAGCGATACGGGCTCAAGGGCTGAAAGGGCTTGTAACTGTGCTGTAGGTCTGTATGTATGTATCCCAAATAATCCTAGTGGGAGCCACGCTATCTAAAACCACACAGAAATGCTGGAGGAACTCAGTAGGTCTGGCAGCGTCCATAGGAGATAAAGATATATTACTGACATTTTGGCCCTGAGCCCTTCTTCAAGGTATAAGCAAAAAGCCTTTCAGACCTGTGATTGCGTTTACAAAAATCACAACATCTACAGTCTTTCGTGTTTCACCCTGAAGGCATGTTATCTCATTATTTCCTAATCCCACCTGCCAAAGTGTCTCTGAGGTGATCACTGACTAGACAGTACCACTAAATGGCTCAGTGCTGCCCTTTCCATGAGCACCTATCTTTTCTTACCTTCTGCTGTGGCCCAAGTCCTTGTACATTTAATATAATTTTTAAAAATTTAGACACACAACACAATAACATACCCTTTCAGTCCACATGCCCAATTACACCCAATTGACCTCCAACCCCTGGTACATTTTGAACGGTGGGAAACAAAGACACGGGGAGAGCATACAAACTCCTTACAGACAGCGCGGGATTCGAACCTGGTCCCGATTGCTGGTGCTGTAATGGCGTTGTGCTAACTGCTACACCAACCATGCTGCATTGGAACAGCTACCACTCTTAGGCTCTCAGACCTGACTTGAGCACCCAACCACCACTGGGTATAACCCTCAGTGCAGCTGATGGTGCGGTCACATGGGCATATGATCTGAGATTCTGGTTTACCTTTCCTCGCGATGGTGTATCTGTGCAGGGGAATGGGCTGTGGGGTGGAAGAGCAGAAATGTAATGGTAATCAGTGATTATGAAAAGTTACCATAGTTATGAGGGGAGAACATAAAACACTACGGGGCACTATAGGCCCTTTGGCCCTCGATGTTATTCCGCCCCCAAAAAATCTAAACCCTCTCTACCTCCTAACCCTCTACTTTTCTTTCATCCATGCACCTGTCTAAAAGTCTCTGAAATGCCCCTAATCTTTCAGCCTCCCACCACCACCCCTGGCAAGGCATTCCAGGTCCCCACAACTCCTTGTGTTTAAAAAAAAAAGCTTATTTTGGTTTGTTTTCTTCATCTCAAAGGGAACAGATGGGAGAGTCTGGATAAATTAAAGGAGATCCATCCCCCCTGGGTAGAGAGCCCACTAACTGCAGGGCATATGGAATAGAAGGATTAAAGTCATTTCACTCAGCTGATCTGGACCTCACTGCCTGAAGGCAAATTCCTCAAAACAGTTCAAATCTTTCACCCGAACAGTCAGGACCAGGAGAGTTATGGACCAAGAGTTGCAAAAGGGGATGAATTTGATGTTTAGTTTTGACCAGCATGGATGTGTCGGGCAGAAAGTCCTCCTGTGCTGATAAAGTTAGTGGTTCTATGATTAATAGCATGTATTTGTTTGGTGGAAGCTATTAAACACCAGACCGTATCAATGGCATGTTTTAAAAATGTACCTAGACTTGTTACCAGAAAAATCTTAAACTATGTGTGAAGATATAAAATCAACAGCTCCCACTTCTATCGTACTGTTCGTGGTTTCTAGACTCCCTGGTACACACTGTGCCTTTTGAAGTATAGTCGCAGTAATGGAGAAATACAGCAAGATGCACAGCAAGATCCCATAAACAGCAATGTGTTAATCCGTTTTAAGTGACTGTGGTTCAGGACAGAAATATTGGTCAGGACACTGGGGAGAGGGCCTTTGTTGTACTTTCAATAAGAACCGTGAAAGCCAGAGGCCTGACTAACACCCATAAGATTGTCTCTGAACAGCTGCCTTGCAAACGTTTCCAATCCATCAGTGGCTGAATCCCAATCTTTGTCCCAATGTGGAGCCAAGATCATTTCCACGAACCATGATAAGTTCCTTCTGCACGTCTTTCTCGCTATGTTTTGAAAGCAGAAAATATGTCCTGACATAACATTTCCCAATTGGAGAAATGATTTGAGCTCCTTGTAAATACAGTAAAATCCCTGGTATCCAGCACCTATGGGGATTAGTAGATGCCAAATATGTGCATTTTCTGGTTGCTTGAGACTTTTTCTTATAAAGCCTAGCTAATAATGCATTAAGAATAAACAGTTTAAAAGACAAAAATACTACACTGTACTTGTACTGAACAAACTTAATTTGCATGAATATATAAACGAAAGTGTTTTACTTTATTTTCAGTCACATTATTTGAAAACATTTAACCATCGCTGCTTCCTCCTCCTCCACGGAGCCGTCCGAAAGACAAACAATAACATTATGGATAATTCCACCCCCCCCCCCCCCCCCCGCCTTCCAAGCTTACAGATAAAGCCTCTGATTGGGGAAAGTTGTACTAAGCGGGGTAAGGAGATACTTTAAGAGAGTCACCCCAACGGCGAGCGGCATCAACCAGCACTTCACCCTGGGCGACACCAGTGCTTTTTTTACACAACTTCATTCAACAGCTGCTATGAGCAAAGCCCGACACTGGCTGAATATTTGCTACCATCTTCACCAAAGGTTGTTACTTAGAGAACATTTACTTTTACGATTTTAAACTTGCATATTTTTACCTATTATTTTATTCTTATTTTCCTCGATTTTTTTTCTTTGCCAGTGGCTGGAATTCCGGATACCAGGGATTAACCTCAATTAATTAACTCAATCAGTGTTGACTACTACAGGTTGGAATGAGGCCTCTGCTCTTTGCACTTCTCCAAGCAGCAGCAGTTGGTTGATGCATTTAAGGGACTTTAAATGACTCTGTGATTCACTTGGGCTGTGAATTTTAAAGACAAATGCAATAATTATTTTCCCAGGAGTACTCTCACCAAACAATTGCAATGACTCAAAAATGCAAGTGCTGGAAATCTGAAATGAAAACAGAAAATAAGCATGAGGTCAGGCAATGTCGGTGGAAGGAGAGGCAGAGATCTGCTTCATTCACGTGGATGATTTTTCACCAGAACTGTTCTAAAAGGGCGGCACGGTCAGCGCATAAACCCCATTACAGCGCCAGCGACCCGGGTTCGAATCTGTCACTGTCTGCAAGGAGTTTGTACTTTCTGTGTGAATTTCCTCTGTGGCCTCCGGTTTGCTCCCACCTTTCAAAAAAAACCATACGGGGCTGTCGGGTAAAATGGGGTATTTGGATGGGCCTGAAGGGCCTGTATGTCCAAAAGGTTTATAGGAGAGAAACACTAACTTTGTTTCTCAAAGGGAATTGTCTTGAAATAGTAACTCCTTCTCTCTCCACTGACCTTGCCTGACCTCATGCTCATTTCCAGCATTTTCTGGTTCACACTGCCTCCTAAAATTCCATCCTTCAAGCAGATACCTTCAGAAGACCACTCCATCTGGATCAGGGTACTGGGGTACAAATTGTGCCTGTGGTTTTTCATGCCGCAGTCTTGGAGTGCAGCCAAGGTTACAGTCATTCGGATTTCATTTTCTAATATCGAGCCTCCTTCTAAAGTAAAAAATGTGATTTCTCTTCCTCATGCATTTTCAACTGTCATGTAATAATGAGAAACAATGCATTCTCAATGACCTAATCACAAGTTCATGATCTAAAATTACTCGTTAGCCAGACTTGGATAAGAGACGCAGCCTCAGTGGAGTGAAAAATGAGTTGCTGGTGCAGTGGAGCATATTTGTAAAAGGTAGATTTTAAATGCGGCCACGTTGGACAAAGAGTGTGTGTTACCCTGCATGTCCAGCTGTTGTTTTGTCTCAGCAACTCAGACAAATATTTGGGGAAAAGAGCTTCGTTATTCAGGCCAGCCTCAGTAGAGCATGGTAGCTTAGTGATTAAATTGCTGGACTGCATCCAAAGTCCTGCATTTTGAACTGGAGCCGCGAGTTCGAACCCCGTCATGGCAGATAGATAACAAATTTTTTCAAAAGGTTTGCTTCCTCGAAACTATGATAGGCATCCTCAAGCTGAACATAAAGATAATTTCAGATTTGCTATATCATTTAGGAAGTTGGGGATACATTATATTAACTTTTATTGAATTTAGTATGTGTAATCGCTTAATGACGCTGACACATTCCATTAGTTCAACTGACCTAAAAATGTTTCGCTGCTGATTTTAATTTGTACTCAGCATCTGATGCCCCTCATGTCAGTGTCCAGCATTGATGGATTCCAGTTGCTCTGACACCATTTTTCCATGGTCTTGATGTCCTGGTGAAACCTTTCACCCCGTTTCATCACTGACTGCACCAAGATCAGCAGGGAAGACGTCCAAGTGTGAATGCAGAAAATGAATTTTCAATGACGTTACACTTTATGGTTTTGTCTGCTTGAAGAACTCTTAAAATATGACAGGAAATCACAAAAATAGGTCATATCTAGAATTAAATGATAAAAAAAATTATAGTGATTTTCATGATCATCAGCTTAAAATCTATAAAATACATCCAAAAGTTTTCAGGAAACAGAATCTTCATTGACCAGTGTAATTGAACAGAACAGCACAGCACAGGGACACTCTCTTTGGCCCATGATTCTTTGCCGAACACAAGGCCCAAATCAAACTCAAACTGCCACTGGCACCTGATAGATATTCCTCCATCCTCTTTCTATTCATGTGTTTATCTCGTACCCCGTTCAATGCTACAATAGTATTTGCTTCCACCATTACCGCAGCAACCCGTTCCAAGCACCTACCATGCGGTGTCAAATATTTGTCTTACACGTCCCCCTTAAACTTCCTCCCCCTCGCCTCAGTCGTGTTACTTATTAATTCTATTTATTTATTTACCTCAATCATTTTTTTTTTGCCAGTTGGTTGACGTCGCCGGTTGCTTGAATTCCGGATAACAGGTTAAAATAAAAGATTGCTGGAAATACTTGGCAGGTGGCGCGAACAAACTGAGTTGTGTTCACAGCCAGTTTGGAAACAAACAGGAAAGATTAGTTAGCTGAATGTGTTGAATTCAAGGGCCACAGTGTTGCGACTGAAGAGGAGGCACTGATCCTCAAACTAACAGGAACTTGTTCAAACAACGTAGAAGACTAAAAACAGAAACTTTGAATCAGAACAGCAGCCACAATAGAAATAGTTCTTCATTACAAATGAACAGAGAAACTCTGCAAAGGCGCGCCCTAATCTGCATTTGGTACCTCCAAAGCAGGAGAGATGTAACAGACATTGCCTGTGTTCTCCCCACCACCCAACCAAACGTTAACAAAATTTATCTGCAACTTAGGCCGTGCTTGCTTTCTCACTTGTGGCTCTGATGAAGGGTCAATGAGCTGAAGCATTGGATCTCTTTCTCTCTTCAGAATGATGACGGGGAATCTCGCAGCATCCTTTTGAACATTGAAAACTCTGGATGGAGTGGGAAAGTTGTTACCCATGGTAGGGGATTCGAGGACAAGAGGGCACAACTTCAGGATTGAAGGGTGCCCATTTAAAACAGATGCAGAGGAATTTCCTTCGCGGAGAGTGGTGAACCTCAGGAATTTTCCACCATGAGCAGCTTTGAAGGTTAGGCCGTTTGGAGCCTGAAAGGCAGATATTGATAGGCATCAGAATAATCAGGGTATCAAAGGTTTGGGGAGAAGGCAGGGGAGTGGGGCTGAGTGGCAGAATGGAATGGTGGACCAGACTCAATGGGCTGAATGGCCTACTTCTGCTCCTACATCACATGGTCATATGGTCTTCACAGATGCTGCCTGAGCTGTAGAGTATATCCTGAATTTGTGTTTTTATTAATGAGTTCCAGGATGGAGTTGGAGTGGTGAGGCTAAGGTTAAAGCTTCCGTTCTTGGACAGTGGCTGGGCATCCAGGAACAGTTCTCATTTGTGCGCTTCCAGTCTATTACATTATTGCAAATACTAATCATGCCTCAAGCCGTGGCTTGCTGTTTGCAGGCAATGATTGTTACAAAGCCAACACTAATGGAAGTTTTCTAATCTCATCTTACTGGCGCCCTGCGAGAATGATGGAGAGGGGGACCAGTCCGTCTGATTTTTATCAGCTTTCATTTCTGTGGTTCTAGTCACAACGCTGCCAATGCACTGAGAGGACAGGCAAAGCACTTCTGGTTTTCCTTAAAATAAACTGGATCCGTGTTCTGTGCAACACATTAAAGTGCTGAAGAAACTCAGCAGGTCGCGCAGAGTGGATAGGTAGTAGAGTGATGTAACCAATGTTGCGGGCCTCTAGGTATGAGCAGAAAGAATAGAAAGGTGGGAGGGGGAGGGGGAGGAGAGGATGGAAGAAGGGGTAGGGGGTGGAGCACAGGACAACAGGCAAGGGGTCATAGGTGGATATGAGTGGGAGGGCAGAAACGCTGAGGAGTGATCAGGGGAGGGGGGGGTCACTCTCTGAATGAAAAGGGAAGGAGATGGAAAGCTGGAGGAAAGGAGATAGCGAGATGAGAGAACGAGTCTAATGGAAACTGGAGGTCAATTATGTTTTTGCACAGCCGCTGCGATGCAGAAAATTACTCCCAATTTCCCGGAACGCAGCCTGTGTAAAAAGATCAGATCATGAATAAGGACTCAGTCCCGTTCCAACATTTTACCTCCTCAAACCCTAGTTATTTTCACAGATCGCCTGCGGTATAAACTGAGCTGCAGGTGATCCGTGAACAATGGGCTAATGAATAGGATGTCTGGCCTCCTTAAATACTGCACTTCAGGTATTCTGACTAAACTCGCGGTGTGATATGGAATTTTGCTTGTTCCTGTGTGGACGACCACTCCCGGAAGGTAGGGAGACACTTCAGAATAGAAAAAACACGCAAGTTCTATGTAAAAAATCATAAATGTTAATGCCTTCAAGTTGGAGAGAGCCCAGACAGAATATTAGCTGTTGTTCCTCCAATTTATGCTTGGCCTTGGTGTGTGGGAATGGGCTGTGGAATTAAAATGGTTGGCCGATGGGAGGTCCCTGCTAATGCAGCAAAACATAGGCTACATCAGACTTTGTGGATTCCACTACAGCCACAGTGTCTGCAGACTTTTCTCTTTATCTGGGTCAGTGTCGTGTTTCTTTTTCCACTCCAGATCGAGGAGGATACCTGGCAGAAATACTACTTGGAAGGCGTGTCCAACGAGATGTATACTGAATACCTGTCCAGTGCCTTCATTGGCTTGTCCTTCCCTGCAGTTTGTGAGTAAGTAAACAACTCCATGCTTAACCTGTAATTGCTTTTCCTGATGACTATTTACAGGAAGCTTTCGAACATTCTTCCATGCTTCTACCTTGGTCAGGGCGGTACGGTTAGTGAAGAAGTTAGAACGACACTATCTCAGCACCAGCAACCCAGGTTCAAATCCGGTACATTCTCCCCATGACAATGTATGGCCCTCCTGGTGCTCCGGTTTCCTCCCACCATTCAAAACCATTGGGGGGGTTATAGGTTAATTGGGTTTACTTGGGCGGAACAGACTTGTGGGCTGGAAGGGCCTGTTTCCTTGCTGTATGTTTTCATTTCTTCTTTGGCTTGGCTTCGCGGACGAAGATTTATGGAGGGGGTAAAAATAAATTAAAACACTTGTTCCAGCGATTAAGAATCAGCACATTTTTGGAGTGCACTTTTACTTTGTCCTGCTGTATGCATGCTGGAATTGACTTACTGGACTGCTCACCCAGCAGACCAAACCCTTCTTATTCTATTAGGTTCAATCTTCTCAACCAATTGGATGTTGGAACCTAAGAGCAGAAGCTGCAGATACTGGAAAATGAAATAAAAGCAGAAAAGCAGAAGATGCTCACCATTTTGGGCTCACTGATGCTGTCAAACCTGCTGAGTATTTCCAGCATTTTCAGTGGACATGACCACAGATATGATGGTGAACATTCCCTCTAATCACATTGCCATTATGAGAACATTATGGCCAATCCTTCCAGTTTTGGGTGCGTGAAGATGTGAAGAAGATAGCGAAACAAAGTTTCTTGTGCCAGCTTTAAAGTCAGTGGCTGAGACATTGATCAATACTGTTCTACTGAGTGCAAGGAATTTGCTCCAAGTCAATTCAGCTCGAGTCTGGCATGATTATACTGGACAACAATTTCTTTTTTTAAAAGGTTTGCTTCCTGAAATAAAATTGGGGATTATAATAGACTGTAGCAGTGGCTACATTGCTAACTGAACGATCGCCCAACCAGACGGGTTGAGTTCAGTGAGCAAAACTGATTTATTGTAGGCTGCCTGGCTGGTCTTATATTCCCAGCCTGGTCCTGGATGAGAACGTCGGGGGCCCCGACGTCACCGGGGTGTCACATGGGTTGCCAAGTGCAGGTTTCTGGGCCCGGTGCCGAGGTCAGGAGGAAATCTCCGACGGCACAATTTTGGCCGGCTGCCCCACCGCGTGCGTGACAAGTGGGGCCGGTTCGCCTGCCTAATGGCATACCGCCACACAGCCTCCCCCCCCCTCAGAACCGACGCCAATGTCCTTTGTTGCTGGGTGGCCTCGCTTCTTGGGTTGGGCCACAACTACTGGCTTGGTGGGGTTGAGGTAGGCTGGCTTTAACCTATGCACCGTAAACAGTTCCCTCTTACCCCCCGATATCCAGTGTGAAAGTGGATCCTGAATGCTGGATGACTTTGTATGGTCCTTTCTATGGTCTTTGTAGAGGTGTTGTGGACGGGCCCCGCCTAATAAAAATATACTCTGCGGAGTACAGCTTGCTGGGGACGAAAGAGGCCCATGTGCCGTGTCTGGGCGGCCGTGGGGCTTTGAAGGAGTCCAACTGGGCCCAGAGGCGGGGAAGTAGACCTTGCGGTGACTGCTTCGGGTTGTGATGTGCGTTGACAAACTCACCGTGTAGGGCTAGCGGTGCACCATAGAACAGCTCGGCTGATGACGCCTGTAGGTCTTCTTTAAGTGTCGAGCAGATGCCCAGGAGCACCCAAGGAAGCTCGTCCACCCAGTCGGGGCCGGTGAGGCAGGCCATAAGTGCCGATTTAAGGTGGCGGTGCAATTGTTCGACTAGCCATTTGGCCTGTGTGTGATAAGCCATAGTGTGATGTCGCTCGATCCCCAGCCTGTTGCTGAGCTGTGTCCAGAGCGCAGAGGTGAACTGGGTGCCCTGATCACTGGTGAGGTGGTTAGAGACAACCCAATCGTTCAAAAGTGCTCGGTAGCAGGAGTCTGTGGAGACATCTGGCATTGGGATCGCCTCAGGCCAATGAGTGGTGCAGTCTACCACCGTGAAAAGATAACAGTTACCTTGGGAAACGAGTAAGGGTCTTATGATGTCCACGTGTATGTGGCTGAACCATTCCTGGATGTGTTCAAAATCTTGTACGGGTGCTCTGGTGTGCCTGTGTACTTTGGAAAGCTGGCAATGGATGCAGATTCTGGCCCAGTCCGCAATCTGCTTCCGAAGCTCGAAGCCCGTGCCAGATGAAGGGTGGGAAAGGTCATGGATATGGTGGAAGACTTGCCTGTGCCACTGCTGGGGAACCACTGGTCACGGGGTGCCCATGGAGACATCGCACAGGACAATGCCCTCACCTTGAGGAGTCGGGAGGTCCTGGAACAGCAGGGCCATGATGGCAGTCCTGAAGGCCCGCGTCTTCTCGACGGACTTCTGGTCCCGGGTGAGCTGGTCGAAGTCGAGGCTGGGTGTCAACGTGCAAATGGCCAGTAGCAAGAGTGCGTCGGCGACCACATTGTCTTTCCCCGCCTTGTGCTGAATGTCGGTGGTGAACTATGACACAAAGGAGACATGACGCTGTTGGCGGGCCGACCAGGGATCTCTTGCCATAGTGAACACCTGAGTGAGGGGTTTGTGGTCAGTAAAAATGGTGAAAGGCCTCCCCTCCAAGAAATAGTGGAAATGACGCACCGCCAGGTACATGCCCAGCAACTCACGATTGAAAGCGCTATACTTGCGCTCTGGCGGGCAAAGAAGTCAGCTAAAGAATGCCAGTTGTTTCCACAGTCTGTTTACCTGATGATCCAGGACGGTGCCGACGGCCGTGGCAGAGGCATCAAAGGAGAGCGCTATATGCATGTCGGTGCGTGGGTGGATGAGCAGGGTAGTCTTCGTGAGGGCATCTTCTGTGGCTTCAAATGCTCTGCTGGCCTCTGGAGTCCAGGCGAGTGTCTTGTCTTTGGCCACGATGAGGGTGAAGAGCTGCTGCATGATGCGTGCAGTGCCTGGAATGAAGCAGTTATAGAAATTGACCATACCTGTGAACTCCTGAGCCCCTTGAGGTTGTCCAGGCGTGGGAACTTCCTGACTGCAGCGACCTTCGTAGTGGCAGGTATAGCTGCTTCGGCCGTGATGGTATGGCCCAGGAACTGCATGTACTCTTTCCTGAACTGGCATTTGGCCAGATTGATCGTTAGGCTGAAGTTGGCCAGTCGGGAGAAGAGGATGCGCAGGTGAAACTTGTGTTGTGCCTGATCTCTGCTGGCAACAAGGATGTCGTCCAGATAAATTAATACAAAATTTAAATCCCTGCCCACTGTGTCCACATAAGGCACTAGAAGGTCTGGGCGGCGTTCTTGAGCCTGAACGGCATGCGTAGGAACTCGAACAAGCCAAAGGGGTGATGATGGCTGTTGTGGGTATGTCCTCGGGGATTTGGTGATATCCACACACCAGGTCGACCTTAGAGAATACCCTCGTGCCATGCAGGTTGGCCGTAAAGTCCTGGATGTGAGGGAACGGGTAACGGTCAGGTACTGTCGCATCATTGAGCCATTGATAATCTCCACAGGGGCGCCAGCTGCCGGAGGCTTTCGGGACCAAATGGAGTGGTGAGGCCCAAGGACTGTTGGAGCGTCAAATAATCCCCAGCTCTTGCAGATGCGAGAACTCTTCCTTCACTATCTGGAGCTTATCCAGTGGGAGTTGGCATGAACCGGCGGGCCTTGGGTGGGGATGTAATGAAACACCCCATGGCGTGGTGAGGCGGCAGAGAACTGTGGCTTGAGGAGGGACAGGAACTCATCCAGGATACACTGGAACTCATCCTTGGGCATGCTGACTGTGGCCATCTGCGGCTGCTCTGTGCGGGAGCCATTGAGGCAAACAGATTGGAAGGTACAGGCATCTACCAGTCGCCTACCTCGAATGTCGACCAGGAGTCCATGGGCGAGGAGAAAGTCGACACCCATGATGGCGGTTGGGAGGGACGAAACCGTGAACCTCCATGAGAACTTCTGCTGGCTGATCTGGAAGTGGATGGTCTTGTCTCCATACGTTCGGATCTCTGTCGAATTGGCTGCACGGAGGGGAGGTCCTCGAGGCCGGTTCTGGGACTCGATGGCTATGGCCAGGATGACGCTGATCTGGGCCCCCGTGTTGATGAGGAAGCGTCGGCCGCTAATAGAGAAGGTAGAGAAGGCTGTGTTCTTGGCCAGCCGCCACAGCCATTAACAGCAGCCAGCCTACAAGTTTCCCTGGAATGAACAGAACTGACGACACTTCCGAGCCTTGGCTCCCCAGCACTGGTGGAAGAAGCAGAGGCCTGGAGTGGATGACTTGCTTCTGTCTTTGCCCTTTGAGGCCACTGCAGGGGCTGGGTATTCCACCGCAGTGCTAGAGGAAGGCTTAGCGTGGTCATGCCCATGACTTGTAACCTGCTGGACTGCTGAGCCCTCCGGGAATTGTTCAAGCCATAGCTTCTGAGCCATAGCTCCTGAGCCTTTTGAGCAACCTTCCTAGGGTTGACGATGCTCTCCTGGGACAGTAATGACCGGATGTCTTCAGGCAGATGGTCGAGGAAGATGCAGTCGAAAAGTGGGCAGTTGGTGTGATCGCCCATGAGCATGAGCATCTCGTCCATCAACTTGATTGGAGTTCTGTCCCCCAAGGCATTGAGGCGCAGCATCCGAGTGGCACACTGGCACCTGGAGAGGCCGAGGGAGCCGGTGAGTACCTGCTTGATGGTCCCATACTTATCTTTCATGGGTGGGTGCTGAACGAGGTGCAGCACTCGTTTGGCAGTGGCCTGGTCCAGGGTGGCGACCACATTGTAAAACTTGGTCGAATCCGATGAAATCTGGCAGAGGTGAAACTGAGCCTCTGCGTGGCTGAACCAGGTCTCCGGCTCATGAACCCAGAAGTCAGGAAGTTTGGTGGCTATAGCATTGATTGAAGGGTTGTTCATGTCAGGTTCAAAGATATTTGAACCTGTCGGGGTCACCAATTGCAGCAGTGGCTACACTGTTAACTGAAGGATCGCACAACCAGATGGGTTGAGTTCAGTGAGCAAAACTGATTTATTGCAGATTGCCTGGCTGGTCTTAAACTCCCAGCCCGGACCTGGCTGAGAACCGCGCTGGAGGGGCCCCGACGTCACTGGGGCATCACGTGGATCGCCAAGCGTGTGCTTTTGATCCCAGTGCACAGGTCGGGAGGAAACCCCTGACGGCACCATTTTGGCCGGCTGCCCTGCCACATGCATGACAAGCGGGGCTGGTTCATCTGCCTAATGGTGCACCGCCACAAGACCACTTAAAGCTGAACACAAAGATAATTTTAGATTTTCTGTATCACATAGGAAGTTGGAGTGATATTCAATTAACTGTAATTGAATTAGCATGTTTATTCGCATAATGGTGGTGATACTTTGCATCGGTTCAACTGATCTAAAAATGTTTTTCTGCTGATTTTTGTTTGTATTTAGCATCTGATGCCTCTTGTGTCAGTGTCTAACAATAGTCAGCCAGCATTGATGGATTGCAGTTGCCTTGAAACCACTTTTCCATGGTCGTGATGTCCTGGTGAAACCTTTCACCACATTTGTCATTGACTGCACCAAGATCAGCAGGGAGGGAGTCCAAGTGTGAATGCAGAAAATGAATTTTCAATGACATTTGCACTTTATGGTTTTGGATGGTTAAAGAATGTTGTCAATCAGATGGGTGTAGTTTGGTGCTCTGCAGTTGCCAAGAAAATTCTCAACAACATCTTTCAATACCTTCCAAGCATGCCCAGGTTTGACAACATTTGCATCACAACTGCACTGAGTGCATGGCCGGACCTGCTTGGACTGACCAAATCAGCTTGCTTTATGCCCAATATTCTAGAGGACAATGGAGTCCAAGATGACAGAAAATCACAAAAATAGATTATATCTTAAAAAATGATATGTGATAGGAAATTTGTAAGATGATCTTTGTGGTCAGCAGCCCAAAATCCATAAAATAATCCCAAAAGTGTTTAAGAAGCAAAATCCTCACTGCCCAGAGTCATTTGTCAGATTATCTGTCCCTGTCCATGCTGTATTGCTTGGAGTGCTAAGCTTGTATGTCATAGTTCCTCATTGCATTGGCCTCTCTGTTGCAACCTATTGAAGCTCTTCCTCTGAGTGCCCCAAAGACTGTCCCTAACTTGTGGAAATGGTTGGCTGTACCTCCTTGCATAAAGCAAGCTACAGAAACATGTTTCACACAGAGTATTGATTCAGCACTGTTGCTCAATTTCTCCCAGGATACAAGTAAAATCTATGAATTTTGATCTCCAAATTTATATTGACACAGAATTGAGATTGGAAGCTAAAATAGAGCAGATACTGGAAATCTGAAATAAAAACAGGTACAGCAATGAGAGGATGTTGACTCAATGGGTGAGGCAACATCCACAGGAAGAAATGGTCAGTCAACATTTCAGATCTTTTATCAAAACTCAATAAATTGAGGCCAGGTAGCATCAATTGAAAGAAAAGTGAACATTTCCAATTGATGACCTTTCATCGAACCAGGGAGAACTAGCAAATCAAACATTTCAAGTTACTGAGAAGGGGAGGAGATGCCTTGTGATTGAGAGTGGGAGCCATTGAAAGAGTTTGATAAAGTCTTAGAAATAATCAAAATCCTATCAATGGTCTGGATGATATGACAATGTGGGAATTTGGATCAGCAAGGCTGCAGATGACATAAAGATTGGAGATGTGGTGGGCAGCAAGGAAGATTTTCAAGGCTTGCAGAGGGATCTGGACCAACAGGAAAAATGGCAGATGGAATTTAATGCAGACAAATGTGAGGTGTTGCAATATGGAAGGACAAACCAAGAAAGGTAGAGCACTGAGGAGGAGTGCAGTAGAACAGAGGGACCTGGGAATTCAGATGCATAGTTCACTGAAAGTGAAAGTTGGGATGTAAAGTTGTCTTAAGACTTGGTGAGGCCAAATTTAGAGAATTGTGTGCAGTTCTGCTGACCTAACTACAGGAAAGATACAGTATCAATAAGATTGAAAGAGTGGAGAGAAGATTTACTATGATGTTGCTTGGACTTCAGAAACTGAGTTACATGGAAAGATTAAACAGGTTAGAACATATTTCCCTGGTGTGTAGAAGAATGAGGGGAGATTTGATTAAGGTAGTTAAAATTATGACAGGTGTAGATAGGATAAATGTTAGTAGGCATTTTCCACTGAGGTTAGATGAGATACAAACCAGAGGACATGGGTTAAGGGTGAAAGGGGAAAAGTTTAAGGGGAAGAGTAGTGGGAGTGTGGAACAAGTTGCCAGCTGAAGTGGTGAATGCAGGCTCACTTATAACATTTAACATTGAAAAAGCATTTGGACAGGTACGTGGATGGGAGGGCTATGGACTGGGTGCAGGTCCATGAGACAAGGCAGAATAATAGTTTAGCACAGACTAGAAGATCTGAAGCGCCTGTTTCTATGCAATATGGTTATATGTCAAGTTGAGGTATAAATAGGAGATGAATAAAATCTAACATGTTGGAAGAATGATAAAGGAAAAACAATGGCTGGAAATATGAGTTCATCACAAGGCTGCTGGTGCCTAGTGTAGGCTCTTGTCAATTTCAGACCTGCTCTAATATTTCTCCAGCCCTCCACACTCAGACATTTTGATACAGTCCCTCAGTAGGTCTGTGTCCTTCATGTTTGTCTAATGGTTGCACCCCAGCACCACACACACAACCCCCCAGCCTCATTCACTGACATTTCCACTGACCCACACGCACAGGTGCACATACCCATCAACCTCACACACACGTTTCCACGCTCGACACTCTTGCGCATGTTTACACACACACAGATATCCCATTGTCTCCCATCACCTCTGTGGACTGCTGTCCAGAAGGCATTCTCCGGTCTCCGCTCTCTCTCTTGCTGCATGTTATCCATTTGTCTGCGTAATTAAAAGGCTTATGAATAACAGTTACACATTAACTGTGACAGCCAATGCATTTCTTGTGAGAATGAGCTATTTGTGAGGCACAAGGAAAATATCCATCACATTCTTCTGATTGGCTCAAATAACCACGATTTGTCTTGTTAACTATACCAATCCACTCAAAAATGTTGAAATAATTCTTCATAAAGCAGAAGTGAACAAACACTTATGAGGCAAATGCAGGATGGCTGAGGTGAAATATACAAGGCTGGAACGTTAACAAAGGTAAGTTCCCCATTCTCGCCACTGACATCCAGTGCATAACCATCGAGTTTCTCATTATGGATCAGCTCTGGGGACCTGGGTGTTGGAAAAGCCTGGCACTAGGCATCCTTATGTTCTTCATGTTTGCCTTAGGGCTTTCCTTCACCCTACTTGCCAAAGCCCTCTCACACCCCCCCCCTTCTAGCTCTCCTGTCCTTTCTCCTCGAGTTCTTGCCTGGATACTACATAATTCTCATGAGCCCTTCCTAACTTTTGCTTCCTAAACTTTATGTACGCTTCCTTCTTCCTCTTAACTCACTGCCTCACCTGTTTTGCCAACCACAGTTCCCTTTTCCCTGTCTCAGTGGGGCAAACCTATCAAGAACCCCACCCAAGTAGCCCCTAAACATCCTCCACATTTCTTCTGCGATTTTGTTTTCCCCAATAACATCCATTCCCAGTTTATTCTCCCCAGTCCCTGCCTTATCCCTGGAATTAGCCCTATCCCAATTAAACATAGCTATCCCAGTGGTCAGGGAGTTGTGAAATCCATCCTTTTTTATTCATAAACATTGCAATAATACCTGCCTCAATCATCTCCTCTGGCCGCCCATTCCGTACCCTCACCATTCTCTGTATAAAAACATTATCCCTTAATTTATCTCTCTCCCCCCCCCACCTCTGAAAATAGATTTTCCTCCTCTGATCTGTTACTCCCCTGACCTTGTACACCTCTACAAGATCGCTCTTCATCTTCCTGTGCTCACAAAAAAATCCTAATGGAACTTATTGTCTAAGTTTTTAAAATTTCTGAAGATTGTTAAACACATGAAAAAAACAGTAAAAGAGTGATTATTTGTAAAATAAATCTAGTAGTTACTGGAAGTACTCAGCAAAGTTGGGCACTATTTGTGGACTGAGGACCAGTTGTGTTAATGACCCTTCCTAGCCACCATTTTGTGTTTTCAATTGAAAATTTTATAAATTCAATGAAAACATTTGGGAATACATAAAAACAATTAAAATTATTTAATTAGGTCAATTAAATCTAAATTACTCTAGGTTTACATTATTTCCCAGCAGCAGTTCCTTCCAATAAAGTAAATGGATCACTGTTGCTAAACCATGCATAGGGGGTCCATAGTCCCGAGGAATCACCAAGATGTTTTCATTCCCCCACTGGACCAACATTGGGAAATTTCTAGGGGTATGTAGCCAACAAGCTTGGGGGATCGTGTAAGCGAGTGGGCCCTGAATTCAGAAGCATCAGAAGTATTTCTGTCACAAGATCTCGACCTGAGGGCGATTTACCTCCTCTACATTGGGCAGATTGGTGGCAGACTAGTTTGGCTAGGCAACAGGCTAGTCAAAAGTGAGAGGAATTGGCCTCCAACCAGGTGCCTGATCTCAGATAACTTGGAGAAGGAGAGAATGAGTAGTTCAGAATCAGAAACGGAATTTATTGTCACGAGCATGTCACAAAACCTGTTTTGCAGCGGCGTCACAGTGCAAACATTTATACAAACCACCTTACAAAAATAAATAAATAAATAGTGCTTGAAAAAGAAAAAAAAGTCGAAGTGAGATGATTATCACAGTATCTGAGGTTCATTGTTCATTCAAGAAACTGAAGGCAGAGGGCAAGAAGCTGTCCTTGTGCCGCTGGGTGCTCGTCTTCAGGCTCCTCTACCTTTTCCCTGATGATCGCAGAGCGAAGGGGTCTTGGCCTGGGTGGTGGGGTCTTTGAGGATAGAGGCTGCTTTCTTAAAACACTGCTTCTTGTAGATGTCCTCGATGGAGTGAAGACTGATGTCGCAGGCTGAGTTAAAAACCCTCTAGAGTTTTTTTTCTTGTCCTGAGTGTTGGCACCTCCGTACCAGAGAGTGATGAATGCTCTCCACTGTACACCTGTCGAAGTTTTCGAGAGTCTTCAATGGCATATCGAATCTCCTCAAATATCCCACAAAGTCGAGCTGCTGATGAGCTTTTTTCATAATTGCATCGACATGGAGGCTCCAGGACAGATTCTTGGAGATGTTGACACCCAGTAATTTGCAGTTCTTGACCCTCTCCACTACTGGACCCTCGATGAGGACTGGTTCATGTTCTCCTGATTGCCTCCTGAAGTCCACAGTCATCTCCTTGGTTTCGCTAATGTTTTTGCTGTGACACCACTCAACGAGCTGATCTATCTCCCTCCTGTACGCTTCCTCATTGCCGTCTGTGATTTTGACGACAACTGTGGTGTCATCGGCAAATTTGTTGGATGGAGTTGGATGATGGGAATGTGTTTAAGTCCCATTCTATTCCTCTGAGTGGGATCTTAGTTAAGATCATTCAGAAGCCAAATTGTGCAGCTGTATCTAATCCCTAGATTAAATAGTCCTTGTTTATTTAAGCATGTCATCAGAAGTGACAGCCAAAGTATTCCCTGGATCAGGGGGAAAATGACTAAGAAAATGAAGGGGGAATGAAATTCAATTGAGCTCAGCAAATGGAATTGAATTGGGCTTCCCTGGGTAAATGGAGTGCATGAAAGCAGTAAAGCCTCTGTATGGTAATTACAGTTCAGAGTCTGGATTTCCCCTGGGGAGTTGCTGATTACTTTATTATGAGAGTAATGTTCTTATGCCAAATAACAGTCACCCTGTCATGGAAATGGCTGCCTGGGAAACTGGAATCATCTGTTCTCATGGGGTTAATGAGATTTAAACAAGGAGGAGTTGTTATTGTCGACTAATGATGCACTGCCACAAGGAAGTGATGATCAATGAATGCAGATGTTCTAATGAGATTTAGGAATGCCTAAAAGTCTTCACTTGACACATAGGTTTTGCCTAGAGACTCAATTATCCTGTTTTCTAGTTTAAATTAAAGAGACCTCATTATTCATGCTCTTATGTCCTTGCTAGTGTTAGATGGATAACACCATTCAATTCTCTTTAATTAAGCCCTATGATAATCAATATGTCCTTTTGTATATTGTTTGTGCAAATTAATCTGTTAGGCATTACTGTAAATACAGCTGTTTTGTGGACTAATGTTAGGAAGAGGCAAGATGTAATTAAACAGATGAAAAGTTTTTAAAAAACGGCAAGCACTAAAACTGATTACTTTCAAAATGCCAGCTTGATTCACAATCAATTCTTCACGATTTGTCTTCCAAACAGTAGGGATTCTTCACCCAAAATGGTCCATTGGATAAACGGCTCCAAGTGGGGACCACTAGAATTATTTGCAAATTTTTGTAACTGCACAACATATTGGGGCAGGTTTTCAGATGGCATGCAAACACTGGTCTGGCTGCCCCCGTGGCAAACTACTGCTTCAGGTGTGGTCCCGATGCAGTCTCCCCACCAGGATTCCAGCTCAGGGGCTGTCTCAGCCCAGGCAGCCGGCCGGGGTGGCTTTGACAGCCAGTTAAATAAACACCCCTCCCCACCCCCCCCCCCCCCCACACCCGCATCCACACCATTCCTTGCTGCCCCACGGTTATCAGATGTTCAAACTATCTGAAATTAAAAGTTTGTGAAACCCTTTAACTTTAAAACATTCAAAACACTCAGAAACCATCAAAAATATTAATATAACATTAAAAAATGTAAATTATTAAAACATAATTAAAAAAAATTAAATCACTAAAGTAACACTCACACATACTTAAAGCCAATTGAATACATTTAAGCTAACTGAACTAAATCAAGTAAAGAGGTCTACTTACTGTTCTTCTGGCAGCCTTACTTCCCTATGTCAGGTCTGACCCAAAGGTTCAGTGAACACAGTTGAGATATCTGCACAAGGCTGCCGCATTGGACATCTCGCGTGAAGTCCATCGTCGCACACAGAACATTACAGCACAGTACAGACCCTTTGGGTCTCATCAAACAGCTAAGGCAGCGCAGATAGAAGGGTCGCCACCTTAAACCAGTGCCCTGAGATCCACAGTGATTCGAGGGCAAGTCCCGGCACAAACGATCGGAGGTCTGCCCAGTTCTAAATCCTCCACAGCCTCACAAAGCTCAGAAAGATCCGAATGAGAAGTCGAGGCAGAGAGGGGAGAGGTGATGGCTAGAGGAAGTTTTAAAAAGGAGCAGAAATGATCAGAAATAGAGCAAGTTCTAGCCTCTGATATTGGACGGCCTATCGGGATATTTGCATTCTCGCATGAAACTAGAGCATTTAATAATGTGCAGGTATTGATATATCCTGGAGTTGGACCTGGAATAGAACCGCGAGATGGAATACGGTTGAATTATGTTTGTTTCAAGGGGAGCTTTGAAGATGAACAGCTAACAGCAGCTCAGCAAATTATTGTACAGAAAATTAGATACCATATTATTGTCCATAACTAATATGTTTTACTAAACAAATTAAAGTATAGGATGCAAAAACTGCATTGTTTTTCCTTTAATCTGAAAAATTTAAGGTATCATATTTAAAGCATTTAGTAAGCTTCAATATACAGAGATGGTCTTCTGAAATGGAAATTTAAATTTACTGATACAGCATGGCCAATGAACCCATGCCACTCAAATTACCTACTAACCAATTGGAACGTGGGAGGTAACCGTGGAGCCTGGAGTGGTCACGGGGATGATGGACAAAGTCATCGGAGAAAGTGGAAGATTGGAACCGGTCACTGGGTTGTTACAGCATTGTGCACACCGCCACGCCACCATGCTCCACGATCAGTGCGAGAGATGCTCCGCGGTTAGTGCGGGATTACTTAAAGCGGTTATGTGAGTGGAGGCACGTTTTTCCTCTCGAATACTTTGTCCCATGATGCTGAGGAGATTTGTACATTTTAAATATTTTTGGACACATCCTTCACGATTGGATCAGTGTCAGAATTTTGTTTCAGGCCAGTCATTGAATATATAATTACTGCTGGAACATGATTGTGGACTCTTCATGTACTACAGCACACAGGCTATGTTTCAAGACTAAGACGGGAATGATTTGTTAAAAATATTAGGGTGATTAAGCAATCATGATCGGCTTTGAGCTTAAGTCAATAATTTAGATGTTCACTGAGTTTTATTTCAATTTCCTCTCATTTAATTTTACCTGTTGAATACTTGTGAGAGTTCAGCTAATGAACATCATATTAGTGACCAAACAATTCTGAATTTAATTTTACATAATGAGACTATTCCTCATTCAGATTCAATATTTATTTGTTAATTGATAATGATTTACCTGACTTAAATAGAATTGATTTTCGGATTTTTTTTTCGAAGTGTATTTGAATGACGAGATTTACGTGAGCTGAATGATGGATGATAGGATTATTGTGGGACATATATACTTGATGCTTCATGCTTGTTAATTGACAAACAAGTTGATATACAAGACCAGAAATTAAGTGGCTAATCATTTTATAGTTTGATCGATTCTCTGTTGAGGAGCTGAGTTGTATTGGATATGCAGTCTTTCTCATACAATAGGGCAGGGACTGAACACTGGCATTTGCCACTGATGCCCTTAGCCCAGAAATGAATGAGGAAAAGACTTAATGGATTGGTTTGTGAACACATTTTACAATTCCCTCGATTAAAGGCGAATGGGTGCATTTCCAGCCTGACTTTCAGGAATGCTCTGACTCATGGTCAAACTCTCCAGTGATAGGTACAGATGAGATCTACTTTGTGGGGTCTCTTGGTTCTGGACTGGCCCGCACAAGCTGCATTGAGCAGCAGATCAGTTTGGAGGGACTTCCCTTGCTTGTGTTTCTCACCCACGTGCTATTCCTTCAACAACACAACCCACATTTATGAAGCGACCCTGATCATTCTGGAGGACACTTTAAAGAAGCATATGCTGTCCATGAAACAGGTCAAAAATTTGCAACTGTGTCCAGGAGATGCAGGTTGAAGAGAGTTCATAATGCCTTGAAGCATATATTGTATCTACCAGCAGTTTATGTACTTCAGTTATAAGTAACTTGATCTAGGTAACATATATCACCCAAATGCCCCAATTAACCTACACTCCCTGTACGTTTTGAAGGGTGGGAGGAAACCGGAGCACCTGAAGGAAACCCACATAGATACAGGGAGAAAATACAAACTCCTTACAGATAGCACCGGATATGAACCTGGGTCGCTGGTGCTACAATAGCGTTGCACAAACTGCTACGCTAACCATGCCACCCTTAAATGAAAGATATCGTCAAAATATGTCGAGAAAGACATTTTCTATTGGTGGTATTAAGGGCCAGAGAACATCGAATAGTTGGCAGAACTATTTTGCACACAGGCTATGTTTCAAGAGACTAACTAGAATATACCGCTGGTGGTAGGAGTGGAGATAGGAACCAGGATGGAGCTGGATAAATATCTGCAAACAAATTCTTGTCAGGAGTACTTCTGCATAGATCCAATGGGCCAAGTGGTCTCTTTTCACACCGTGTGCATCGTGCGATTCCGGGATGTGTAACTGCCACCAACGACCAGGTTCTTAAGCTAACTGGCTGCTTCCCTCCCTCATTCAGGTTGTGCTTTGTGAAACTGAAGCTGTTACTGCTAGCCATAGAATACAAATCGGACACAAGGGAGAGCAGGTAGGTGCAACAAACTTCATCGTGGACTGTGAGTATTAACTGGATTGTCATCTTCCTCATGGACAAGGCATCAGGAGAGCACTAATTATTGACAAAGGCATTCACTCTTTGCTAGAAACCCAGCATCATTTCAGCCCGTCTCACATTCAATCAGACTATCTGCCCTTTTGATGGCTGATTCTGTGGCTGATGCTAAGTTTTGTTGCAGGGTCATTTAAAGTGGTGAACAAAGGACTGTCAGGGCCTAAATAAAAAGATCCATGGTTCTTGATGGCGCTTAGAAGAAATGAGTCTTTCCAAGCTATCTTAATATGAAGCTCATGACATTAGAGCATTGGTGCTGCCAGGGAGGTCCTGTTATAGGACCATAAAACATTGCAGTGCTGAAACAAGCCCTTCAGCCCTTCTAGTCTGTGCCAATCCATTTTTCTGCCTAGTCCCACTGACCTGCACCCAGACCATAGCCCTCCAAACTTCTCCCATCCATGTACCTGTCCAAATTCTTCTTAAATGGTAAAATTGAGCCCACATTCACCACGTCAGCTGGGATACATTGGGTCTGTGAGAGTGACTTCTCCAATCGTTATCATTGCAATGGTCAGTAGATAAGAAACTACCAGACTATCTATAACAAAAAAAATTCCTTCAAATGTCACATTTGTTGGCTTTATCAGTGATGGTTAGCATAATTTAATTGTTCCCCTTGTAACAATTCCTGAATGCAACACATTTCTTACGTTTGATGAACAACGAGCAGCTATTAGATCAGGTTTTATTAAATGGCTATCTGTTTGACTCCCCTTTGAAGAGTCTGACAGATGCATCTTTTCTTTTAAAAAGGGCATTTGTGAAGTCACGACATCTGTGCAGTGTCTCTCACCAGTGACTGGCCTCGCTTGTAAAACACTTGTGGGGAGAAATAAACCTTTGTAACGGGAGATAACTTACAAAGGACTAAGGAGAGGTCAGAATAATGGGTCGGAAATGCTGCCTTTATATTATTTCAGCCAAAGGAAATCAGACGCCTCAAACTATTGATTTGTTCCAATTATTGTCAATTGGAAGATCATTTGCTAATAAAAACACTTTCATCCGATACATTTGAGCAAGGTTAAATCGCAAAGCTTCAACTTCTGAATGTTGCATCAATTTAAATCGAATATTCCGCTAAATTGTGAAACTTGAGTCTACATTTTGAAACTGAAGAGTCTTGCAGCAGGTAAAAAAGGAATTTCATGAAAAACAACACTGTTTTATGACTCTGACCATAAATTGAATCTTGACTTTGGTTCCTTTTGGACTCTTGGTAGTCAAAAATATGTCCAGTAAGTTTTAGTAACTTTGGAGATCAGCGACCAGGATGTTCTTGTTGCAGTGCAGTTATTGGTTGCTAAGAGCATGAGAGGCAGGAGCAAGGTTAGTCCGGACAGAGGTGGAAGCCTCTTCACTCAGGTCGTGGCAGATCAGAGATCTTGGCCTCTGCTCCACCTCTCTATCTGATGCCCAGAACCTTTGACTCCTCTGGTGGATGATTCTTACTGACTACATCCCACAGAAGTCCTCTTCCAGCACCACCCAACCACTGGCAGCTCACCATGTCACCAGCCTCAGCCTGCTGAATTCTTGCCCAATGCCCCTTGCATCAAGTCAAGTCACGTTTATTGTCATTTGATTGTGTAAGTGCAACCCAACAAAACAACGTTCTCCGGTTCTTGGTGCAAAATACAACCACACAACACACTTACAGACAAATAATACATATATAGGACACATATTTATATCTACAAATAAATTTTTTAAAATTATTTCATGAATAAAAGAGTCTCGGAGGGTTAGTGTGAGCAGATCCTTTGGTCGTTCAGCATTCTCACTGCTCATGGGAAAAGGCTGTTCCTCAGCCTGGTGGTGCTGGCTCTGATCCCCCTGGATCTCTTTCCCAATGGAGCAGCTTAAAGATGATGTGTACAGGGTGGAAGGGGTCCTCCATGATTTTGTATGCCCTCTTCAGACTACAAACTTGGTAGATCACATTGATGTTGGGGAGGGGAGGGAGATCCCAGTGATTATCTCTGCTACTCTTATGCTCCTGTGGATTGATCTCCAATCCATTTCTATGCAGCAACCGTGCCCATACAGAGATAGAGCAGAGCTCCTGTTGACATAATGATATCCAGTAGCCTTGCCCGCTTCAATTTTATCAGGAAGTGCTGTGGCTTCTAGAGGAGATGTTGAGTGTCCACAATAGGTCACTAGTTAAGTGAACTCCAAGAAACTTGCTGCTCTCCACTACACGTCAATGACTTTGTAGTGGAGGGTGGTCGCCCATGGTCCTTCTGAAGACCACGATCACCTCCTTCACCTGGAGCTCAGATGATGCTTACTTCTACTTTACATCAATAAACAAGGCATTAAATATCTCAATCCATTAATAAATTCGAAAGATCCTGCCCAGAAATGTTAAAGAGAATGAATTCTGCTGATTTAAGCACAGTTAATGTCATACAAAACACTTAACAGAGCAGTTTCATGTTCAGCAAGCTGCTCTCTAATCCAGTCAATTGCATTAAGCAAACGTTATTGATCTAATACTGATTCCCAATTGGTAGTAATGGATAACGTTAGTTCTCATGAACAACTGTCCCATCCACATTCATGGTTAGTTATGAGATACTGAAGTGAAGGCCAATAACTCCGTTTCACATGGTATACTGTCTGAGATGGAATGATTCTGCTCGTCTGGTTGAGAGATGTATTACTGCTTCAACACTGCCCATGCTGAGAAGAAATTGTGGTTAACTGCCTCAAAATTTTACGCCTAACTTTGATTGGCCAAGTCAGCATTGTGGTGTGGACTTAACGTGGAAAATGCCTAGGAGAAACTAGACTTCCATTGTTCAAACTCAAAAGTCCACATTAGATCATATTTCCTGCCTTGTGGCCGTACACAACTTATCCTGTACAACTTTTAGGCTGCTATGTCTATTGTAGAGTCAAAATATTAGGTTGCAAGAGAATTGTTTGCCAAACATTCCAAAGCTCCTTCTGCTGAACGGTTCACATCACTATTTTTCTCAAAAGATAGCTCTCAGCTGAACTTTCTTGCCTAGCATGGCATTGTCACTTGCACCAGGAACTGTCTTAATTTTATTTGAATCTGACATTAACCTTCTCCTTAATATTGCATACATCAGACACTAGGAGGAGATAATGAACTGCTCACATGAAGCACAATGTATCAGCCAAAACTAATTAGAAGGTCTAATCATCTCACTGTCATTATATGTCCAATGTGAAACACCCACCTAATGTAAAATATACTCCCTGTCTATCCTCTTCCATTAAAGACAAAATTGACTGATTTCCAGGTTACATAAAATTCTGTAATTTTTGTGAAATGTGGGGGAAATGTATGTCACAAGACTTTTAACCGAAGAATAGATTTTAAGTGCAGCAGCACCTCCAATTAAAAAAAGGTTAGTATTTGGGAATGAAAGGTCGCAACCAAAATATTGGTTTTTGGCTTTTTTTACTTTGACCAAAAAGCTTCAGGGGCACATTAACAATGGGGACAATCACACTGCAAATGCACTATGGTCTAACCTTTGTGTCAAAGTCACGAGCACAGGCAGAAGAGATGAACAAGCTCCATGGCACGTGAAGCTGAGATTTACTAACTCTCCCCACAATCGTCATGAACACTATTTTGCGCTCGTGCATCAGTTGCCAAATTTCATCGAGTACTTCAGTAGCAGTGTGAAGACTTGTCACTGTGTCAATTGGAATGTACCAATTTATTTCTCTCAATCTGCTATGAAAGTTGAGCAGTATTTAGATATGTTCCTTTTGCCAGGATTTTGTCCGCTTTTTGCTGTTTTCTCATGTTCATGTTTTCAAAGAAGCAAAACTATTTTCTTTGTTTTGTGTTTGCAAAGTTGGAACATTTCCTTTGTTTGATGTTTGTGAGCTGTTTGTATCTAAATGGCATTTGATTAAATTCTTTTCTTGTTGTTTACAGAGGTGCCAAGCGGTAAACCCCTCTTGATTTACTTTCCAACCTTCCCTTCAGATCTTTACTTCTTCCCCTTCCTGCTCTTATCTCTCAGAGAGATCATTCTTTTCCTCTTCCTCAATCTATCGCATTGCCGCTGAAACAGATCTTTTGGTTAAGACCTTCCTGACCCAGACCCTTACCTGAACTTGCCACCCATGGATGCCTGAGCACCCAGGAGTCCAAACCCGAGAAGCTGATGCTGTGGCCCCTCCACATCCACAGTCTGATCAGAGAATGGGTCATGAACTATGCTGTGTGGAGACCCCACCTTAAAGTTACCCTGAAAGCCTTTACAGCTGGAAAAGCCCATATCTGAATCTCTGGCGTGCCAGCCTTAAGGACTGAGTTATTGTTCATTGTTGCAAAATACTATTCCCAATTCTAGTTTTTTAAAACATAAAAATAAACTGTGGCAACACGGTTGGCGTAACTGTTACAGCGTCAGAGATCAGGACTGGGGTTCGAACCCCATGCTGTCTGTAAGGAGTTTGTACATTCTCCCCGTGTCTGTATGGGTTTTCTGTGGGGGCTCTGGTTTCCTCCCACTGTTCCAAAATGTACTGGGCTGTAGGTCAAATGGGAGTATAATGGGGGGGGGCTTGAACGCATGGGCCAAATGGTATGTTTGAATAAAAAATGTAAGTAAACACACACACAAATTATTCTTTTTTAGATATCTTGATTGAGTTTAATAAAAAAATACACACATGGATTGAAAAATAAGACAGACAATTTAAACTTCTCAAATAATACTTAAATAATACATATGTAAATTGTATGTTCGCCTCTCAATCAAACCCCTTTTACAAAATATCTCAAAAGTTTAAAAAAAACCTATTAATGACATTAACAAAGTTAAGATGATAAAGGAAAAGTAGCATCCTCCCCTTTGGAGACAGCAAATGCTGAAATCCGAAGCAACGAACTTCGACGGGTCAAGCATCATCTATGTCTAATTTTTTTTCAATTTACACAGGACTGTAACAGGCCCTTTTGGCCCATAAGTCCAGGCGGCCCAATTGCACCTCATTGACTTACAACCCCTGGTACGTTTCGAACATTGGGAGGAAATTAGAGCCCCCAGGGAAAACCCATGCATACACAGGGAGAATATGCAAGCTCCCTACAGACAGCACGGGATTTGAAACTCCGTGCTGGCGCCGTAGCAATGTTGCACCAACTGCAACACCAACCATAGGAAAAGATTTGTGAAAGGACATGTGACATCTGGCTTGAAGGGTTGACAATTTTGTCTCCACCCCACCCACCCCCCCACTGGGTGTCCCTCCAACCAAGCCTGGATTAGGCAAAATAGGCACCGAGGGAAGGGGACACCACAGAGATTCTTCCAGTGCCAGATTGACCATGGTGCAGCTGAACTGGGCCCCCCCACAACAAATGAAAAAAAAAAACCCACATATTTACACGTGAAAACTTAATATCGTTGTGGGATGTGGCCTGGAAGAAAACAGAATTTTTAATCTATTATTTCACATTCGGCACTTCCCGAGTCTAAATATCCTGTCAGTTGGACAATGGGTCGAGCGGGAACCATTGTTGGGGCATCAGTTGGCCTTAATCTGGCCCTGCCTCTTTCTTTTTCAATATTTTTATTGAATTTTGTATAATAGTACATACAAACATAAAACTAATACAACTGTAATTGAGCAGAAACGTACAACATGTCAAAGAACAGTATTATTCTTAGGTAAATTCAAAAAGAGAAAAACAATATATTGAACTGATCTAAGCCCCAAACCATTGCTAAGTTGTATGGCAATATAGACAAAAAAATGGCAGTAAAAATAAAAAGAAACCCATAATCGGAAGAACCTGATGAAGATTTCCAATAATGAGGCTATAAAAATAATTTTAAAAACTCCCAAAGTTTGGCCCTGCCTCCAGCAGGTTGTTTGTTGCTCAGGCCCCCCACCCCGCCAGCTGCCCCAATTGTATCAGTGCCGTTGCGAACTCTGTGGTTGGTCCAAGAGGCACTGTGCCTGTGGAAATGCTGGGCAATCTCAGCGTTAATGGGCTGATGGTTGTCACCTCCAATTCACATGCAAATCCAGGCTACTTGCACGTGACAGTGCCCAGGTCGTCTGGGCTTGAGCCACTGAGGAACAGGGCGCTGGGGTTGCAAGCATTTCCCAGCAAGATTTGGCACAAGAGATTGATGCCAACTTTTTTAAAAATCTTGTCTTTATATTTATTTTTGAGCTGCAAAAAAAAAAATGATGTTACCATCTATCATCGTTTTATCACAGATTGTTGCAAACCGTTTCATTTTAAACCTTTGCTGCAATGAAGTTTTATACTTCACACAGCTCCCATCCCCCAGTCCAAATATCCGAAGTTGTCCCTCCTTTTGCCTGCTTTGAAGTTTCACATTCACTGAGTGTCAGGCCATCTGTGGCTTCACTGTGACAAAGAGACATAAATCAAATCAAGTAAATGACACGGTTAGCGCAATGCTGTTACTGTGTTTCCTCCCACCCTTAAAAAGCATACTGGGATTGTCGGGCAATTGGGTGGAATTTTGACTCATGGGTCAAAAGGGCCCGTTACCATGCTAAATGTCTAAAAAAAATTTTAAATAATTTAAATAGTCAATTCATGAATCTGGTGATTTTCAAGTTCAAAAGTTTTTCTTACAAGCTGACTATAAGGATATCAGAACTCATCTTGTACTTGTCCATTCAATGCCACAAAGAGCTGAGGTGGCCTCTTTTCATCCCATACCACTAACAAGCAAGTATTCCCCAGCCCATGACTCAAGACAACTGCGTGACTTCTGCTCCGATTTGTTGGTTGCCGTTGAGTGAAAAATAAATGAGCAATATCACATCGTATCTTGACAGTGTCCTTCTGTTCCGAAGTCGCCCATTAAAATGTTATTGGAATTATTTTCTTTTGCTTTAGTTTTTTTTTAAATTGCCTCATTTAATGAAGGACCAATCCAGCCACCTCTCCTGACTCACTCTCGTTCTCAAACTGGGCTTTCTCCTCCTCTTTGTATCTGACCTTATTATCTCCGCTTGTGTGCTGTGGTCCATGTTGCAACAAAAGTAGGAGAGCTTCCCGTCTCTTTGTCCTTCAGTCATCCAACAGCATTTGCTGCAGACAAGAATGCAAAGGATGCCACTCTACTTTTGGGATAGTTTGTTGATCAGTGTGTGGTGCCACAGTGAACTGAATGGAGACGACTCCACACTGACGGAAACTTGCTTCCAGGATTTCTCCTTAATCTGCTGGTTAAAATTTAATCTGTTAATCATTCAATCTTGACTGAAGAATATTCTGATGGATGGAAATTGGCACTATAACTGGGTTTTATTAATTTATATTCTAATTACAACGCCAATGGAATATTGGATTGAGTCTGCAGATTTCTGATCCGTACTCTTCGAAGAAAAACTTACACAGGCCGTCTGTGGCTCGGATAGACATTCAAAAGTTGTATCCCAACTGGCAATAAAACCTGATCTTATTTAAGGAACATGATCTAAAATAAACTAGGCAAAGGTAATACTAATGTGCGAAGACATGACAATCTGTTTTATAAAGAAAAGTGTTTTTTTTAAATTAGCTGCCACAGAAGTATTCAATTGCAAATAAATTCTCAGTGTTTCCCAAAATGGGTGAACATTGACAGGTTTTTGACAGCTCAGGACATGCACTGCATTAAATGCAACGTGTAGCTGAAAATACTGGGGAATCAGCAATGGTTGCTACTTTATATAATCTCACTATTTTATCCTCATCCATTTCAATATCGATCTTAAAAATAAAATAAAACTTCAGATGCCAGAAATAAGAAATGCTGGAAATTCTCAGGGATTATCTGCGGAAAGAGAAAAGGGGATAACTTTTCATCAAGAGGCAGCTCGGGCCATCAACAACCTCACCTCCATTGACTCCGACTGCATCTCTTGCAGTGTCCCGAGACAGCGGCCATCGTTTTAAAGGACCCATCCCTCTCACCTAGTCACTCCTCTTTTCTGTCAGGCGGAAGATATACATGCTTGAAAACACAGGACCCCCCCCCCCGTTTCAAGGCTAGTTTCCAGTTTCTTCCTCGTTGATAAACGGACCTCTCAGTGGTAAAAGATTATGTCCTTGCGCTGTGTCAATAGTACTTTTCTACATACTCTGCACCATGTCAGAATCAGAATTAAATGTCACAAAATACATTGCTTTGTGGCAGCATTACAGTGCAAACTTTCTATAAACCACCTTACCAAATGAAAAATAGTGCAAGACAAAGAAAAAAGTCAAAGTGAGGCAGTTTCTGTGGTTCGTTGATCATTCTGATGTGGGCAAGAAGCTGTCCTTGTGCCGCTGACTGCTCGTCTTCAGACTCCTGTACCTTTTCCCCGATGGTAGCAGAGTGAGGAGGTCATGGCCTGGGTGGTGGGGGTCTCTGTGGATAGAGGCTGCTTTTTAAAACACCGCCTCTTGTAGACATCCTCGATTGAGTGAAGCCTGGACCCTGTGATGTTGCAGGTCGAGTTAACAACCTTCTGGAGATTATTCTTGTCCTGAGCATTGGCACCTCCGTACCAGACAGTGATCGAACCAGCCAGAATGCTCTCCGCACCTGTAGAAGTTTTTGAGAGTCTTCAGTGACCCACCGAATCTCCTCAAACACCTCACAAAGTAACACTTTGTAACCGCACAACCAGCATTTTTTTTAAATCATCGCATTACTTAAGTATGGATTGATTTTCAAGGATAACACGCCGACCAAAGATCTTCGCTCTTTCTTGGCACACGTGAAAATAAACAATTGAGTGTAGTTCAGTTCAATTCTGATCCAGTTCGGACATATGATCTGAAATGTTAACTCTGTTTCTCTTTCCACAAATGCTGTAATATCTTCTGGGAGTTTCTAGTATTTTCGGATTTTATTTTCTCGTGAAAGGATGCAGAGAACCAGTTAACAGTGGTCCAGTATGAACGGCAAAAATGGCTTCCTTAACCATTTCGATAAACAGCTAATTTACTGGTTAACCAGTGTGAAAAGGGAGTGAAGGTGGGTAAACGTACTTCAGAGAGATGTAATTCTCTATCACTATGGAATTAAGTGTCTGAGGATCAGAAACATCTGAAAGATGTTAGCTGGGAAGGGGATTTAAAGTCTCTTAAAACCAATAGTAGAAAAGTCTCCTCAAGGTCAGAAGGCCTGTGTAGGGGACAACTGAAGAAAGGTTGGGATGGGGCCTAAAAAAGAAAAAAAAAGCCAATAGTAAAGATTGATTAACTATGAAATTTCAATGTGTTTAAAAAAAAGTAGAATAATGAACTGGGTACCTGCAAACTAACACCAGCAAATTAGCAAATTAGATAATTAGGCCTCACAATCAGCATGACACATTGGGATGCATCTTACCCATTCAAAGTCAGCTGAAACGAGTCTCAGATTTCAGCAAGGTTTATTGTCCAATCATGTGAAAAGCTGACAAACAAGTAATGGTTTGTTTCTAATGAGTTGCTGCCAAACTGTTCCATTTTTTAATAAATCCTGGGTGCTTTTCAAAGCATTGAGTTTCAAAGACTCCATGTGGGAATAGAAGAGAAAACTTTTACAAGAAGCGGAGACTGTTGAAAATACCCACCATCAGAAGATTGTAGATGAGCAGTTGGAGAAAGGGGTTGGGCCTGGTGCAGCGGTAAGGCCTGAGGATGGAAAAAGTCACAAAATGAAGTTGATATCGTCAAACGTGAAGTGATTTACCAAGTGATTAAAAGAAAAAGCAAACGTTTTGCATTGGATGAATTATAAAGTAATGTCAATGACCCAACACAAAGATATTAAAGAATATAGTAAAGCTTCAAAAATCAACAATAGAATGATCAGGGACATCGTAAGGAAAAGGAAAATCTGACATAAGATTTAAAAGTATTCACCACACAGATTAATCTTTATCTTCTGAACCTGCTTTTCAATCTTTCCATTTTCTTCATATTGGCTCTGAATGTTTTTGACACATTAGTTGCCCCATTCAATTTTGCAATGTCATTAGTAAAAATGTTGATTCTGCCCTGTTTCAGAAATGACCATGAGTAAAAGCAATTATTTCTAACCTATTTCAGTGATGTTCATTGGTAGAAGGGTTTATTTCTGTCATATTTTAGTCATGTCTATTAAAAAGGGGCGATTTTTGTTTTTTGGATCCTGTTTTATTAACATCCATGAAGAAAAGGACTTATTCTCACTGACCTTGCTGAAGCCTGTTTGTCAAAGAGTTCATTTCTGCCCTGTTTTAATTATTGAGGTGGATTGAGAAGCGAAGCTGTCTGGATCTTAATGATGTTGTAAAGAATAAAGCATATGGATGAGTTAATTGTAAAAGAGCATGAAACTCGGAAGTCTGCAGACTCTGTGATCGTAGTAAAAGCACAGAGATGCTGGAGGAACTCAGCAGGTCTCACAGTGTCCATAGGAGGCAAAGTTATTACCTCCAGCCCAAAACGTTGGTTGTATATCTCTTTGCCTCCTATGGACGCTGTGAAACCTGCTGAGTTCCTCCAGCATTTCTGTGTTTTTACATTTAATTGAAAAATATCAGCAATGAGACAGTTAAAAGAATCCTTGCCAAATTCCATTACACCCAGGATGAGAAGGTGCCCCTCACTGATAACAGATCAGGTCAGTGACTGCATTGGAATTATTTCCTGGAAGCAACCGTTGTCTTGCTGTGCTTTATTTGTGAATGTCTCTTTTCCTGAGTGTCCTTCCTGAATTGCAACCTTTCCTCTCCATTTGTTTGTACTTCAAGTCAACCAGAAAGAAAAGAAATGAAAGTTAAGCTGTTTAAAAACTCAAGTAGGTTGAGAATGCCCATGTGAAAGAGCTGGATGTTTATACTAAATGACCGGGACCAAAAATAAGAGTTTCCAACAAACCAAATTAAACATGGAGTGTGTGAATCTTGTTTCTAAAGTGCACCAGCCATCTCTTTCCTTTGGGCCACAGATGTGCTGTGCAGTAGTTGTACTCTTGACATGCATTATTTCTGAAGTATTATGACCGTTGCTTTAAACCATTGATAAATTGTGGTTAATTGATGATATTACAAGTCGTGCACATTGTTTGCCAATCACTGGGGAGCCTTTTGAAACTGCTGAAACACTGCTGCTACAGCTTGTTAAATTATCTGTGAAGAGTAGCTTCATTTTAAGCTTAATTTTCCACCTGTAAGTGGGTAATAAATCTTGCCCATGGTTCCTCCAACAAAGTATTGCTATAAAGATTTCACATAAGTAAGATTGGTTAGCATTTGAATGACAATTCTTTGGCTTGTCATACTCCACCCAAATTCCATCCCACTCTAACAATGTTAAATTGGCAAGGACATGCTCCTTTTGGATTGTCAGGCTAAAAGAACATAGAATCAGTTTGTCACCTTTGGCCTGAGTCCTTGAGGTGCAATCCCATCTGTCCCACTTCATTGCAAACTATCCTCTCCTCATACTTATTCAATTCCCTGTTGAAGGCATTGGTTTCCATCAGTCCTTTAGAACAATGCAGGCCCTTTAGCCCATAATGTTGTGCTGACCTATTTAAAAAAGACATGGTTAACGTAGCGATGAGCGCAATGCTGATACAGCGCCAGCGACCCAGGTTCAAACCCAGCGCTGTCTGTAAAAAGTTTGTGCATTCTTCCCCTGCCTGCGTGGGTTTCCTCTCACCATTGAGAAATGTATGGAGATTGGGTGCAATTAGGCAACACAGGGTTGTGGGCCAAAAAGGGCCTGTTACCGTGCTGTATGTATGTAATTCTGGAATCAATCTAATCCTTCCTGACCTCACAGCCCAGAACCCTCTATTTGTCTTCTACCCATGTGCCTGTCTGAATCTTTTAAATATCCCAGTCATACCAGCTTCCACCACCACCCTCAGCAATGCATTCCAGGCACCCACCACTCTGTGTGGGAAACAAAAGCTTACCTCTGACGTCTCCCCTAAACATTCCTACCCTCACCTAAAGTGCCTCTCAATCTTACACACCTCTGTTAAGTCACTTCTCATCCTCTGCTGCTCTAATGAGAAAAATCCAAGCTTTCTCAATGTTTCTCAATATAACATGCACTCCAGTCCAGGCAATATCCTAGTAAATCGCCCCTGCACCCCCTCAAAAGCTTTCTCATCTTTTCTGTTAATAAGGCATCCAGAATGGAACACAGTGTGGTCTATCCAGAGTTTTATAGAGCTACAACATTATCTTGAGGCACTTGAACTCAATTCCCCAATCGACGAAGGCCAGCACTACATATGCCTACTGAACTACCTTATAACACTGTGCAGCAATCTTGAGTCATCTACGGACTTGGACACCAAGATCCCTCTGTTCCTCCACAATGCGAAGAATCCCACCAATAATCATGTACTCCATCTTCCAAAGTGCATCACTTCACACTTCCAGATTGAACTCCATCTGCCACTTCTCCACCGTTCTCTGCCTCCCTTCTCCCATAACCACCTTCTGTTTAGAAAATAAACCCCAATATTTACATCTATAAATAAAGCCCAATCAGATTTAGAGAAGATTAATTCCTTCTTTAGAGATTTTAAGTGGTGAGTAACTTGAGAAAGTAAAGCAGCTCAGAACCTTGAAATTTTGGGGGACACCTCCTTCAGAAACTCTGAACAAAAATAGAACCAAGAATGCTTAATAAAAACGAAGTGCGTGTATGCAAAAATACCACCAGTCGTCAGAGGCAAAACAGCAATATCTCTTTCAAGGAAACTTAACAAGAAAAGTTAACTTCAAACTGCACTTTCGCTGTCCATATACATGCCTCATTATCCAAGTTAAATTATCTGGCGGTATTTTGCCATAAGCTTTTCAAATGTGAATTAATTCAAGTCTGTATATGGGATTTTTAAACAGATAGTACCTTTGTTACAATGTATCTTTAGGACTAACAAGAATTATTAATTGAATAATTTGGTCATCTGTTGAAGTGAATTTAACCTCATAAGGGAATGATTTACACTACAATTGGGGATACATCCCCTTTTGATTTGTGCGCCAACAAGAGAATATTTTTCTCTTCTGTTAACTAACAGAAATTGATGTTTTGTGTTTTTGTTGAGCAGCATATTAATCAATCCTGGGAACCACATCAAGATCCACGAAGGCACATTGGGTTTCTTTATTGCAAGCGACGCCAAGGAAGTAAAAAGGTACCTTATTACTTGACTCTACGGGAATTAAAAGTGACTCGGATTTGTTTTCTGTTAAAGTTCCATGCCGAGCGGTGACCACTCAGATCTTCCTCATTTATTTGGAGTGAGAGGGAGGAATTCTACCTTTCTGAATGCTTAGTGCAATGCTATTACAGCCCCAGCGACCCGGGTTCGAATCCCACGGTGTCTGTAAGGGGGTTGTACACTCTCCCCACACTCTGCGTGGGTTTCCTTCAGGTGCTCCAGTTTCCTCCTACCCTTCAAAATGTATGGGGTTGTAGATTAATTGGGTGTAATTGAGTAGCACAGGCTCATGTGCCAGAAGGGCCTGTTACTGTGCTTTAGGTCTAAATTTAAATTTAAGCAGCAGGAGCATTTTGAAAAACCATCTGGAGAGCTCACCTTAAATTTTCTCTGTCTCATGGAGCTGTGGGAACAGGCATGAGAACTCTCTGTAACTTTCCACTGTCTCGTGGAGTCAGGAGAGCGGGCATGGGCAGCAACATGGCTTATCGGTCCTATTTCTTTTGTCCTCTGCAGTAGAAAGAACAAAATCGTTAAAATATTCTTCAGTGTAGTAACAGGCTAATGGACGTGTGAGATTCCTGTACAGTTTCAGCAGCGGTGGTTCACGTGGCTCCACTCACATTCAATAACATCCTTTGGACATCTCTCCTGCTGAAGTTCAACTCCCTGCCCTTACCATGGTCAGACATTGCTGGGTTTTCAATACAGTATCTTTTCAACCATAAGGATGAGAAATAGGGATATAATCTGGGCCTGTATCCTCGTCTTCCCACTCCTCAGAGTGGACTCTGTGTATTCCAGGCTGGCACAGAGATGTAGTAATTAGGGCCTCTCAGAAGTGAGATCTTAATAAATGGAGGGGTTTTCCTTTTGAAACAACATAGAGTGAAGAAGCACCATGGTGCAGTTGACAGACTGCTGAACATTTTTAAACAGATAGTGCCTTGGTTATGATGCATCTTAATATTTGGACTTTTGAAATTTAGACATGCAGCACGGTAACAGGCCATTTCAGCCCACGAGTCAGTGCTGCCCAATTACACCCAATTAACCTACACCCTCAGTACATTTTGAATGATGGGAGGGGGAAAAAAATCATGCAGACAAGAGGCAAATATACAAACTCCTTACAGACAGCACGGGATTTGAACCACGGATCGTTTGCGCGCTAACCGCTTGGCCAACCCAGCTGCCCCATTCTTTTAGGACTAAAAGAAAGCTCTTTTCAGCTATTAATTGATTCATTTCGTCACCTGTTGACCAAAGTGACCCAGGTTCAACCCCGACCTCCGCAGCTGTCTGTATGTAGTTTGCATGTTCTCCCTGTGACATTGTTGGTTATCCCTCAGTGTTCCGGGTTCCTCATGCATCATAAAGGTGTGCACGTTGGCAGGTTAACCTAGTCTCTAAAATTACCCCAATGGAGTATAATTTAGAAGAGAATAAAACAGGATTAGTATTTGTGGCGCTGAATGGTTGGCGCAGACTCATTGAGCCCACGAGCCTGTTTGCATATAGAATTATATGTCATGGTTGATGAAGGAACCTTGCCTCAATATAGCATTAGATGTGAAAACTTAACCAGTCTGCAAAGGGGTACAGATGGCTTAAGTCATGGAGTCATAGAGACCTACAGCAGGCCCACAGGCCCAGCTTGTCCATGCCAAACAATATGCCCTCCTGCTTTAGTCACTGGCGTCACTAGGGGGCTGAGAGGGGGTGTGGACCGCACCGGGTGACTTGTTCAGAAGTGGTAACTGTCTATAACGTTTTTGTGAAGTGTTTCAGCAGAAATTTATTATTTTTTGATGAAAATATCCCTGTGGTTAGTTATAACAACAAAATCATTTTTCGTAAGCCCAGCGTACATGTATCAATACAGCTACAAGACTAAAATTTGGTGCTATTTTACTTTTGAATCTTCTAATGTGCTACGGTCGGGTCTGTCATTATTACCCCATTACAACGATGGTTCGAATCACGTGGTCTCGTCTGAACCTGCTACAAACGCTCTGCTGTTTTCGTTACTGCTGGTGTTTTTATAGTTACTGCTTCTGTCAAATTTTCTGGTGTTTTAGCTACAATATTGTGGTCATTAGTATTTGTGCTTTATGAGTAACATTTGGTACAAAAAAGATTCTTTGTGGTCTGTAAGGAAGCGAGGTGGGGGGTGGGGTGACACCACGAGTTACCGCACTGGGTGACACCAGCCTTAGTGATGCCTCTGGCTTTTGTCCCACTTGCCCACATTAGGCCCAGACCTCTGCAATCTCCTCCCATCCATGGAGTTATCCAGGCACCCAGTGCCTCCACCACTTTGTCTAGCAACTCAATCCATGTGCCCACCACCCTCTGTGTGAAGAACTATTCCCCCACGTCTCTTCTGAATCTAAGTGTTTAGCAAATGGTTAATAATGTGAATAAATGTGAGCTCATCCATTCTGGTAGAAAAACAGAAAAGCAGAGTGCAGTAAAACCCCTGGTATCTGGAATACAAGCAGCTAGCAGCCTCAAGGAACCGGCAAAAAAAAAATTGAGGAAAATAAATTTTCAAAATTTAAATAAATAAGAAGAAAATAATAGGTTAAAAAAGTCAGTTTAAAATTGGAAAAGTAAATGTTCTCTGAAGTAACACATCAACCTTTGGTGAAGATGGGAGCAAATAACCAGCCAGCGGAGGGAAAGCTCAGGTCGGGCTTTGCTCGTAGCAGCTGTTTGAATAAAGTTGTGTGAAACAGCAATGGCATCGCCCAGGATGAAGAGCTGGTTGATGCCACTCACCATTGGGGTGACTCTCTTAAAGTATCTCCTTACCCCTACTTAGTAAGAGTCACCCCAGTCAGAGGCTTTATCTGTAAACTTCGGGTGGGGGGGGGTTTAATTATCTATAATGTTATTGATCATCTTTTGAGCAGCTCCGTAGAAGGGGTGGAACCTGCAGATAAATGCTTTCAAAGAACGTAGCAAAAAATAAAGTTAAATCCTTTAAATTTAAAATTTTCAAAATGTTTTTTTTAAAAATTCAGGCATACAGCACATTAACGGGCCATTTCAGCCCATGAGTCCATGCCGCCCAATTAACATCCCCGCTATGTTTTGAACCGTGGGAGGAAACCAGAGCCCCCCAGAGGAAACCCACACAGATAGATAGCGCAAGACTCGACCCCTGGTCTGACCCCGATAGCTGGTGCTGTAAAGGCATTGCACTAAGCACTACCCCAACCGTGCGGCCCATCTATATGCCAGCCATAAACAATGCTTATATATTCATGCAAATGAAGTTTGTTCATTGTAAACAGAGGAGAGTATTTTTGTCTTTTGTTGTTTAAACTCTTGATTCTTAATGCAGGTGCATTAGTCGGGCATTGCAAAAGTAAGTCTTAAGCAACCAGAAAATACACTTATCCAGCATCTACCAATCCCCATAGATGCTGGATACCAGAGGTTTTATGGTACTATTTAGACACCACAGAATGTTACACTACAGTGGAAGTCTTAGTACAAAAATGCAGGGTTGAAATTAAGGTCCAGTAAGTAACTAGGAAGACAATTGGCATTTTCCTATTATTGCTAAGGGCATTTACCAAAAAGTCGGAAAACTTCACGATAGTTTTACAGGAATGAGAGTGCACAACTGAACAACTCTGTGCAGTTTGGGGTTCTTTTTTTTTGTACTTTTTTAAAAATATTTTTCACACTATGAACCATATTAATCAAAATACATTGTTTAATGGGTTTATTGTATATGTTGAACATTTAATGGGTTTGGAGGGGGGTGGGAAGGAGGGAGGGAAGGGAGGGGAGAAAAAAGGGAGAAAATGACACTGTATATTCAAGAGGGAAATGTTTAACATATACAATAAACCCATTAAACAATGTCATCGCACAATGAAAATAAACAAGAAAATTGTGTCATCTACTTTTACACACTGGGTCACTTCATTTTGTCTTCTTCTCATTCCATCATTTTAGGGGGTGGAGGTCTGCGGTCGGCCCTCTCTGTTGTGTTCCATGTACAGTTCCCGAATTTGTTCAAATAATCTGACTTTATTTTTTAAATTATATGTTATTTTTTCCAATGGAATACATTTATTCATTTCTTTGTACCATTGCTGTACTCTCAGGCTCTCTTCTGATTTCCAAGTTGACATTATACATTTTTTTGCTACAGCTAAGGCAATCATAATAAATCTTTTTTGTGCTTCATCCAGTTTGAGGCCTAATTCTTTAGTTCTTATATTACTTAGAAGAAAGATCTCTGGATTTTTTGGTATGTTGCTTTTTGTGATTTTATTTAATATCTGATTTAGATCTTCCCAAAACTTTTTCACTTTCTCACATGCCCAAATTGCTTGTACTGTTGTTCCCGTTTCCTTTTACAGCAAAAACATCTATCTGATAATGTTGGATCCCATTTATTTAATTTTTGGGGCCTGTGTAGCCACTTATATTGTATCATGCGTAACCTCATGTTTATTATATTTCTCATAGTTCTGGAGCATAGCTTTTCCCATATTTCATTTTTTATCTTTATGTTTAGATCTTGTTCCCACTTTTGTTTGGGTTTATAGCTTATTTCATCATTTTCTTTCTCTTGAGCTTGATGTACATGTTTGTTATAAATCTTTTAATTATCATTGTGTCTGTAATCACATATTCAAAACTGCTTCCTTCTGGTAATCTCAGTCTGCTTCCCAATTTGTCCTTTAAGTAGGTTTTCAGTTGGTGGTATGCCAATATTGTAGTGTGAATTATACCATATTTGTACTTCATTTGTTCAAATAATAATAAATTATTTCCCAAAAATCAATTTTCTATTCTTTTAATCCCTTTTCTCTCCCATTCTCTGAAGGAAAGGTTATCTATTGTGAAAAGGATTAGTTGATTTTGCGTCAATAATAATTTTGGTAGTTGGTCATTTGTTTTTTTTCCTTTCTACGTGAATCTTCTTCCAAATGTTGAGCAGATGGTGCAGTACTGTTGTACTTCTATATTGCACCAGTTTTTCATACTACTTATAAACTATATGTTCTGGTATGTTCTCCCCTATTTTATCTAGCTCTATCCTGGTCCAATCTGGTTTCTCCCTTGTTTGATAAAAATCTGATAGATATCTTAATTGTGCTACTCTGTAATAATTCTTAAAGTTTGGTAGCTGCAAACCACTTTGTTTGTACCATTCTGTTAATTTATCTAGCGCTATCCTCAGTTTCCCTCCTTTCCATAAGAATTTCCTTATTCTTGGGAAGATATTCATTTTAATGCAATTTATCCTTCCTATCAGTATTAGTGGTAAATCTTTCCAATGTTCTCAGTCATCTTGTAATTTTTTCATTAATGGCTGATAATTTAATTTGTATAAATGGCCTAGATTATTATCTAATCTAATACCTAGGTATTGGATTGCTTGTGTTTGCCATTTAAATGGTGATTCTTTCTTAAACTTTGTGAAATCCGCATTATTCATTGGTATTGCTTCACTTTTATTTGCGTTGATCTTGTATTTCTCTATATTAGGGTTAGGGTTAGGGTTAGGGTTAGGGTTAGGGTAATTCTTTTATTGATAATTCTGGTTCTGTTAAGTATACTATGATATCATCTGCAAATAGACTGATTTTATATTCCTTCTCTTTTATTTTTATCCCTCTTATTTTATTTTCTGTTCTTATCAGTTCTGCCAAGGGTTCTATAGCTAACGCAAACAGTGAGGGAGATAGTGGACATCCCTGCCTAGTTGACCTGCTTAATTTAAATTGGTTTGATATATATCCATTTACTGTCACCTTCACCAATGGTCCCTTATATAATGCTTTAATCCAATTAATATATTTCTGGTAGGTTGAACCTCTGTAGTACTTTGAATAAATAATTCCATTCTGTTTTGTCAAAGGCTTTCTCTGCGTCTAAGGCAATCACCACTGTTGACGTCTTGTTTCCTTGTACTGCATGGATTAAGTTAATGAACTTACAGATATTGTCCGTTGTTCATCTTTTCTTAATAAATCCAGTTTGATCGAGTTTTACTATTTTTGGTACACAGTTGGCCAATCTGTTTGCTAATAGCCTAGCTATTATCTTATAATCTGTGTTAAGTAGAGATATTAGTCTATACGATGCTGGTGTTAGTGGATCTTTCCCCGTCTTTGGTATTATTGTAATTATTGCTGTTTTACATGAATCTGACAAGTTTTGTGTTTCTTCTCTCTGGTTCATTACTTCCAGGAGCGGAGGAATTAGTAACTCTTTAAATGTTTTATAGAATTCTATTGGGAGTCCGTCCTCCCCATGCGTTTTATTTTTCAGTAGCTTTTTTTAATATATCCTGTAATTCCTCTATTTCAAATGTTTTTATCAATTTGTTTTGCTCCTTTTCTTGCAATTTCGGTAGTTAAATTTTAGCTAGAAACTCATCTATTTTGTCTTCTTTCCCTTTGTTCTCAGTTCGGTATAATTGCTCGTAGAATTCCTTAAAGTTTTCATTGAACTCTGTGGGTTATATGTAATTTGTTTGTCCTTTTTCCTTGATGCCAATACCGTTCTTTTAGCTTGTTTTTTTTAAGGTGCCAAGCTAGTATTTTGTGTGTTTTTTCTCCTAGCTCATAATACTCCTGCTTTATTTTCATCATGTCCTTCTCCACCTTGTACGTTTGTAGTGCTTTGTGTTTTATTTTGTCTGCCAATTCTCTTCTTTTTGTTGTATCTTCCCTTGTTGCTAGTTCTTTTTCTGTACTTACTATTTCCCTTTCCAGCTGTTCTGTTTCCCGATTGTAGTCCTTTTTCATTGGTTACATAACTTATTATCTGCCCTCTGATGAAGGCTTTCTTTGCATCCCATAATATAAATTTGGCTTTCACCGATTCCGTATTTATTTCAAAGTACATTTTAATTTGGCGCTCAATTAATTCTCTAAAATCCTGTCTTTTAAGTAGCATGGAGTTTAATCTCCATCTATATATTCTTGGTGGGATGTCCTCCAGTTCTATTGCTAATAATAGGGGTGAGTTATCAAATAACAAATCTAGCTTTATATTCCATTTTCCTAACTCTCCCTTGGAGAGTTTGTGTATCTCCGTTTGGCTCAGTGAGCCATTTTTGCAGTCCCGCGGTCGGTGGGTCGCGACCCTGCGGGGTCTCCACTAACCTCGGGGAGCGGGCTCCTCTTTCCACGGCAGGTCCCTGCTTTTTCTTGCAGGTAAGGCCTTCACCTTTCTCTTCCGGCGTCATTCCTTCTTCTTTTCTTCCCGTTGTTTTTGGTTTTTCTTTCTTGGGTATTTTCTCCACACCTTTATTTTTTATTTGTTGTATTTTGTGTATCTGGGGCTTTGCTTTTTCTTCATTTTTTTTCTTCTTTTCTGGAGAGGGCTGGTATTCTCCTACTGGCCACTACTCCATCATGTGACTCCTGGGGGTTCTTTATTTAAGGGAGATAGATCAGTGAAGATTAATTTGATTGATTTCTAGGATGAAGGGCTTGTCTGATGAGAAGAGATTGAGAATGTTGGACTTGTACCCAGGATAAGAATTTATTGTCATGAACATATGTCATTGTTTTGCTGCAGCATTATATGTGCAAATATTGCCATAATATATTGTGATTAAAATCACATTTAAAAATAAATAAATTAGTGCAAAAATAAGAGAAAGTGAGGCGGTGTCTGTGGTTCATTGTCCTTTCAGAAATCTGATTGCAGAAGCTGTCTTTGTGCCAGTGGGTGTTTGTCTTCAGGCTCCTATGCCTCCATCCCAATGGAAGCATGATGGAAAGGGCATGGCCTCAATGAGAAGGGTCATTGAAGATGGAGGCTGCTTTATGAAGACCCCATAGATGTCCTCAATGAAGTGGAGACTGATGTCGGTGATGGTCGAGTTCTCAATTCTCTGTTGCCTTTCCTGTCCTGCACATTGGCCCCTCCGTGCCAGTGATGCAACCAGTCAGAATGCTCTCCATGGTACACATGTAAAAATTTGTGAGTCCTTGATGTCATACCGAATCTCCTCAAACTCCTCACAATGTGTAGCCTCTGGCAGCACTTCTTCATGATTGACAGATAACTGAATGTGGTGATCTTGTTCAATGATTGTGAATGGGTTTGAGTGGGTAGATGTTGAAGGAATGTTTCTCTTTGGATTGTTTCAGCCCATTTATGGAGAAGAAGGGAAGTTTCTTCACTCAGTTGTAATTTTTTTAAATTCTCCACCGCGGAGGACTGTGCAAGTGAGTCATTGAATGTACTGTGTCTGCGGCCAAGATTGAGAGACGTTTGGACCAAGGGCAATAAGGGTTATGGGAACAGGGAGGAAATGTGAGCTGAGGCCAAGGATAAATCAAGCATAAGCTTGTTGAATGGCTGATGGGGCAGCGTCAAGAGTCCATGTCGCCAGTTTCTGCTGCAACTTTTTTTTTCTCAGCAGCTGAGAATCTGGTTCTGGAATGACATTATTTTTGCTGGTGTTTTCTTCTGCAGGAGAGGCTGAATTGTGCAGTTAAAGACTCAGTTGGCCTACACTGTCTCCTGTGAGTGAATAGTCTAATCAGGAATTGAATGGTATGTGTGCGCATGTATGAGTGTGTTCGCACTTGTGTGTGCGTGCCCATGCTCGCGCGCACATGAGAGAGTGTGTGTGAATGGATACGCATGAGAGAGAGGGCATATGAGCGTGTGTGCATGAGGGAGTGGCTGTGGGTATGTGAGGGCGTGTCTGCATGAGAGGGTGAGTGTGAGAGATGTGTTTATTTCAGGAACATCATTCGTACAATTTTCTCTGCAAGATGTTGAACTCCATCCTGTCGTGGACTTTGATGTCCTACTAGACTGTTTCCTCCTGATTGGATCAATTAAAATCTCCTCCATGCCTTGATTGCACACAACTTTATCGTGAAGCTCAGGAGTTCTTTGTTCGCTGTACAGATCCCAGCCATAGTGTGATCAAGAATATGCGTGACCTCCATATAGCCTGCTCAGGAGGTCTAAGTCAAGTACTCATCCTAGTTTGTGTGTGGCTGTCATATTTAGTCAACCAGCCCTTTGAAGAAGTGCAATTATGACTCCCTGTACAAAAACAAAGGCGAGAAATCAGACTGCTCAAACTACAGGGGAATCACGTTGCTCTCCATTGCAGGCAAAATCTTCGCTAGGATTCCACTAAATAGAATAATACCTAGTGTCACCGAGAATATTCTCCCAGAATCACAATGCGGCTTTCGCGCAAACAGAGGAACTACTGACATGGTCTTTGCCCTCAGACAGCTCCAAGAAAAATGCAGAGAACAAAACAAAGGACTCTACATCACCTTTGTTGACCTCACCAAAGCCTTCGACACCGTGAGCAGGAAAGGGCTTTGGCAAATACTAGAGCGCATCGGATGTCCCCCAAAGTTCCTCAACATGATTATCCAACTGCACGAAAACCAACAAGGTCGGGTCAGATACAGCAATGAGCTCTCTGAACCCTTCTCCATTAACAATGGCGTGAAGCAAGGCTGTGTTCTGGCACCAACCCTCTTTTCAATCTTCTTCAGCATGATGCTGAACCAAGCCATGAAAGACCCCAACAATGAAGACGCTGTTTACATCCGGTACCGCACGGATGGCAGTCTCTTCAATCTGAGGCGCCTGCAAGCTCACACCAAGACACAAGAGAAACTTGTCCGTGAACTACTCTTTGCAGACGATGCCGCTTTAGTTGCCCATTCAGAGCCAGCTCTTCAGCGCTTGACGTCCTGCTTTGCGGAAACTGCCAAAATGTTTGGCCTGGAAGTCAGCCTGAAGAAAACTGAGGTCCTCCATCAGCCAGCTCCCCACCATGATTACCAGCCCCCCCACATCTCCATCGGGCACACAAAACTCAAAACGGTCAACCAGTTTACCTATCTCGGCTGCACCATTTCATCAGATGCAAGGATCGACAATGAGATAGACAACAGACTCGCCAAGGCAAATAGCGCCTTTGGAAGACTACACAAAAGAGTCTGGAAAAACAACCAACTGAAAAACCTCACAAAGATAAGCGTATACAGAGCCGTTGTCATACCCACACTCCTGTTCGGCTCCGAATCATGGGTCCTCTACCGGCACCACCTACGGCTCCTAGAACGCTTCCACCAGCGTTGTCTCCGCTCCATCCTCAACATCCATTGGAGCGCTTACATCCCTAACGTCGAAGTACTCGAGATGGCAGAGGTCGACAGCATCGAGTCCACGCTGCTGAAGATCCAGCTGCGCTGGATGGGTCACGTCTCCAGAATGGAGGACCATCGCCTTCCCAAGATCGTGTTATATGGCGAGCTCTCCACTGGCCACCGTGACAGAGGTGCACCAAAGAAAAGGTACAAGGACTGCCTAAAGAAATCTCTTGGTGCCTGCCACATTGACCACTGCCAGTGGGCTGATATCGCCTCAAACCGTGCATCTTGGCGCCTCACAGTTTGGCGGGCAGCAACCTCCTTTGAAGAAGACCGCAGAGCCTACCTCACTGACAAAAGGCAGAGGAGGAAAAACCCAACACCCAACCCCAACCCACCAATTTTCCCCTGCAACCGCTGCAATCGTGTCTGCCTGTCCCGCATCGGACTTGTCAGCCACAAACGAGCCTGCAGCTGACGTGGACTTTTTACCCCCTCCATAAATCTTCGTCCGCGAAGCCAAGCCAAAGAAGATTATGACTCCATCATTGAGTCTGCTGTATGAGCAGTGCACCTTGACTCCTGGAGTGAAAGCACTGTCCACATTTCTCCAGCGCATGTGAGAGTCCTCAGTAACTTGACACTTGTTCACCACTGACGGTGAGCTGGAGGATCGCTTAGTGTGCTGTAGGTGGTCACAGCTTTCCTCATATGAACATTGAGTTCTTCATCCAGTGAAGAGTTGTGTTCACCGAAGAACCAATGCAGCTGAACTTGTGAACTTCGAGCTGGTTCTCATTGGAAGCGATTCATAAATCTGGTGAAAGTCACTGGTTGAATTACTGTGGTTTTCTTTTTGTCCACATTGAGAGCAAATGCCTGCCAAGTGTGTGAAAGGTGTAGCGTGAGTTATGAGAGTCTACCTCTTGTATTGTATAAAGGGCGACATCGTCAGTGAATAGAAGTTCCCTTACAAGCACCTTACTGACATCCATCTTCACCTCAACTCCTGACAGGGGAATGAGCTTCCCACCTTTCCTTCAATGTCAACACGCTCCCCTTATGCAGTCTTTGAGCTCACATTTCTGGGAGGATTCCAGAAACTTTGAGGGCAAGAATGCAGCTCCAAGCTGTCTGAAATAGACTCAACAAGTTGAACAGTGACTGCCTTGTTGTAGTGGAGACAACATGTGGCTCCACAGGATCGGTAGGAATCCTGTCTTCTCCTGGACTGCAGACAGGCCAGCACTAACCTACTGTGGTCATTTTTGATCACTGTGTTTGTGAAGTTGGTGGGGACATCCAGTTCTGATTCTCTTGCTGCTCTGGTGACCTTTGTGAAAGCTATTCCTCTATAATTATCAGCAATACACTGCAGACATCCTTATTTGCAGAGTACTAAGATTTGCACCATATCCAGTATGTCTTGTGGTACCACTCATTCCAGCACTTAATTATCAGTGGTCCTTACATTTCTCTCCCGAATTGTAGGAGCTTCACAGGAATGCTATCCATTTTAGGAGCCTTTCCACCTGATTAGCCTCGTTCACCTCTTTATTGTTGGGCTCCAGAGCTAACACTAGTATATAATAAAAATAAAGATTAACGTCTGCAGACACAATGCAAGAGAATCTCAGCTGTTGGAAAGATAGCAAAGATAAAGATGCATAACCAACATTTTAGGCATGACCCTCATCAAGGTTTAAGAAAAATGTAGGGGATGGGGGTGGAGGAGCACTGTCCTCAAGACAGAGATAATGGGTGGATAAGGGAGGGAGGGCCTACCAGCAAACAGGGAGAGGAGGAACAACTCTGCAAATGGAGAGGGAAGGGGGGTAGAGAGCTGGAGAAAAGAAGGCAAATAGAGGGAGGATTAGGAGTAAGCTATCAGAAACTGGAGAAGTCCATGTCAATGCCATCCGGTTGGAGGGTGGCCAGGCAGAAAATTAGGGGATGCTCCTCCAATTTACAGGTGGTCTTGGTAGAACAGTACATAAGGCCTAGACAGATATGTCAGCATGGGAGTGAGGCAGGGAATTGAAGTGGCCACTGGGAGATTCCTGTCATTGATGGGGAAGAGCAAAGGTGCTCAGGGAAGTGATCTCCCAGTCTGGGCCCAGTCTCTCCGATGTACAGAAGGCTACATCAGGAGCACCGGATCAGTAGATAACACCTGAGGATACACAAATAAAATTCTGCTTTACTTGAAAGGACTGTTTTGGGCCCCGAATGGTGGTGAGGGAGGAGGTGTTGTCACACACTCCTGCTAGCCTACGCTCTGTTCTACCCTCTGTTCTCCCTCCCTTCCCTTTCCCTTTGGCTTCTAACCTCCAGCTCTCCACTTCATTCCCTCTCCATTTATAAGAGCCATTCCCCCTCGTTTGCTGATGTGCCCTCCCTCCCTTATCCACCTATTACCTCTTTTGCCTTTGGGACTGTGCTCCTCCCCCACCATTTTGTTTGGATGCCTGCCTACATTTCTTCATACTTTCATGAAAGGTTCACGTCCAAAATGCTGGTTATGCATCTTTATCTTTGTTTGACCAGCTGCGTTTCTCCAGCATTGTGTTTTTACCAACTCTCGTATGAATTGGCTGTTTGGAAGAGTAAGATGAAATTTTATTGAAGGCATCTCTCTTCCTCTCTCTCCTCTAACACTAACCATCCCCGCCAGAAAAAAAAATACATCAACTCCCCATCTCTTTCAAGCCCCTTACAAATTTCTATGCAAAAACAGATCACCTCTCAACTCTTTTATCCAGTAAACAATGTGAGCCAGAAATAAATGCAGAATATAAGAAAGAGGAGCAGATGTTGGCCATCCAGCCCATCAAGCCTGCTCTGTCATTCAATGAGATCACGATAGACTTATCTCCACCTACCTGTCTTTTCTCCATATCCTTTAATTCACCTACATTATAAAAATCTATCCAACCTTGTCTTAAGTATATTTACTGAGGTCGTCTCCATTGCTTCAATGGGTAGTGAATTCCACACATTCACCACCCACTGGGAAAAGCCGTTCCTCCTTATCTCTCTCCCAAATCTCCTAACATGGATATTGAGGCTCTGTCCCCTGGTTCTAGACTCCAATGGAAACAACTACCTACCTCTATTGTATCTATGCCTTTCTGTATGTTCCCCTCTCATTCTCTCTACATAGGCTTAACCCCGCCCCCCCCCCCCCCCCCAACCCCTCATCTCTGGAATCAACCTGGTGAACCTCTTATACACTCCCTCCAAAGCTGGTACATCTTTCGTTAGGAGACCAGATCTGCACGTAGTATCCCAGATGTGGTCTCACCACTACCTTGTAGAATTGCAGCAAAACCTTCCTGCTCCTAAATTCAAACACTCTAGCAATGAGGAAAGGAAGACTCAGCCTGACAAGCAGCTTCTGTGGAAAGAGAAATGAGTTCAACGTTTTGGGTTGAAAACCAGACCTCAGATTCAGCTCAGTTCTGCTCACCCGAAATGTTCAAAGGGTTCCAGCATTTCTGTGCTTGTTTCAGATTCCAGCTTCTGCTAATATTTTCTATTAGGGTGGGCAACCAAGCTACTTAATCTCTCCTTGTTCAACAAGCCAGCTTGCTCACACCTCACTCTGGAATACATGGACACAGTCTGGTCAATGATCACACCTCAATGGGGCCTGATGTGATATGTGGGGTTCAGATTGTGTGGGCCACTTGAGTCTTCAGGCCTTTACTGAACAGACTTTCAATTGACAGATTCCCTAAAAGAGCCCATACTCTTGGAAAATAGCCATTTGGAAATAAAACAATAGAAAGAGTTCATTGTGGTTTATGGAGAAGGTTACGTCAATTAAGCCTAATAAAAAGTTATTTCTGTACAAGGCCCAGTACTAACATAGAATGGGGAAATAAATCTTATTGCTTATCTCTGCTAACAATCATTCACATACAGTAACCATGTGTATTAATGAAATATTCCAGGGCACCTCGTAGCGTGTCAACCGACACAGCTTGGCATCGGACTGCAGACAGTTATAACTGTGGCTAAGAGCTGGGTCAAGGAGTAGTTGTTGAGAGATATCTCGATGGGGAGAGAGAGGTAGATGCATACACACATTCATGGAAATGGCATGTGCCAACCAGTGGAGTCTGGTTGTTGTCAGGTCTCCACTCTGACACTTCCGAAATTTTCACCTCTGACTGCTGCAAATCACAGGAAAGTTGGAACATTTGGAAAAAAGGCTTTTTGGCCCTCTGAGTTCTCGCCTGCTTTATGGCCATCCCCACTCGAAGCCCTCTCCCTGGAGTATAGGCCGTATCAAATACTTATCCAAACACCATTGAACACCACAGTTGAAGGCTCCTCCCCTACTCCCCACAGGTCATTCCAGGCCCAGCATCATGAGCTTTGGTCCCATTATACATCACCTTCATTCAATGCTTCTTGATCTTTCCATAAGGAGACTGAGACCCTCCTTGTCCTTCTGCTAACATGGTACTAAGGCCAGCCTTCAAGAGGCCACAAAAGGAGAGGGCTGTGAATCTTTGGCATTCTGTTTTCATTGAACTCTCAGTCAATGGAGATATTCAACACTGAGACTGGTAGATTTCTTTTGCTCTCTAAAGGAACAGAAAGATGTTGGGATCAAAAGGGATCCCTATTATTGCGCCAGTGACCCTGGTCTATAAGGAGTTTGTACGTTCTCCCTGGGTTTCCTCCGGATGCTCCGGTTTCCTCCTACCCTTCAAAGCATACAGAGTTTGAGGAGTAATTGGGCAGCATGGGCTTGTGGGCGAGAAGGGCATGTTACTGTGCTGTATCTCTCAATTTAAAAAGTCAACATTTATCATTTAAATATTGGAAAGTGGGCAAGGTAGATTATCTGCCACAATCTTATTGAATAGTTGGGTGAGTTTCAAACATCTATCTGAACTAGTCCTGTTCTTAATGCTCATGTGTGACTAATTTTGGACACTCCAAGTGCTTCCGTCTCCTGCCAATGCAAGGGTGGGGAGAGAGTCCCACTGGAAGATTAAGGTTTAATTAGGTTGTTAAGTGGACTAATTTAAAACCCTCAACTTTGCTTGTTATCATTGTTTTCAAATCCCACGATGACCTCACTACTCTCCATCTGTGGCTTATCCGTGCCCTCTGATTCATGCACTTGATCAGCCTCCATTTCGATGGTGATGACACTGGATGCCTTTGAATTTCCACTCTAAACCCCCCGCCTCCCTCTCCTCTTAAACAAGGCTCTTTAAAACCTCCCCCTTGGATGGAAATTTTCACCACATGGCAAAATAACTCCTTGGAGTAGCTCAGTGCCAAGTTTTGCTTGCAAAGCAATTTGGAAAGCTTTGTTATGTGAATGCTTTAAAATAAATGAGATTAACTCTGCACTGACTGTGAACTTCAGACACTGGGTTAAATGATTCTGTTATCACTTTGTTGCGTATCCTGAACACGAAGAAGCCAAAAAATAGACCCAAAAAGAGTTACATGCAAACAGACCAACACTTGTTATCATGGGATCTTCTCAGAAGGGTTTCCAGATCTCTCAAACATTGATAACCATGGAGAATGTAGATGCGAGTGAGTTATTTAACTTGGACATTGAGCACCGAGTTGCAGGAAATGAGAATTAACATGCCTCAGGCAGGACTGGAGATTAGAATGTTCTTTACCCCGCAGAGTGGATGTTGGAACAAAGTCTGAGCAAATGCAGTTCAGGCTGCGCTGATGAACCCCTTCAAAGGGAGCAGCTACATAGCTGAAGATTATAATGATATGTACCGACAGAGATGATCAATGACTTTAGGAAACACAATGGTTCCTGTGACACTGGCACCATGGAAACGTCGTTGGCAGAAGGCAGCTGGTGGGGATTGAATAATAGACCTTGTTAGGATAGATTGATATTCTGGAGTTTCAGTCAATTACCTTTGGGTGGGGGGTGGGGGGGGGGGGGGGTGGGGTCAGAGAGAAATTTCACACATCTTTCCCTCAAGAGATTAAGTGAGTCCACGATGGTACCAAGTGAGCAGGCTCTGGAAGAGAAGCAGTGTTAATGAGGTGAAAGACCATCCCTCTTTTAATGTGTTGTTGAATACTCCTTTAACTCATTTGGAACAAGCCACTTCCCCAAATGAGTATATGTAACCTTTGCTCTGAATCTTGAAGCTCAAATATTAGCTGAATTTACATGTGTTCTGTTAAAACTATTTGAGATATACTCTGCCTCTTGAAGATTATTGGAAAATATGCAATACAGTAAATATATTTATCCATTTGATGGTAATTTTACAATCTATTCCTTTTAGGGCCTTTTTCTACTGTAAGGCTTGTCATGATGACATCACAGATACAAAAAGGATAAAAAAATGTGGCTGTAAACGACGTAAGTAATGATTTCATCTTTGGTCACTGGCTTGTAATTAACTGGTTATAATTTGAGACCACTGTACGGTTTGAAGGTTTTGCCTTCGGTGTGCAGATAGTGGTGAAGGGCATATCGGTCATCAAATGCTTTGTTATTAGCTTGTCACTGACGACCAGAGATGGAGTACAGTTGTGCAGTTAAACCACCATTTACTCACCCCATAGACATTGAATATAAACAACACCCTATAAATGTCGGCTACCCAACAGCAACACACTCATTTTTTAACAGCTTCCAAGTGTACAGGTGCTCTTATTTTTATTGCAACTCGCCTATTAATTATTGCCCCCATTTGGCAGAGTTTGGTTCGATAGCCATAAAGCTTGATACGGAGCATAAACCTTTTATAAATGAATTGGATGGAGGTCAATGTTCATGGAAACTCGATTCTAATAATTTTTGAAAGTCAACTCTTTAAAAGCAAGGTGGTTTTAAGGCTAGGCTAAGCAGTAGAATTATAATTTTTTTAGCAATATGTAATATTGCGACATTGATTGAACATGGTTTGCACTGACCTTTTTTTAATTTGAAGGACAGAGCTTTCCACCTTAAGATCTCTCTTCATGCCACATGTTCTCTGCTGCCAATTCTGATTGGTCAGTCGGCTATTCCTCTGCTCTCCTAAAACTGGCCAATGAAACAAGAGTGTGGCATCGGGTGCCTCTCTTTGCCCCATTGTCCCACTTGCTCAGCCTCGAGGAATACTTTCATGCCAATGTTACAGGACCACGATGTAACAAGGCCACAAACTCTCTTAACCTACTCAAATAAGTTATGCAGGGGAAATTAAATGGAAAGCAACATTATTCAAGCTCCGTGAAAGGAAGTTTAATTACCTGAAAGGAAGGCAGGCTTAGATTAACATTATGCCATTAATATATAATGACAAATCTGAAAAAATTAATGAATGTTACAGATTGGGGAGCAAAAAATAATTAGCATTAATGTGATTAAAACCACATGCAAAAAATTAAAAATATACGTGGAGAATTACGGTGTGCCTAAAATGAGGAGTCCAAATTTCAATCTATTAATGATGTGATGTAGAACAGATGTATAAATAAAATGACATGATTAGTGAGGCTGAAGAAAGAGCTTGTCAGAGCTGAACTGCCGCTGTTTGAAAACTCAAGAAGTAATTCTCCAAGTCAGCTGGAAAACAAAGACAAATCCTTGCCAAATGCATTGTTTCTTCACAGTTATGTTGGTTGAACATGCAATATGAAGCACTTGAGAAACAGGACCAGAATTGAAAGGATTTTTTTTTTTGAAAAGGACACACATCTTAGTAGCTGCTGTCACATTTAAACAGGAATTCCAGCAGATTTATCATTACATTAGCATTAGTCATGTCACATTGTTAACATATACCTGACCTACTTAGCCATTTGTCCAAACCTTTTAGGCCCATTATTAATAATTTAAACAAAAAAAATTGCTGTTTCCACAGAGATCAAGAATAATTAAAGTGAGTAGCTTTACATTTTGTTTAAATAAAATGCTCGAAAGTATGGCAAAAATTCATCTTTAAACTATCATTACTTTTTCATTGTCGTCTGAATAATTCAAAGAATGTCCAGAATTTGCAAAGAAAATCTGTTTGGAGTAGGAGATGGAAGTGGAATGGCCCTTGCAGGGTTCTCTTTCCCGCGGGTGGGGAAATGGTTGGTGGGAAGAGTTGTGCAGGATGATTTGTTGGAGAAAATGTGCTCGAGTTTGGTATGTATTTGTTTTGAAGGATGAACATAAATGTCAAACATTCGCCCCTTCTGGTTATCTCACGGTTGTAGAAAATGTTATAGGGAAACAGAGAAACCACAGATGCATTTAAGCCTCTTTTCATGGGACTCAGGCAAATGAGAATCCATGTATGAAATGACTGCAAGTACCTTTTGATGATTGATGTATTTTTAATTTATTTTTTTCTTGCTGCCCTGGAACATGAAACTCTATAATTTAACTGCACACTGGTAGTGATATATTGTGAGTAAAAGCAGGTTTTCTGTTGCCCAGAGTGCGATACAACTTGTCTACCTTAATCAAGAGGTTTTTTCATGTTGCATGCATATGCGCACATCATCTTCAGCAATGCCCACAGATCACTTTGAATCTGTAGAAAATACAGCAGTCCAGAACCAAATAACAGCTTCAAGCCGGGAAGTGAGTGGGCAGCCAAGTTCAGAGCAGAGAGGGTGTTTTTAATGGCAGAATTTTAGCAGAATGATAGAGAAAGGAAACAGGACCTTTGTATTTCCCAAAGCCAAGTCTTCCACATTTTCTTTGCTTGAGGATCATGCCCATTCCTGGTGATGAGGAGCTGCTTGTCAGTCTCTCAAACAAGTAGACGATACCAGTGCCCCGGTGGGCAAAAGCAATTACCCCTATCCTTTGGAGCCTCGGGTTAGACTGCTGGTGCAAGAGTCTGCATTACTGGTTCGGAGCAAGAGGCTCAGGCACTTCTATTAGACAAAGGCACTAGCCACAACAAGGCACAGATGACAGCAACCCCAATGTCCCCAAGCTTAAGACTAAAGCAAGGCTCAAGGCTTCTTGATTTCAGCCATTAACTTTTCACCTTTCCCTGCCAACTTCACTTTTCTCCCACCCAAGTTACAAGACTTTTCCTTACAACTGAACAGGCCACTAGTATTAATTCCTAATCATAGGCCAACCTAGCAAGGAGAGAAAGAAAGAATATTAGAAATTTTAAAAAAACTTTGAAGACTATTTAAGGAAAGCTGAGTTAAGCCAGGAAGAATGTTCTGTTTGTGCTTTTCATTTTTCGACCCATTTGAAGAATTCTATTGGAATTTCATCTCATTTGTTACTGTCTTGGTAAACGAGATAAAACAGACCAATCTGCCAACTGAGATTTCAGGTGGAAAACCATTTTGATCTAGATTTCGCCCCATCAACTGCAGAAAGTGGAACAAGGAAATAAGTTCAAGGTTAGACCAGAGCAATAATTTGGATTTCTCTTACCTTTCTGAGAGCGCTGTGCATCTGCAGCTAATATTTCTGCTGTATTTTCACCCAACTATCTCCTCCACAATGGCCCACAAATTGAGAAGCTAGTGCAAAAGCAACGTTTTTATTCCTCACCAATCAAAATAATCCATACAAATCCAATTTTCCTTTGTTGTGACAACAGTCAGTGGGACCAAATCTAATTGAAATTAATTTACCATTGCTTCAGCCTGATTTAATCATTGGGGTGCATTGGAAGTAAAGCCAGGTGATCACCATGTGTGACCGAACGTGGGATTCTACCCCACCACTAGATGTCCTCAGAGGTCTTCTTCTTTCCCTTTCCTCGTTCCAACAACTTGTGGCATTTCACTCCACCTGAAAGGATGATCAAAACCCAAATCATCTTTTTATCCATCTAAAAACGGCAGTATAAACATGTTTTTGCAAGGAATCCATATAGCAGTTTTGTGTTGAGTTAGTAGATGCGTCCTTCATGTATCAAACTCCATGCATCTCATCAATAACTAACATTTTTCAACATGTCACTGTCTATGACTGTATGTTTTATTTCCATAACAAATGCAGTGTATTTATTACAGCATGGATTTTTTTGACAAATGAGCTAGACTCGTTAACTTTTTTGAATGCTTCGATCTGAATAATGTTTTTTTTGAATTTTTTTATTTGAATTTTTGTTCTTGATTGCCAAGGTTGAAGCCAGATTTACTTTTAAATCAGCATGCTATTATTTCGATACCTCTGCATGGTCTCAGAAATAATCTCCTCAAGTCTTCCTTCTTTTTCTAAAAAGAAAAGGCATACATACATCTTCGTTCCCAATTCCTTGTTGATTGGTAAAAATAAAACTGGACAACAAAGATTTTGCTTCTTGAACACTTTTGGGTATATTTTATGGATTTTGGGTGCTGATCACAAAAATCACCTTAACACTTTCCTTTCATATAAAATTTGTTTAGATATAACCTATTTTAACGATGTCCTGTCATATTATAAGTCTACTAGCATATTGCCCACAAAACAAGCTGTTTTGGTCAGTTCAAGCATGCCTGGGTATGCTTAGTCAAGACAGATGCAGACAGGCTATAAAAGCAGCTCACATGTACAGATGCTGTGCATTACATTAATATCGATTGAACGTATGTCAATGCCCATGTTCTTCAGGCAATAGCACAGTTAGTGTACTTAACGACAGCAGGAAGATTCAATAAATAGAAATGTTCGTCAATGTAGCAACAGCTGTGATACATTCTGTTACATTTGTGGTGAGTATTCCCTGAAGGCTCAAAGATGAAGCATGACTGCACATTAAGAAAACCTATGAGCTCTACTTTGGTTGTAAAATTGGTGACCAAGACAAACCCTGGGATCCTCATATTTGTTGTGCAGCATGTACAGTCAATCTGAGAGCTTGGCTCAGAGGTACATTATATGATTAAGCATGCTCAATTGAATCAAATTTAATGTTTCTCCAACTTCCTACGAGATGCAGCAAATCTGAAATTATCTTTGTGTTCAGCTTGAAGTTGTCTACCATAATCCCAAACTTCTTTTCAGGAAGCAAATCTTTTTGGCGGGGGGGGGGGGGAATTGTTGTCTGGTGCCATTCGGCTTAACTATTTGATTTCATTGGTCGGGATAAGATCAAAAAGCAGTTCATCTCCCTCAAGATGCCATTCCTTTTAATGGTTTGTCAGAGTTGATTACTGTCAGCCTGAAAGGATTGGCATCGTTCAAAGGAAGACAGGAGGCTGATATTACCCAGCATTGCCAGCTTTAATTAGGTTTGGATGCTATTTCCTTATTGAAACATCGGCGCAAACTGAGCAGGCTTATTGCTGCATGATATGACCATTCTTTTTTCAGCTAGATGATAACCCAGCACCAAAAAATAAATTGCTGAAAATGTTATGTTTTGCAACTAACTGCTATAAAGATTGTGGAGAAATGGGGAGGCTCCTGAAGATGCCTTTCATTCATCACCTTCCAGTGCCTTTTTAATCCTCAATCATGGTGTGACCCTTGCTTGGCCAGTATCTTGATATAAGTGGCCTTAGGCCAGTGCTTGACTCAGTCGAGAGCTTTCAGTGTGTCCTTCAGGTAACAGAATTTGTTCTTTTTACTTGAGGTGAGAAACTAAAATTATTTTCTATTTACAAGAATGTTAGGTTTATTATCAACGAATATCATGTTACATTATTCACATTTTAAATTTCATTGTTGCAAGTGATTCACTTGTCACACGAACCATTTCCGCACTGAATGTGCTTCTTCCAAAGAATTGGATCTGTGTTTTATGTGCGGACTAAATTTTAACATGCTCATAAATGGAGCAATGACAGTGACAAAATCACCCTCAAAACCACAAGCCCTGGCTAAAAAAAAAAGCCCAACAGAAAGCGGCAAAAAGAGCAGTCACTAAATATGCTGCGGCCTTTCCATTATTAGCGGCCTGGGCTGAATAGTTCAGGGTGAACCATTGAAATTCTCACCAACCTCCATGGTTGTGGTATTGTTGTAAAGTAACTGGTGTGAAAACTGGCTTGCAAATGCTTGAGATTGTTAATTGTCTGTTCGAAGTTACCAAATGAACTCTTTACAACTTTTTGAAAATGACAGTTTCATCACAATTTTTAATGCAAAATGAATGAAGCTCTTCCTGTTTGTCAAGCCTGCTTGTGTTACTAAGGCCAGTATTCGATCCCTTGTTGATTCCTTCCAACTGCCGGACTGAATAACCTTGCCATTAATCTGCTCCTCTTCCTCTCCTTCCATCGAAAACATGATTATAGCCAAGATGTCCATCTACAAGAGAATGAAACTCGCATGTTGTTTTGATTGTGGACGTTCTGAGCGTGACTGCACTTGCATGTCAGACAGTGTCCATAGTAACTTGGACACCCTTGAGAGAACCTTCCCACTTTCTTCTGTCTCTGTTAATGATTGCTCCACCAGTTTGCGTGCCTGTAAGTTCAACCCCATGCTGTTCCATGTCAGTCATGTGTGGAGTCGTCCCCTCTGTGTTGTATACTGTGGTAAAGTAAGTTGTACTCTAGCCGCCACTGTTGCTTTGTACATTGAGCTTCCCAGTGACTACGTTGGCTTTGCGTATGCTTTGCTAGTACGTGGGTCTACGCGTTAGCATGAGAGACCCACCGTGCAGCTTTGATGTTTAATGCTCTTGGTACAGTGTAGTATTGAAAATATTCCATGTATTTAAATGTCATTTGGATTATCTATGGCAAAGTGACTTCATTAAAGTTAAAGTAGCCAGAATAAGTGGGACAAAACTGGGTAATTTACCTCTATCCCTCTGTTTTGTTTGTTATTATCTCTCTTTCTGTCAAACTACCCCCATTTGCACTAACCTGAAGCAGAACCCAGAATCTCCTCACCCATCAGTGAGCCTACTCTGTAGCTAAGATTCCCACCTCTCCCAGCTGTTCCAGATTCCCTTGTCACAGCAGCAAATGGAGTCCAAACCCTGATTGAAGGTGGGGAATCGTACTTCAGAGAGATGTAATTCTCTGTCACTAAGGCTCTGGAATCAAGTGTCTGAAGATCAAAAACATCTGAAGGATGTTAGCTGGGAAAGAGATTTAAAGTCTCTTAAAACCAATAGTACAGACTGACTGGCGTGTGTGTAATTTAACAGATGTGAAGTAAACTTAAAACCCTCTGTAAATGTGGAACATCATGCCAGATATCTCATTGTTTTACCTAACCCTGGAACTTTAGCTCATATTAGACCACGCACTGCTGACCCCAGTGGAAAGGTTGAATCAGAATACTTGACCCCACGCTGTCACTAAATAATAAGAATTCGTAACTCTCTCATCTTATTTCACAACATAATACTCCATTTACACCAAGAGGTCACATTCAGTCTGAATGAAGTTGTTGTGAATCAAGTCAAATCTCTTCATAATCAGACTCATTTCTGTCTGGAGTTAGTTTGCTATCAGAAATTACCAGCCGGATGCACTATGGCACAAGGCTTTACTCAACTTGAGGAAGGTGCCAGAGATGGTAATCTAACTGCTCACAAACGAATAACTCAAATCACATTGCTCTGTGTCCAACTTTAAATTGTTGTTGGGAGATGGCGATGTTTTTTTCCCCAAACAAAACTCCACTGAACATTCAGATTGCAGCTGTAGTCTACACAAACCAAGCACTGATGTTTAATAGTCTTTTACCTGCACATTTTGTACAGCTGGAAGAAATAAAACAAGGGCTCCTTTCACGAGTTGCCCAAACTGAAGTCATCCCGAGTCACACAGAGATCTTTGGCTTCACCTCAGCTAAAGCACTGGCATCCAGAGACCTATTCCGTTCTTTACAAAAGATGGATTGGCTTTTTTGACTGGAAGTTCGTAGTTGGTTCATGGTGGCACCGTCCAACCGATGAGGGAGGAAGACATGGTCTTATCAAGGAAATGGGTTTTTATATATTGGTGAGCATTTGAGAGATGGGGAGAGGGGTGGTGTCAAGGGGGGAATTCCAGTGAATGATGGATGAAGTAATGGAAAAAGAGCGTGTGTGTGGGACAGAGAGAAGGAGAAGGGGGGGGAGGGGAAGCAAGAGAGAGAGCTGTGTTGGGGAGATGGAAAGAGAGATAGGAAAGGGGGAGATAGAGAACAAAAGAAATAAGGGTAAGGTGAGCAAAGAGAGAGTGAGAAAGAAAGAAATTGAACCATAAAGATCTAAGATCATGCCAAAGATGTGCAGGTTAGTAGGTTAATTGGTAACTATGAATTGCTTCAAGTGTAGGAAGTTGGTACAGGTGAGCATGTAAAAATGAATAGGTTACTGGGAATAACAGGGGGTGGTGCGATTGATGGGCTTGGTCTGGGAGTGGCCATCGATTCGATGGGCCGAATGACGTCCTACTTTATGGGAAATATGAAGACAAACTGTGGCCAAATGTGAACGAGGCCTTCAGCGAGTGAGGGGATGCCAGCCCCAAACTATTTTTTTTTCTCTCTGGACAAGTATCAGTCTCAACCTGACAAGTCAGCAGTACCCAAGTCGGTGAAGTCAGATTGTTCCGTTCCAATCCTTCCAAGCTTGAACTCCAGACCTCCAGCTGGTTGGCACAAACATTCCAAAAATCACTGTACAGCAATGCTCCACAGATTACTTATTTGGAATGGGCTGCCAGCTGGAGTGGTGAACGCAGGCTGAAATGTTACATTTAATGGCAGGTATGTAGATGGGAGGGGCATGGACGGATATGGGTGGGGTGCAGGTCAGTGGGACCAGGCAGAATAGTAGTTTGGCACAGACTAGAAGGGCCAAAGAGCCTGTACTTGTGCTGTAATGTCCTACGGTTCCATATGATGGTCTAAAATAGAAAATGATGGAGCTACTCAGCAGGTCAGGCGGCATCTACAGAAAAGAAAGGTGTGATCTTATGTGGAGGACATTTCATCATAACTATTTCTTTTTTATGCAAGTTTAGAGTTATCCTTGCAGGTTGAAGAAAGTTTCTGTCTCCACAGATGCCCCTGATTGGTGAGGATCTTCAAAATTTTGTACATACAGTAAAAACTCACGGTATTCGGCACCGATGGGGATTGGTAGATGCCGAATAAGTGAATTTGCCGGTTGCTTGAGACTGTGTGTAGCCTGGATTGAAGACTTACTGCTGTTTGGGGGAGAGGGATTTTAAACTTTTCAAATTTTTGAACCTTTTTTTGCCGGATGCCTGAATTCCATATAAGGGGGATTTTACCGGGTTTCCCATCTCCAGCAACCGGGCTTTGTCACGGCACCGTCCATTTAAGTTGCAGCTGCGCAGTCTCCACTTAGTCACTGATGCACCTGAAAAGCTTCCTGCTTCCCCCGAGAATGATTCTGGTTCCCGGGTCTGATGAAATGACTTGTGCATCCTGCCAGCCCAGTAGGAACAATGGGCACACAGGCACAATGCAAATCAGTGTCGCTCAAGGCCTGAGCCAGTTTGTGAAAGAAGGTGGGGGGGGGGGGGGTGGGTGGGAGTGAAATAAAGGACAGTGCAGGGTGAGGATCAGATTTTCGCTAAATTAGTTTGAGCAGATGTGAAATGTTGACTATTTGACAATTAGAAATGGCAGCACTGGGGGTTGGACTCAAAGGCAGGTCAAACATACAGATCACATTTCCTTACTTACGTTCTTCAGCTGAATTGAGAATCAGCTTGAATTAGTGTCAGTGCAGCTATGATATTTCTTGCCCTTTGTCTATTACTGTGGTTCTCGATTGCTTCCCCAGATGCTCATTAAAGGTCATTATATCATTACTTGGCTTGGTTTCAGTCGGACCCCAGTATTGTTCGCACTCTCTGAGCCTTGGTCAGGCAATTCTCATTCATTGCCATACTATTTTCAATTAAATCGCAGCACTAGTGTCCCACTGATTGGCCAGCATAGTTATTACTTGGTGGGGTGTGGGGGGGGGTGGGTGGGGGGAGGGAAGTCTCTGGCTTTACAGAGCATGCCAACTGTGCTTCAGGGAGAAGGTAGAGGATGCGCTGAGTGAGACCTGGGACTCTCAACGCTTCAGCCCCTGCATAGATCAGCACCTTTCCCTGCTGCAGAGGGAACCAGCAAACCAAGCAACCAAATTCTGTTCAGGGTTCCCATCGGGTGCATCAGACATGAGAGGCGATCCTCAATTTAATCAACCATTTTAATAACCCGAGAGTTTTATTTTGCATTGAAAACTCAGCAGACAAACCCCTCCTTAAAGCAAAGCTGTATTTTGGGTAACGATACATGGTGTCGAGAGGGACCCCACACTTCTATTTAAAGCAAAGAGTCTAATGCATCTTTCGAGGGAACTTTCCTGTGGTTACTCTACAGTCCTGATCCCTCGTATGGGCTGTTATGCAAACGGGATTGTTGACAGTCCCGAGAGGATGCTGCGAGTTGATGTTGACACAAACAGAGAGAGTGCAGGAGGCAGTTGGTGTGGGCAAAAGGAAAGTCCACCCAGAATTCAACAAATGGAAGTCAAAGCCAAATTGTTCAACCATTGCGTACAATTCTTTCCACAAGCGATTAAGTACATCAGGGTCTGCTCCCCAGCACTGTTGGGGATGACTGCTACCTGGTGTGGGAGGTTCTTTACCTGGGTCATAATGCATCTATACATCTTTGCAAATCTAACTGAGCTTTGAGGAAAATTGTCCAGATGTTTATTTTGTCCTTTGCCATTCAATTTGCTATGGCTTTTCACAAACATTTGCTGCAGTCCACAGGGCAGGGAAGATGGGTGTCGGAGTTCCATCACCCAAGAGATGGCTTTAGTTATGTGCTCATTTTGAATCACGGTGTCTAAATATGTGGACATAGAGTAGGCAGGCATACTGTTTTATCATTACGTGTAACATTTCTCGAAGCATTGTAGAGCTCTGATGTTCCATCAGCATTAGTTAAGGAGCAGATACCTTCACTTCATTCTGAGCTCATCTTCCAGATAGATTCTCGTGGATGTGAATCCTTTAGAGACTGTTCACCTGTCTCTCACTCCCAATGAACTGATCACCACAATCCCCCCGATCTCACTCCCAATGAACTGAGCTCCACAATCCCCCACTCACTCCCAATGAACCCAGCATCACAATTCCTCTCATTATCTAAACCAACCATTCTTACTGGGGGCCCTACAAACCCCCTGAGGGCCGCAGCGCCTTTCAGTAAAAAGCCTTGTTTGCTTTTCACCTCACATAACAAATATTTTTTATGATGCAGTTGGTAGGAGAGATATACTGTTCAGAAGAAACCAAAACTTCACCTTGAGCAGAGCCCTAAGGGCGCCAGAACCAAAGAAAAGGTTGAGACTGGCTGGCCAAGAGTTGGATGGGCACACAACTATCATTTGCATTGAGCAATGGGATTCCAGATCTTAAGAACAATTCTGTTTCGCAGAAAAAAATATTAACATCATGTTGTAAAATTTCTAGCTCACTGCTTGTTAACCTGAGAAGTCTGGATGAAATTTGACTAAAAGTAAAACACAGCTTATTAAGAGAATGCAAAACCACAGAGTGGATCAGCGGTTGATGTCATCAACTCCTGAGTTGCAATAACAATTCCTTATGCCATTCACACATTACCAGAGGGGATGGATAATCATAGTGGATCATGGAGAGGGAGTTTATATCTGAGTTAAAGTAAAGTTAATGAAAACCAAATTGGAGAAAAATGGGTGCCTCGGAATGGAGACTGCTTTATGATCTTCCAGTAATACATTACTATTGTTACAAGATCAAACCAGCAACCCCAAAGAAGGCATATCACACAGGGGTAAAGATGAACAAATACTTTATTAACAAAAATTCACCTTCAAACTTTAATTCAAAATCCCCCCTTTTATAACAATGCCCACTGGTTATTATGCAAATTTCTATAACAGTGTAAAACTAATAAATTCCCCAGCCTAAAAAAAACATATGTAATTAAAGTCTAAGTTAGATTTCCAACCAGCCCACAGAAAAACTTAGACACAAAACACAAAACACACACAAGACTCACAAAACTTCGATCATAAACAAAATTCAGTTTGATTGGTAAACTGAAGCCAAAAGATCTTTGAGATAGAGGGAGAACACAAAATTCAAAGTTGTCTTGTGTTGCTTGCAGAGAGAGGAACCACTGGCCTGGTCCGGATCCTTCTGGCTGCCTTCAGAAGGTTCATCCCTTTTAAAATGCCCAACATTCTAAACTATCTTCCAGACAATGACTCATGTTTTGGGCCTTCTTCCATTCCACAACACCACCCAGTGGTGGTTTGCCTTCCAAGTCCAGAAATTTCGAGATTATCTTCTGTACATGCCCAGTCCGTCTCCCACTCTCTCAGCAGTCCACCTTCACCTTGGCTCTCTAAGGCAAACTGTCACTTTCCAACACAAAACCACACAACACATTGGCCAATACCCAACACAGAACTCTGTAACACTCTTCTGCATTTGTTTTATTCCAAATACAAAACTGATGCTTTGTTCTTGCTACTTATGAACCCAGACAGAAATGCCATAACTATTTTCACTATTCTGTCTGACTTACAGTAACAGGAACCAAAAGTGCCATACCTAACCTCATGCCACTCTTCATGAGACAAGGTAGTGCAACATTTGCCTTGCTAATCAGATTCCAATTTCAGATATATTGTCAGAGTACGTACATGACATCACATACGACCCTGAGATTCTTTTGCCTCCGGGCGAGGCAGAATTACCATTTATTTGTAGTGCAAAAAATCTGTACTCAACCTATACATGCCAACAAATAAAGAAATGTAAACAAACTGGGCAATGCAGAGAGAAAAAAATCAATATAGTGCACAAGTAAGAGTCCTAAAATGAGTCCCTGATTGTTGTTGATGAGTCTGATGGTGGAGGGGTAGCAGCTGTTCCTGAACCATCTTCCTGATGGAAGTAGCGAGAACAGAGCGTGTGCTGGGTGGTGTGGGTTCTTGATGATTGCTGCTGCCCTACGATGGCAGCGTTCCCTGTAGATGTTCTTGATGGTGGGGAGGGTTTTGCCTTTGATGTCCTGGGATGTGTCCACTACCTTTGGCAGGGCTTTATGCTCTGGGGTATTGGTGTCCTCGTACCAGACCTTGATGTAGCCAGTCAGCACACTTTTCAGCACTCATCTGTAGAAATTTGCCAGGGTTTCTGGTGTCATACCAAACCTCTGCAAACTCCTGAGGAAGTAGAGGTGCTGACATACTTTCTTCACGATGCCATTAATGTGTTGGGTCCAGTAAAGATCCTCCAAGATAGTGACTCCCAACAACTTAAATTTGGTCAAGCTCTTTACCCTGCTATTTTAATAGCTTGAAAAAAGTTATTTGATTAAACTTTAAATGATGCTGAATGTCAAAGAAATTTAAAATCTCTGATCAGAGTGAAAAATTTGACAGCTGGCAAACCTCTCCCCCTGTCTGTGTTGGTTATCAAAGGTGTTTTGGGAATAAGGTTCAGTTGCTGTATGGACCTAATTGATGGACACCTTTATGGGGAAGGTCAGTGAGATCAATGGGGGTGCAGGCAAACTGTAGATGCCAATCTCAGGGAGCAATCCAGTTCCAGAATAATCCACCCCCAGGTTTCTTCCACTGTCCTTCATGAGAGACGGCCTGTTGTGAGCATGTCTGAAATTTCTAGCTTTAACTTTTGTGACGAAGTTGTTTTAATGTTATCATTTCCCACAGTTGGTGAACTAATGCCCAAGTAGACCCACCCACAATGGGACCAAGGGTGAGGTGGCGTAAGTATACTAGAAGGATATGAATAATGAAAAGGGTAACCATATGAGGAACAATTGTCTGCTATTGAACTGTACCCTTTGGAGTACAGAAGGTTGAGGGTGGCATGGAGTAGATGTGGCAAGGATGTTAGGGGATTCTCGGACAAGACATCATAACTTCAGGATAAATGGATGTCAATTTAAAACAAAGATGCAGAAAAATGTCTTTAGTCAGAGGGTCGTGAGCCAGGGTTGTTGCCATAGGCGGCTGTGGAAGCGAGGTCGTTGGGTGCACGTAAGGTGGAGATTGACTAGTATTTGATTAGTCAGGGCATCAAGAGTTATGGGGAAAAACCCTGGGAGTTGGGTTGTGGGAGGATGGACCAGCTCATGATTAGAAGGCAGAGCAGACTTGAAAGGACGATGGGCCTAGATCTTGCAATCTTTCTGCATAAACACCCTCCACCCACAGAAAAACGAAACATTCATACCAGCAGCCTGAGTTGAACTTGATCTTTGAACCAGAGGTGAAAGGGCAGCACATTAATCAATCACTCGACAGAGGGCAGAGTTTTCACTGCAATTGTTTAATTGTTCTGACATTTGAATGATGTGTTTCAGAACAGAACTTCAGCTTTAGCAGCCCAGCGCTAACAAATTGTGCTCTCCAGGGAAAAGGGATTAATTTGGTAGCAGATTTAAATCATAATTGACTCATGTTCCATTATTTTGTAAGAGATTGGAAATGAAGGGGAGGGTATTGGCAAATGGGTGAGCATGGGTTTACTTGCATGGTAGTGTTCTCATCTTTCAGCGCTGCAGCAGTTTCTGTTAAAATGATTGATACAAATATGTTTGCATAAGTGCAAACTAAAGATGTATTCATCAACACAATTATACAATTGAACGCTGAATAAGTTAAACTGTGGAAATGTTATTGGCCCATGGAGACCAACTCATTATTTTGTCAAGCATGTGAGACATTTGGCAGGTGGCAAAATAAATGGTATTGGAAGAGCAAAAACATAACCAAGATCTTAGTGAACAGCAGTAGTGATAGTTTTTCTGTGGAAACTTCATCTCTTCCTGGTCATCACTGAGTCTTTTTGTACCTGATGGGAATGGATCTAGAATATCGAAAATACACCAGTGCATCTGGCGCAAGTTAATCAGTTTTCATCACTGTCTGCCAACAATGAAGGTTCATGGTGAGATCTCGGCTAATATGAACCACTTTGCAGGTCTCGAGAGCCATGCCTTAGCTAAAAGGAGATGTGGATAATGGAACTCACAACTGCTTTCATTCCACCAGTTCAGATCAAATCCTATCTATTGTCATGTAATAAAACAGAAATGTCATATTACATAAAATCGCCTCTAGTCTGCCTTAAGATCTCAAGATGAAGGAACAGAAGTAGGCCATTTAGCCCACTGAATCTGCTCTGCAACTGCATCCTGAGCTAAACTGTTCCCAAGTTCTGGCCTTTTCCTTATATCCCTTGATACCCTGTCTAATTAGATCTCCTCCTCCCAATGATCGAGCCTCCACAGGAGTATATGGCAACAAATTCCACAAAGCCAAGACCCTCTGGCTAAAGAAATTTCTCCTCATCCCTGTTTTAAATGGGTACATTCTAATTCTAAGTGTGCCCTCTTGTCCTGGATTCACTCGCCAGGGGAAACATCTTATTCACATCTACATAAGGCAGATAAAGATTCGCCGTTAGCATTGCCTGACAGTCAGACATGGAGAACAAGAGAGATTTGCCTACAGCCAAAGAAGACTCCATTTCAGTTCAAACCATCAGCAAGCTGAGCTCCAGATCCACACCTCCAAAACGACCTTGAGTCTTTAGCTAATGAAGGAAAAAGATGCAAAAGTTCAAGATCTCACTCCGGACACTGGTCCCACTGGCAGGCAGTGATTCCTGAGACTCTGACACCTGCTCCCCTGGAGGACTCACGTGATTTCAGCTGAGCTTCACATCTTACTTTTGTGTGGGTTTGATGAATGAGATGGACACCATTATTTTACTTTAGATCAATATTATCATAAGGTTTTTTGATTAAGCTATTTCTGTTCAACTCTGGTAGCCATATTTAGTTGGACAAGGATTTTCTTATCAAGAGTTTTGCCGGGTTCAACTCTGGTAGCCATATTTAGTTGGACAAGGATTTTCTTATCAAGAGTTTTGCCGGGTGGGGTGTGCAACCTGAAAGCTTCTTCAGCAAGATATTGGGTGAGTGGTGATTCATACTGAACTTCAACACTTGTCACTGGGGGGCTTCCTTAACTATTCTAACTAACCCCTCCAGTGCTCCATTTGGTGATGTAAAGGGAGAATGATGCACTATCAAGAATAATCCCATCAAATGGGATCACAATGAAGGGCCGAACTTCAAACTGAACTCTCAGACAATGTCAGCATGCTCAATAATTCGGTCATCATTGAACAAGGGTACCACTTGATGAAGTTGTAGATATAGGCCAGAAATGTGCGCTAATGCTACTGGCCTCCAAGACCTCTGTAGAGAGCACATCCAGACCCTGGTGAGAAGAAGAAAGTCAACTTGTAAGCATTCATCGATGGTCATTCAAAGTGGATTGACGTGAAATGCACTCGAACTAAACAAACTACAGGTGAGCAGAGATCTCCAAATGTATCTCTCTGTTTACTTGAGAAACTTGTTCCTGGCAATTTTCTGCCATTTCAATAACTCTCTGCAAACTTTTACTAAATGAATTAGATTCATTGCATTGATTGTGGAACAGTTTCAGTTCAACTGTGTGCTGGTCAAATTCCATCAATCCTTTCAATGCCCGTTCATATACCCTCTTTGCCATGGAGTCTCTCCGGATCTTGTCTTTGATTTCAGATGCACTTACTAGAACATGTTCATCAATGTATGGATCCCATTTTCTCATCTAACATTAGAGTTCTCTTGAAATAGCAATCAAAGTATCCATCCATGTTGTGCTTTAGGCGAGAGGAGAACTTGGGGACATGGACTCCAAGATTCAGGGTAGTAGATTTAGAATGGAGATGGGGAGGATTTGCTTTTCCCAGAGACTCATGTCAAGTTTATTGTCATATGATTGCACAAGTGCAACCAACAAAGCACCATTCTCTGGTCCTCAGTGCAAAACATGCAGATGCACAAGCAGACATAACACATACATACAGACAAACAATGCAAATGCAGGACAAGAAGTCATGTATACAAACAAATAAATATTGTTTCATGTATATAAGAGTCTCGGATGGTGACTGTGAGCAGTTCATTTGGACGTCACCATGCTCACTGCCCATGGGAAGAAGATGTTCCTCAGTGGTTCCTCAGAGCAGTGAATCTATGGAGTTCTCTGCCCGTCGAAGCAGTTGAGGCTACCTCAGTCAGCATATCTAAGAGAAGATTTTTGGATAGTAGGGGAATGAAGGGATATGGGGAAAAGGCAGGTAGCTGGAGATGAGCCTATCAGCAGATCAGCCATGATCTTATTGAATAGCGGAGCAGGTTTGACCAGCCAGATGATCTGTTCCTGTGTTCTTAACTTCTTCACAATGATAGACCACATATATTTACATTCATGATGTCATTGCAGGAGGTGTGCTTCAAACATTGAGCTATGAGTTTTTATCAACTTGTTGATTGAATTATAAGAGAGGATGGGGTTTAATATACACAAGACCATAGTCCTCTCTCAACCTGTCTCCACTGTTCAATGCTATCTTCCAGAAATATAAACCGAGAACAATACCCTGTAAAATGTGGTCACTTCCCTTATCTCGGGAACTTCCTTGTCTGAAGACAGATATTGATGATGAAATTCTCTCTCACCTTCAGAGCACCAACACAGCCTTGGGCCATCTAAGGAAAAGAGAGTTTGAAGATTAAAACCTGAAAACCAGCACAAAGGTTGTGGTCTATCAGCCCATAGTGGTCCCTGCCCTTCTAATGCAATGACCTGTTATGTTTACCTCAAAGCAGAAGAATCAGAATCAGAATTTATTGCCATGAACATGTCACAAAATTTGTTGTTTTGTGACAGCATCACGTACAAACATCTCTATAAATTGCCTTGTATTATTAATAAAAATAGTTCAAAGTAAAGAAAATGACAAAGAAAGGCAGTGTCTATGATTCATTGTTCATTCAGGAATCTGGTGGCAGAGGGGAAGAACCTGTCCTTGTATCACTGAGTGTTTGTCTTCGGGCTCCTGTACCTTTTACCCCGATGGTAGTAGAGTGGAGAGGGCGTGGCCTGGGTGGTGGGGATCCTTGTGGATAGAGGCTGCTTTCTTAAGACACCCCATCTTGCAAATGTCCCCGATGGAGTGAAGTCTGATGCCCATGTCGCAGATTGAGTTAACAACCGTCGAGTTTATTCTTGTCCTGAGCGTTGGCACCTCCATACCAGACAGTGATTCAACCAGTCAGAATGCTCTCCACGGTACACCTGTAAAAGTTTTTGCGAGTCTTCAGTGACCTAGCAAATCTCCTCAAACACCTCACAAAGCACCAAGTGGAGCCACCAATAACTCTCTTTGCAAAATCATCAAAGTCCATTTAAGGATGTGAACTGACTTTGTCCTTTCAAGCCAATGCCCCCAGCATTGTGGTCCTAATTAAACAGGACTCAATTGGGCAGGCCTTCTTTTTTGCCTGCCTGGCACCAAACTCCTGAAATAGACACTTCATACCAAACTCTCCTTAGGAAGAGGAGAGATGAAAAGATCTACCATTCTTCAACTATTCCAGGGAATTCTTGGCCCATGGCCACTCAAATGAGGGAAGATGCATTCAGGATAGCACCGAGATGCATTGGGAGAGCATGGAACCCACCCTAAATGGCAGAAGGGCAGCACCATCTCCCAAGCTCTGCCAAGCCCCTCTTGCTCCGCATGGAGAAGAGTCTGCAGTCCCACATTTACCTCTTCTGTCACTTCAGAATCAATAGATCTAGAATGAAAGCAAATCACACTTGATCATGGTGGATTGTTGAACCTGGTAGCTGTTATTGCTTGTGGCTTATGCTCTGTCTGTAAACAATTGTTCAAATATCTCTATCCCTCTCAACATTCCTTTCCACCCTGCTGTGCAGAGTTGATCTTTGCAACAGTGCTAGAAGTAAAAGTCACATGCTTTTCTTGCCCACTGTCCACAATTTGCCACACCACCTTACGTGCACCATGAGTGGACCCATTACATGCATGAAATGTTGCAGTGAACAAGGAGACCTTCATATGTATATCTCTTCATGCATTTATTGCACCTGCTTGTTCCACTTCCCTTTCACATCCTTTTACAAGAAATGATGGAATAGGCGTGCCATGAAAGACATCGCAAGAAAAAACATCAGTCCTTCTAAATTATTAGGCTTCTGCTTGTAGGTCATGGCCTCGATATTTCCTTACACTGTTTGTTATGGGCTTTTGTCATCATTTCATAAAAGAAACATATGCTTTCCTCCTGCTTAACACTGCTCACGGAATCTCTGGCACACTTTCTCCAAAAACAGATTTTCTCCTCTGTGCCCATGGCAATCAACAGATCATCTTGGTTACACAATCATTGACCAAGACATTGCAAGGTTTGATTCGTCATGCTCTGAGGAATCTTGGGAGAAGACCTGTTCAATCAGATATGTTAGCATGTGCATGAGAGCCCTTCATGTATGTGTTGGTCAGATTATGTTCACTGTTTCTGTCAATATTCACAGGTCCATGGGCATGAGGGAAACCCAATTTTGTTAATAGCTCTGATCCTGCCAACTCCAACTGTGGTTTGTGCATATTGGCTGACTCAGGCCTGATTGAGTGGGCTTCTCGTGTGGCCCACTCACTGCATTCACGTGTACACTGTTTGCTGGCCTCCGCCCACTCACTGCATTCACGTGTACACTGTTTCCTGGCCTCCTCTACTTAATGCTTGTGAGCATTTGGAGCTGGCCTAGGCTTCTAATAGATTCCTGTTGTGTCCACACAGAGATGAAAGTGGCATCAGTTCATTCATGTGAATGGGGATTGTGGAGCTCCAGGGAAAGTTACATTTTATAAAATTAGCCCGTATATACAATATTGTTGACAATTATTTAATGTGTATTGATTTTTTTTTTCAAATGTATGTTTTTAACTGTTTCTCTATGTCAAAGACAATCAGATGTATTGTCAGCTGGTAAAGACTGGTCTGGGATTTCTCCTCCAACCGAAGTGTCCAGAGGAATTCCCTGCACTGGACTCTTTCAGAGCCCAGTGTAAGAAATAGGAGCAGGGGCAAGCCATCTGGCCCATCAAGCTGACTAAGTCCAGTGGAGTGGAGAACTTTGAATGTGTGGGTGGATGTGGCCATCCACTGAAGACAGTGGAGCCAAGGCACTCTGAACTGCTTGTCAGAATCAGAAACAGAATTTTACTCATGAAAACGTCGTGAAATTTGGTGGTTTGCAGCAGCATCGGTATACGTTCATTTTATACCATCTGACTACATCGCAGTAAGGAAAATAAATTAATCATCATAAGATTAACCGTGCCCGAGAAGTAAGGCCGTGTCTTTGGTTCATTGATTATTCAGCAAACTGGTGGCAGCGGGGATGAAGCTGTCCTTGTGCTGCTGAGAGCTTGTCTTCAGTCTCCTGGACCTTTTCCCTGATGGTAGCAGAGTAAAGAAGGCATGGCCTGGGTGGTGGGGGTCTTTGAAGATAGAGGCTGCTTTTTTTAAGACACCGCCTCATGTAGATGTCCTCGATGGAGTTAAATCTGGTGTCTGTGATGTCGCAGGCCGAGTTAACAACCCTCTGGAGATTATTCTTGTCCTGAGACTTGGCGCCTCCATACCAGGTAGTGATGCAACATGCCAGAATGCTCTCCACGGTACACCTGTAGGAGTTTACAAGCATCTCCGGTGCCAAAGCAAATCTCCTCAGATGCCTCACAAAGTATAGTCGCTGGAGAGCCTTCTCTGTGGTTGCATCAGCATGATGGCTCCTCGGAGATGTTAACACTCAGGAAGTTCTTGACCCTTTCCACTACTGAGCCGTTGATGAGGACTGGGTTGTGTACTCTGACATTCTCCTGAAGTCTACAATCGTCTCCTTCGTTACACCACTAATGATGAGCGCAAGGTTGTTGTCGTTACACCATTCAACAAGCTGATCTATCTCCTTTCCGTACGCTTCCTCGTTGCATTTTGTGATACCGCCGACAACTGAGGTGTCGTTGGCAAACTTGTAGATGGCATTGGAATTGTGCCTGGCCACACAGTCATGGGTGATTAACGAGTAGAGCAGTGGGCTAAGCACGCATCCTTGAGGTGCACCTGTGTTGTCCTGCCTGACATCAGCACTTTAAGGGCATAGAATATATCAACACGCCTGTCTGTATCCACCAAACCTACTCTTAACAATGTGCAAACATTTTTTGAATATTATTTTTGATTTTCCAAGACTCACACAAATCCAAAACAACAAAACAACCTTCTCAACAAATGATATATTACATTGAGTCCATTTTTTCCCCCATGCCCACCCCTCTCCCTTCCCTCCCATGCCCTAATACCACGTGGAAACATTATGAAGCAGGATATTACTGTCAAAATAGTATTTCAAAGGATCCTGTGTAGGCTAACAGGAAGAGAGGTGGGGAATTTCTATTGCTAGAGGCAGTTATTAGCATGGTTTGCTACCACAGTGTTTCTTACCAGGGTCACTGCAACTGAAGCAGTGAGTGGTTCGTTGTGATGTGGACAGGCTGGAAATGATGCTGTCTCCATCTTCTGCTGTAAATTCAGTGGAGGGTTTATAGATGGTGACATGGAAATTATGTTTGCGTTTTCATTTCCTGAGTGTGGCTGGTTGTCACAAAACTCACCCTGACAGTTTCTTACCACCAGGCAGCCGATTCCTCTTGCAACATTTTTTCGTGCAAGACGGTTGTTTTTCAGAGTCCTTCTACTCCGCGCTATTCCTGGCGACAGATGCCAGGGTAAGAACTGTTTGCTGGGAAGATTTCTGTCACGGTGCTGCCTTCAGCCCGAGGAGTGACCTTTTGTGAATAAAGCAGAACCTTTTGCGGAGATGCACAGGTCTCAGCCAGATCAGGCTCAGAGCAAGATTCCCCTCCTTCAAGTCAGCCTGCATTAGGAACTGACCCAACTATCTCGACACAAGCAGCAATCGTGCTTGTCAATGATGCACTCGCTAATCTTAGTGAAACAATTCTTCTGTTAACATTGTCTCTAGTACAGGGTACCAGGCACGAGGCCGAGGCAGATGGTTGTCAAGTAACTATGCTTCTTCTTTCACTTCGCTTTCCCATTCCACACGGTCTCCACTGTGAAGGCTTTCTGTCAGAATTCTTCCCGATCAGAGCTGCTGAAGTTGGCCTTGTGTTTACCCATTGTCTATTTCACACTCTCCCCTCATTCACATTCTACTGCCTGAGGGCCAGGACTGTGGGTGACAGAACTGCTGGTCAGTAAGATGGGGATGAATAGACATTGGTCATGTCAATAGTGGGGAACATTTCACAATAACAGAGGCATCCAAAACCAGAGGGTGTAGCTTTAAGTGAAGAATCTGAGGAACTAAAAATCATCCAGAGCGTGGTGACAGTGTGGGATGCACTGGCTGAGAAGCGGCTAGGGTGTGTAGACTCAGGGGATTTAAGTAGTTAGTGGACAAGCGCGCAAATTTCCAAGGCACTGATGGCTCCATTGTTAAATGCAGTTTCATATGGGTACAATGCCAGCATGGACACGATCGGCTGAAAGGCAGGCTTCTCAGCTGTATGACTAGCTATCAATTTGATGGTCATTGTGGGCATGGGTCTGCTTCTCTGCTCTCACATCAGGTGCAATGGCACCACAATGTTTTGTCATATACATGAGTTCAGTGTTAGGAGGCATCAATATTTTATGTGACCGGTTGCTCTGCTGGTCAGCTCAGAGGTTACGGTTTGCGCAATGCTGTTACAGCGCCAGCGACCTGGTATTGAATCCGGCGTTGTCCATAAGGAGTTTGTACATTCGCCCTGTGTCTGCGTGGTTTACCCCAGATGCTGTGGTCCCCTCCCACCATACTTGGGGTATATGGGCAGCACATGTTAACCATGCTGTATGTCTAAATTAAATAACAGCCGTAATGCCAACGTGCCTTACTAGGATTTGTGATTTCCACTCAGCAAAGTAATAAACAACTTGATGAACTTTATATCTGTGTTCCTTGGTATGGAATTTTGCAGTTCTGGAGACCAAATCAAGGAATATCACTGGAATCTGATGCGAATTTCAGCTATTTATCTCAAACCATAAAATATCCTAAAAGTCCTAAGCTTACTGAATTTCTGCCACAATTAGTGCTTAGCGAATAAGTGGTCCTAAAAGCTATTTTTTTCGATGAGATTTATCGTTTTTTCTCAAGAATATTTCAATAGATAATGAATTTGAAATTGTACTTCCTGAAGAATAGTTTTGTGGAATTTCAGAACTTTATTCATGTGAATGTTTTGATGTTTATTTAGGATTCTGGATAATGTCAGAAGATTAATTCAAAATTGAACGTTTTGTTTCCAGGTTTGCTCTCAGTGAGAATTCTTCAATGTGATTGGCTGTTCAGGCAGCTAGACATTGGGGAATCCCTTGGATCTGGTGAATAAAACAGATGCCAGTAAAGAGAGATTCCTATTATCCCTGTCCAAGGTCAGGGGCAAATGTAATTACTGCACCACTGATTGGAAGTTTTGGGCAACTTCAGTGGCCCAGGTCAGACAAGGAGACGCACACTGAACAATGAGTGTCCCATCCTCATGTCAGTGATCCAGGTGCAGTATAGGATGTTTGTAATGGCTCTGTAATCAGTTGGGATCATGGTGGGATAAACAGCATGCCTCATCTTGGAAATTACATTTAGTTTAAGAATATGAGATCAACACAGCCTGTGTCCGTGGATGTGCGCTAGCACTGGGTAGATGTTATTATCATAACATCTTTATCAGTTTCAACTTTCTTGTATTTGATTTTTTTCCTGTTTGTGCTTCTTGTTGACCTTTCATGAAATATGATTCCCATTTCCACCTCTCTTAACCTGTCATTTCTTTGCATTGTCCTCAGCAAGATATGGCTATAATGGATATCTCATCTCAAGTAAGTCATTGGTTTGCCACAATTAGTTTTCCCTTGGATCGTTAGCCCCTGTTTGATTTCTTTTCCCATGTGTTCTCCCCCTAACCCAGCTGACTCCCCCGTTCCATTCTTCTAGGCTTACCCTCCTCGTTGGAGTGTGGTGACGATCTTTTTTTTGGTAGTTAGTGTTTGTTTTTTGCAAACTGTTTGTCAATTAGACCAGTGTGATTAGAAGTGCTCAGAATCAAGATTTGATCTTTCAATTCTGCAGCCTCACCGGACCGAAGCTCAGTGAAAGCTGAGAAGGTCAATTATATCTAGTAGGAAGCAAAAGGGCTCCTTTGCCCCTTCCTCAAGATTGTGATAAAAGTAACAACACAATATAGGAGAAAGTCAGCTGGTCAAACAGTGTACTTTATATAGCAAAGGTATAAGAACCCTTCAAACCGGAAATGTTGGTTATTTATCTTTAAAGTACAGTACACTGTTTAATCTGTTGAGTTTCTCCAGCCTTGTGTTTTTTCTTCAATCACTTTTGTGTTTTACTCCTCAAGATTGTGACATGCTTTCACAGCTATCAGCTGCCTCTTTTCATTCAGTTGCAAATGGTCTTTCTGCATAAACCAGGTTTGTCAGCCACTGGGGAATAATCACATTTGTGCTGACTCAGCTTCTAACTCTTCCTCCCTGAGAGAGGTTGATTAGTTACTAAACAAGAATGGACAGCCTACGCTGTGCCTTCCCCATCCAAGGTTTGCTATTGCCCAACCATAAGGTCGTGAACAGGTCACAGACTGGAGATATTTGTTCTTCCTTTTATTCATTTTGTTTTGAGATGCGGGCAAAGCCTGTCCTTAATTATCCTGAGAAGCTATTGGTGGGCTTTGCAGGGAATTTTACTGGATCACGGGATATAAGAGCAGAAGTAGGCCCATCGAGTTCTGCTCCGCCATTCTAATCATGAGCTGATCCATCCTCCCACTCATCCCCACTCCCCGTAACCCTTGATGCCCTGACCTGTCAACCTCTGCCTTAAATACACCCAACAACCTCACATCCACAGCTGCCTGTGGCAACAAGTTTCACAGACTCACGACCCTCTGAGGAAAGAAATTTTTCTGCATCTCTGATTTAAATTCACACCCTTTTATCCTGAATTGATGTTGTCTTGTCCTTGACCTCCCTAATGGGAGTCCTTACCACATCTACTGTGTCCAGACCTTTCAGCATTTGAAATGTCTCCATGAGGACCCCCCTCATCCTTCTGTCCTCCAACGAGTTGGCTAACAGTCGTTCCTCATATGCTAACCCGTTCATTCCTGGTATTCTGCTGGTCAATCTTCTCTGAACCCTCTTCAATGCCAGAACGTCTTTTCTCATATAAGGCACCCAAAACTGCACATAATTATGCATCAACCACATTGTGAATCTGAAGTCACATTAAGTTGAAGCCAGGTAAGACAGTGTCCTCCACTGTATGACATCAATGAACCAGATAAAGTTCTATGACAATTCATTTCCTCCTAGTCTTCCTTGAGTTTTGTTAAAATGCCACAGTTTATTGTGATGGAATTTGAACCGTCATCTCTGGATTGGTAGAGTCATCTGCTGGTTTTAACCATCGTAGCACCACTGGAATCACTGGGTTCCTCCAAGTAGTCAAGTGCATTGAACCATGCGGAGAGGGTATGGAGATGCACAGTGAATGAAGCTATGGAGGAAAGGTGCCTGCATCAGTAATGCCTGCAGTTGAATCCCCAAGCGCAGATGCCAGGGCAGTCACAAAGCTCCAAGCTGCTGGTGGTGGAATTTCAGGATGTGTGGGAAGGGAAACAAGGTCAGTGGGTTCAAAGAGCAATGAATCTGGACACAGGCTGATCATCTGAAGGACCTTTATTTAAACACATGTAAGGGAATTGCAACAGTAATCACTAGTAATCACTGATTACACTAGTAATCTCAATCATATAGCACATTATAATCAGCCACATTGGACTTAATAGTACCAACTCTAGCAACTGCTTGTACTCATACAAACACAGTACATCCCAGTCACATCCGATACAACAAATACCGATACTAGCAACTGTTTATACAGAATTGCATCACAACCAGGACTACCATATGTCACATGCCATTCCTTGTCTAACGTGGGGGTACTCAGATGCTATCAACAATACTACAACACCCCTGATCCCTGTCTAGTGCCCACTCCTCCAGCGTTGTCCACAATTCATGACCTGGAGTGGAGCTACATTCGTCTCTGGGACAAAGAGCAGAAGGGGAAGAGCTTCTCCATATGGGGGACCTTATAGTACATTGAGCTGGAGGGTCCGGCCCAGATAATGGCTAGGTGATGCAAATTTTGATTAGGTACTTACCACAAGGGGACATGATAGACGAGATTCTCCAGAGGACAGTGGAGGGTTCATGTTGATGCTTGATCCAAGTTCTGTGATGAGGTCCCAATCAGCAATTTAATCTCCTGATGATTGGAGGGCTCAGAATTTTCATTATCCAATTCCCTTTATTTGATGCACAGACCTGTGGGAGGTCTGTCGCCTCTGTAAAGGATCGAGGATCTCCCCGAACATCCAAATGCATGGGTTTAAATTTTCCAACACTCTTTGACATTAATCCATATCAAAACAGTCACCTCTGAGGTGGGAAGCAATATCCAATCAGCATTAAGCTATGCAACATCCATCTACATCGGTAGTTTTCAACCTTTTCCTTTCCACTTTAAGTAATCCCTGTGCCATTGGTGCTCTGTAATTAGCAAGGGATTACTTAAGGTGGAATGTGAGTGGGGAAAAGAGGTTCAGAACCACTGCTCTCGACTGAAATATTTTGCTTGAGAAAAATTGTCATTGGCCCATTTCCCCGTGCACATAACGAGTCAATTAGCTACGATTAAAGTAGTGGTTTTCAAACTTTTTCTTTCCACTCACATACCACCTTAAGCAATCCCTTAGTAAGCACAGAGCATAGGGATTCCTATAATTCATGTAAATCACATGACTTGAGAGAGAAATGGAATTGTTGGAAGTTATCAGCCTGGATATTGGCAACACACATTCCAGAGCATTTCACTGAAATTAGTCAGGGCTAATGGAATTTCAGCATGGCTGTAATTGTCAGGCAACACAAATCTCAGGCCTGCCTCACTATCCATAGTTATCTGCAACTGTCCCAGCATAAGCATTAACCAAGTTGTATTTATGTATTAATATTTTGGTTCATTAATTAATGTGCTAATGTAGTTGATGTATTAATCAACACCAATCTGAACTAGAAAGACTTTTATTTTTACACAGTGCTGAGCAAGAATACCGTATATACTCATGTAATAGTCAATCTCATGTAAAAGTCACCGCCCCCAATCTTTTTAACCCCAACCATCCAGACTCCCAAAGTCCTGACAGCAAACTTTCAGCTTGGCTGCCCTGAGCATGGATCCTCTCCCCGGCCGCCCACCCCCTGGAGCACCAAGCGTCCCAGTTGCCCGCCCACTGGAGCTCCAAATGCCCTGAGCATGGATCCTCTCCCCGGCCGCCCACCCCCTGGAGCACCAAGCATCCCAGTTGCCCGCCCACTGGAGCTCCAGATGCCCTGAGAATGGATCCTCTCCCCAGCCGCCCACACACCGGAGTTTCCAGCGCCCCTGCCTCCCGCCCACTGGAGCTCCTAAGCGCTCCAATCGCCTGCCCGCTGAAGCTCCCACTGGCCCGACCACAAATCCTCTCCTCGCTGCCCACCCATCCGAGCTCCCAATGCCTTGAATGATGCAGGTACTCAACATGGTCAAAAGTCGAAGACCCCAAATTTGACCCAAAAAATGTGTCCAAAACCTTGACTATTGCATAGGTACATACCCATGGAAGAACCTACATTGTTTGTCAAGTGGTCCTCTGGCACTTGCCCCACTCCATCCTGGTTTGCAGGCTGCTCGTTCTCAACATATTGTATGAGCAGGAGTCCTGAAGGTCGTAAAACTAATCCTTGCGTGAAACTTGACGCAGGGCTCGGTCAGTGACATGGGTACCTGGGAGGAGTCCCCAGTCCCTGCAAGTGCTCTTAATAGTGTTGTTAAAGAAATGAATGAGGTAAGCTGCACTTATAGGAACGTTAACAAGACTCAAGTTTGGATGGAAGCCTTAGGTCCTGTATGTTTTCACAGCAAGTCCCTCTTTAATGCCACATTAGAAATCATGTGGTCTCTTACTGACCTGCACTGAGATTAGTATCGCAGGGATTAAAGCTGCAAATGCTCACACTGTAACTCTGGCAGAGCCCAGACACTCCACTCAGATGCCTCTGATGAGGAGACCATGCATGCTGTTCCCTGTCTGTCAGCTAGAAGCTATCAGCCAAGTCTTTGCAAATGACGTCACCCAAAGGGTTGAACATTTTGGCATTAAAAGTTAATCGGTGCATTCTAAATGTAGAATCTTTTGAAATTTTTGATGGATTATATATCCACTGGTTTTACTTAGTTACAGTAGAAGTCCAAAAATCCAGACTGCTCGCGGATTGGGTCAGTCTGGATTTTCCAGATTCTGGAGCAGTACTTTTAAAATTCAAGGAGGAATAAAGAAGAGTCGGCCAGGTACATTTTCATGGTTTATTCATTCGTAAATACAACACATTTCACTTATCAAAACGAGCAGTTTTAAAGAAAAATGTAATTGTCGCTGTGCATCCATGGTCCTTATGCATGCACACAAAAGCTAAATGTAAGAAGTTTGAGATTTTTTTAAATTGTCCGGATTCTCGAGTGGTCTTCCGGTATATAATGTTTAGCCTTAGCATATCTAATGTAACCATCCCCATGAAATCACTACACCTTGTTAATGTTTCCCTGTGAAACTAAAACAGTGACAGACGCTTCCATTTTTAGAAGAATGGAGTAAACAGCAGGTGGTGCTGCTACTTAAGGAATGAGGTACCCTAGAAAAGTAGCATGTGTATTTATATAGGCATGGTCCATGCACACCGGCACAAGCGTGCATCATTTCTCATTGTCACACGTACACTGCACGGTGAGAGCCCACACCTATACTCACACTTGATTTTGGTCTCTGCTCACTTGTTTTGGACATACATTCACACTTACCTGAACACTCAGGCTCTTGCCCTCACACGCTCATTGACGTTCGGGTCAACAGCATGCGTATTTCCTTCCACTTCTCCCCGAATCACTGAAATATTTTACAGTATTGGACTCTGAAGGCCTGAAGGATGAGCTTCTGTCGTCAAGTTTATTGTCATCTAATTGCACAAGTACAGCCCGACGAAACAGCGTTTACCGGTCCTGGGTGCAAAGTGGCTGCTGCTTAGAGTCGGCAAGAAAAATTCCTCATCCCAATCCGTTGCTGTCATGTCTGCCCATGGTCTCTTGCACTGCCAGACTGAGACCACCTACAAATTGGAAGAACAACACCTCATCTTCCAACCAGGCACCCTCCAACCAGGTGCCATTAATATCGATTCTCTGGATTTCATTAAATCCCACCCCTTCTCAAACCCCCTCACTTCTCCCCCATCCCCGTCACCTCCCCCCCCATCGCTTTCCCCCAGCTCTCTCTCTCTCCCTTTTCCCTGTCTCCTTTCACACAGCAAAAATCAATATTCACCTCTCCCCTTATCATTTCCAATTAACACCTTTTGTTGGCCTGGACTCCTACCCCAGCCACCACTGTCTCTGATTTGAGAATTCCTGTTTTTCACTTATTCTGCTTAGTCTTTGCTTATTCCTTGAAGAAGGGCTTAGGCCCAAAACGTTGACAATATATTTTTGTCTCCAATAGATGCTGAAAGACCGGCTAAGTTCTTCCAGCATTTTGGTGTGTTTTTATTAAAAGATTCTACCCGATGACTTGCCGGGTGAATAGTCTGGATTCCACACTCTGTACAGAATGGACCAGTTCACCCTCACCTGTGCATCGAACCGATTGTATCCAGAGAGGTGATCTCCCCCAACCTTGCCCGTTGCTGGCGAAGATGCTGATCTTTCACTTGGAAGTCACAGGACCAGATGAGTGGCAGAGACGATCACTGGAGTCTCTCTCCCTTCCTATGGATGGGATCGTTTTCTGAAGAGGGCTTGCAGAATTATTGAGAACCCCTTCCCCCCACACCCCCCCCTCCCCCGCACACAGCACCTTTCAGCTGCTCCCTTCGGGGAAGAGATATAGGACTATCAGACCCAGCACCACCAGGCTGAGGAACAGCTTCTCCTTTGGGCAGTGAGAATGCTGAACGACCAGAAGAACTGTTCACACAAACCATCCGAGACTCTCATATGTAAAAAAACAAGATTTATTTGTATAGATAAAATACTTGTCCTGCATGTGCATTGTTTCTCTGTATGGGTGTTGTGTTATGTCTGGTGGTGTCTGCGTGCTTTGCACTAAGGACTGGAGAATGCTGTTTCATCAGGTTGTACTTGTGCGACCAGATGACAATAAACTTGACTTGAAAACTGACCAAAGCTGCGGAGGCTCCTGTAACATGGCAGCAGATAACAAAATGCAGGAAACTTTCCTGGACTTTTATCCTTGCAATTGCAAACGGGTTGCAACATCAACTGAGAATAAACGCACAGCAAGCTCGTCATTTGCCTCGCTGCACGTAAATAGACAGCAGCCGTCTGGATCGTTCGAAATCCTCAGTGAAACTGCCACCTTGTGTATTCTCAAACTAATGCTGTACATGTTTGACAACACGCAGATGAATCCAGGAGTTATCAATGCGGGGGTTTGAATCTAAACAGCAGCTGACTCAACCTCCACAGATTGCTCCGAGCTACTTTGGGGATTTTGCGGCTGTTGTCCAGAGAATTGAGAAAACGTCCTCTGGAATGCGCAAGAGCAACATTTTTCAAAAATGCCATCGGCCTCTATTAAAAGTGCAATGAGCTCAATAAGTTATTCTGACGCTTGGTGATCACTTCAATAAGATTTAGAATAATGATCAGACGCTATGAATTAGGCCTGTCTAATTACACTGTTGCATTCACTCAGGTTACATGCTTGAGTCAGAATTCAAGCCTGCTACAAAGATTTGATCGAAGCTTTCTGAAATACTCAGTGACTTATAAATCAGAGTTGAAAAAATTATTAATGGGAAATGATCCATCATTATAATATGTTATTTCTAACAAGTAATTTGTTTATGCAAATCGATATGAGAAAGCATAAATATTTACTTGTATCATTGTCCTAGCCCAAACACTTCTCTAAATGTTAATTTATCCAAATAATGTGCAACTGTTCATAGAGCAATAATTCCACACATTAATGATGTCTCGGTGACAGTCACACATCAGCAGCTCTTGGGTCTTGTTATGGTGCTGTCACAGAATGTAGGAAAACCACTCTGTGATTGAGAATCAATTGAAGTATAATCAATCATTAATATTAACCAAAATATTTTTGATGAACGGGCACATTTTCTTTTTAAACTTTTTGGCGGTAAAATCAGACAGCAAAAGGAAAAGGTCTAAGGGAGATCACAGAAACAATGGGCCGAAAGGCCTCCTTCACTGTCTGAGCTAAATGTGAGGAAGATGAGTGAGACAGAGAATAAAAATTGCAATGAGGTATGGGGTTTTAAATCTCTATCAGTGAAACACTATCTAGGGTTTAGATGTAGATCCCCATGCAGTAGTAATGAAGGCCACTAAATTAGTTTTATTGGGGCTTCTCTCAAACTCTGTGTGTGATTGTATCTTTCCCTCCTGCCCTCCCCAGTATAGTACTGCCAAAATTGAAAATGTGCACCATTGCCAGTTACTGTCCCCAAAGTGCAGTAGAGGAGGGACATTTTTCAGCATAATGGGATCTCTGAGATCATAAAGGGATCTGTGCCTGTTGTAAGAACTGGCCTTGATTCTACGGTCTGGTCCTGCAGCGTTGGATGTTAAGGAGACCATGCTCTCTGGTGTGTAATTAAGAGGAGGACCCTGGTGCCAAGACGCCGTGCTGCAGAGCTGTAACAAGTCAGACTGACTGCCTACTTCAAGCAGGCTGCAATGAACTCGCACCTCCCTCACCCAGGGATGGGTGGAAAACCACCGGACACATCCTGACTCTGCTGCTCTGTGTTATCTCCCAACACATTACCAGGATCACCATTGAGGAGATTTGATATGTCAAGATTCTCTAAAACTTCTACAGGTGTAACATGGAGAGCTTTGTGGCTGGTTGCATCACTGTCTGGTACGGACGTGCCACCGCTTAGAACAAGAATAAACTCCAGATGATTGTTAACTCGACTGGTGACATCACGGGCACCAGGCTTCACTCCATCAAGGACTATTCTCTACCCTCAAGGACCCCCCACCACCCAGGCCAGACCCTCTTCAATCTGCTGTCATCAGGAAGGTGGTACAGGAGCCTGAAGACGAGCCCTCAGCGGCTCAAGGACAGCTTCCTCCCCTCTGCCATCAGATTCCTGAATGAACAATGAACCACGGACACTGCCTCATTTTATCTTTTTCCTTTTTCTTTCACTTAGTTATTTTGCAAAGTGGTTTATATAAATGTTTGCTCTATGATGTTGCCACAAAACACCAAATTTCGTGACATGTTCATGACAATGAATTCTGATTCTGATTCTGAGGGAACTCAGCATTTCTAGCACAAGCAAGACTTGTCACCCATCCTGCCCTGCCCCCTGAATGAGGGGTCAACCACATTGATTGGTCAGGATTCACTGGAAGGATCAGAATTTATTGTCATGAACATGTCATGAAATTCTTTGCTTTGCACAGGTGCAAATATTGTTATAAATTGTATTATAAATTGTATAAATCAATTTGTGTAAAATATGTTCATTGTCCATTCAGAAATCTGATGGTGACCGAGAAGATGCTTTTTCTGTACAATTCCGTCTTCATCTTCAGGCTGGGTGTTGGGAGTCCTTGAGGATAGAGGCTACTTCCTTGAGACATCACCTCTTGTAGATGTCCTTAATGGAGTGAAGACTGGTGCCCATGATGGTGCTGGCCAAGTTCACAACACTCTGTAGTTTTGGCACCAGACCAGTGATGCAACTGGTCAGACTGCACCCACAGTACACCTGTACCAATTTGCAAGAGTCTTTGGTTACCTACTGAATCGCCTCAAGGAGGTAAAGTCCGTTTGTCGCCAAGGGTAAAAGGTTTTAGCTTCTGCTCTGTAATGATGCTGGTAGGGCAGATGCCTCATGGCTCCAATCGTCTGCATTCAATCCATGGAGTTTCTATGGTCTCTCTGCGACTATCGTCCCTGGCTCCAGTTTCTTCCCACAATGCCTCTAAGTTGCCCTTAGTGTTTTTATGAGTAGGAGGTGGTTGGGGGAGTGGAGCAGAGTTGAAGGAAATGTGAGGTGAATAGGGTAAGAATTGTGTAAAATTGGGTGCTTGAGGTCCAAGTGGAGCTGAAGGAATGGGATGCGAGACCTTGTTTCTGTGACGTACATCTTGCCTGTGAATCCCAGCAAACCAACATATCCCATCCACTACTGCTCTCGGTTTATTTTCAAAGTCTCCCCTTTCTCTTGGCTCATTTGCCAAACCGACTCATAATGCTGCCAATCACATGGTGTTGTTCAGGGCATTTTTACTGCAGTGCAGTCCATAGCTGCAAAGGGCCTTTCCATTTGTTGCCCGGCTACCCGAGAGTGTTGCACGTGAGGCAGGGGCTGGGAGGTGCAGTCGGATCTTGTAATATAGCAGCCCAATGGCTCTGCTTTCTCCAGAGTTTGTCCTTGGCTGCAACCCACAGTCAGTGCTGACAGCTGTGTGAGACATTGTAGTTTGGGGTGCCTTTTATTCCTTCCTTCAAACATTACTCCAGAAAAAAAACACACACACAGATAGAAAATCTGCCAAGTGGTGACAGGAGAAAGGTCCACTTAGATGTGTTCCTTTTAGTGTGTGATCTGAGCTCAGTCTCGCTTCATAGCAGCCTCCATCCAGAGAAAAACAAATCCAAATCAATGCAATTAACTTTCAAAGTATATAACCACTGACACATAGCGCCTGCACACAAGCACACTCACACCACCAATATCCGGACAAACACACTTCAGCAGGCACACGTACGGCCGCGCTGAATTGCAGTCACGCACAATTCTCATGCATCCTTCTCTGAGCTCATGCGCACTCAAATAACATCACACTTCTATCCTCTCACTTATTCCTGCATTGAAGAGTGGACATGCACACTTTCACATGCACACATGGATTTGCAGGGGATGGGAATTTTTTATATGAGCTGCTATTTCCAAAGTTTAAAGCTGTTGCGTTTTGAAATATAATACATGGCATTTACTTAAGTTAATAATGAGCAAAAATCTCACCCGGTCACTTTCAGACCAGAGCGCATAAACCCAGCAGAAGGCTCTGTGGACAGGCTTCTTATATTATTTATCACAGAGAATTCTTTTTTTTCCCCATAGCATTATCAGTGGCTACCAATAATAGTGTGCAGATCAGTGGCTCCTTGATGAACAAGCATGCTCCCAGTTTATGAGTTAACTGGTGTGGACAAAGCCACCTATTTGTGCTTTTTTAAGTTAAAAAAAAATGAATGTTCAAGCAAGTAATAAAATGACATTACAAATGGGGAATGAAAGCACTGTATGGTTTTAAAGTAATATATTACAGACTTAAAGGTGAAGAATGTGCTTTTCCAAGTTTTGTGGGATAGCTGTCTGGGGGATCATGTCATCTTATCACTTGCCAATAAAAACAGTTTGAAGTTTGACTAAACATAGTCCAGAAAGCGTTGAGAATTCCTGAGCCAAAACCCTGCTCTTTAGCATTTCACGCCAGCCAATACCTCAGTTCACCCCGATTTCACAGCCCATTCGTCATCTTCCTTCCAACTGCTCTGCTGTGACTTGCGGGGGATTAATTAGCTTGCCTCTTGAATTCAGGATGAGAATCAATCTCACAGAATATGCCCGGCCTTCTTCAGGGCCTGGTCAGAGTCGTTGATTCTCCCGGCAGAAGCATCAAGGGCAGGTTTCAGGAAAAGGGCTTGTGAGCCATCCAAGAGGCAGATGCGGAATTTCTTCACTTGTAAACCGTTGGAATTTTCTCCCTGGAGGGTTATGGTTGCCATACCGTTGAGCTGTTCAATGCTGAAGTTGACAGATTCTTGGATGCAGGAGACATGGAGAATGAGCTGATAGGTTCCAATAACAGTCATCGTTGACGTTGAATGGTGGAGCAGGTATGGAGGTGTTGACTGACCTCCTCCTGCCCCAATTTCATTTGTTCCCATAGCTTTTTCCTTTAGGGCAGGCCTTAGCTTGCATTATGCGAGCATATTACAATGGAAACTAATCTCTCACTAATTAGGTTCCAGGTGGTGTTCTTCAATGCCCTTTTCAGCTCAGTTTGTCTAAGCTGGTGATGATATCAAGTCTTTCCCAAGGCCTCGGTTGTTTCAGAAATTTTGTAGTCAATTTCCACTGGCGAGTTCTAAGGAGCAATATATCCTGACCTTTGGTGGCACCATTATTTGGCTCAGTGGTGTGGGTTGGACCATTCTCATCGTGGATACTATCCATGCTCCTGCTGTGATACTATCCATGCTCCTGCTGTGTAAAATGGTGGGCCTCTGCAAGTATTCAAATAGTTATTGGCATGCAACAAATGGGAAACAGAAAAGTTACTGTTTGACAGCCTCCATACACAGATTGCACAGTTCCCCAGTACTCTGTGACACCAGCTATTGGAGCCAGCTCCCTTCTGACATTTCCCTCTTATGGCTTTGATCTAACAAGCCCTCACTGACCTGTTCCCCTGAGATTCCCTTTCCATTCTTCTTCACAAGCTCACAGTGCCAGCGTGCAGATATCAGACATCGAAGTTTATCCGAAAACTATCTGAAGCCATGGGCCATGTAATGTAGAAGTAAGACCCTGAACGAAGTAATGTCATCAAGAATGTAAATTTGAGCGATAATGGTTTGACGTGTGTTGCTGGGCAACCTTGCCCACCCAGTATGTTTCCACCAGCCCGGAAAGTTTCCTGTTCAGGTGACGGGCAAGAACAATGCCTGAGAAAAAGGCATTGTGACTACTTCACTCCACCTGCCTTGAACCTTCCAACTGGATCCCGGCACTTGGATGAAAATTGTCCATCACATTATGGATTGTTATTCGGTCAAATGTATTGGAAATCACAATTGATTTGTGGGCATTGGATTTGATATATTTTAAGCTGAGAACCAGAATTGATGGTGTTTCCTCACGAGATTAAATGCTTTGGTTAAACATTGTCTCTACCTTTTTTAACAGCTGTTGTTTGGAAGGCTGGGGCCCCACCCTTCAGCCTTCTCTCCCACCCTGTTTGCTTTACCCAATCCTGCCAGTGTGCCCCTGTCCAGTTCTTTTCTTCAATGCAGAACACTTGGAGTCACTACATGACAACAGCACGGTTGGAATGGCCCCACCTTTAACCCGAGCGGTTTGATTTCTCTCTTACTAAACCATGTTAACCACATCACATACCTTACAAACTCAGTGCGTTTGGGTTCCTTGTGTTTTGCTTTGCCGAGGGTGGGTGATTCCAGCCTCCAAATCCTAAGCCACATCCAATTAGAGTTTTCCTTTCTGCGTGTGTTTTGTTTGATGTGTATTTGATATTTCCTTTCCTTACCTTTTTTTTGCACAATAATTGGAATAATTTTAACCTTATTTGGGCTTTAAACACCTTGATTAATATTTTTTTAATTCTCAAATCTCGTTAGCTGCTTGTAGTGTGGGGACCTTTAACTTTGATAATGAGTCACTTTTGTTTTAATTTTGTTTTAATACTGCATTTTCAATTTGTGTCAACCTCTGAACGGCTTCTAATCTTCCATCTTCTGTCTGTTTTCAGTTCAAGATGAAAACCCATCAGCATTGTCTCCCAAAAAGAAGCAGCGAAATGGAGGCATGCGAAATTCACCCACCAGTTCACCCAAGCTGATGAGGTAAGAGACGACAGCATAAAGAACTCTGGTGTCTAAAAGGAGGAAGAATGAGCGAGCGAGGGAGAGAAATCCTTAAAGGCTGAAGTATTTATTCTGTCAGCCTGTCAGCAGTTAATGATAGAGCTGAAAATGTTCTGTCATGAAAGAGGTAGGAAAGGCTGTTAGAGAAAACGCAGCCTTTAAAGTCGTAGCTGTCACCTCATCCTGTCCCTATGTACTTCTTAAACAGCAGAGGCACTAATGACAGCAGTAACCAATCAGAGGAACTCATCCAGTTACTTGCCCTCAGGCGAGCCATCATTTGCAAGGAGGCCTCCAAGCCCTCTGTTCTCCACTTCAGGACATGTGTGAGATGCAGTGTCACAATGAGAAAAGGAACCCAAATTTTTTACATTCCTTTTATCTTGTCCATTTACATTAGATTGCTGCGAATTGATTTTGACTTGGTGGCGGAAAACAAAAGCTAATAATTGGAAGGGGAGGGGGTAGGGAGCGAGGTTCATCGGGTGCTTTGCTGCTCCTGTGTCAGGGGTTAAGGTGAGTGTGATGTTTGACAAGTAAACAGCTTCATCCACTTAACATATGAAACAATATTACATGAGAATTGCTTCAGGTTTACAGAATCTCTAAACATTTCATAGACTAACAGAAGGTCCCTGTTTACCGTGTAAAATATGTGCTGGGTCTTTTGATCTGCATGCAGCAATAATTCTAGGGGAGCAAGTTCTGCTGTTCTCCTCTGCTTCAAAGCTATGCCAAAGTTTTTCTGCTCTAGGGTACTCCTTTATATTAGTGGCCCTTGGGTAGTGAAATGACAGTTCGTCTATGCTTGGTGCAGCTTTTTCAATTCATCGCCTTTAGCAAAACATCGAATTACCAAGCACAAAGTCACCAAAGCTTTCAGAAATCCTTATCCTGCAGATATATTATTATACCTTAAATATTACATATTTTGCAATTACAAGGTAGGCTTTATGGGCAATATTAAGTGCCGATTTAAGGATGCCTAGGGGTTTCTTATTGCACAAGGGTGAATAAGCTGGTGTATATTGTATCAAGTATGTTTTTTTTGCAGGCACTCATGCCTCAAGGCCTTTGTAAATAAGTAATGATCAACAGTTTGGATGTGGGTTTTGAAAAGCATGCCTTTGTCAATTGTACGATGGGATCGGGAAATTTCAAAGAGCTGGCTGCCTTCATCGGCTTGTGAGTGGCACTGAGGGGGGAACAGTCATCTCTCGCTTGCGCTGTCTAGTCAGCAGCACATTGGAATTGCTAAATGCAGCTTGAAAACCAAGCACAGTCCTGTTTGAACCTTCGGTTTAACAAGTTCTAACGAGCGGCAGTCCAGCATTCTTTACGTGCAATTAATACCCTTCTGATGGATTTCAGTTGGGGTGGGGGTCATTGGATACTTGGTTCTAATTGCATTTGGTGAATGTTAGGTCTATTAATCACAACACATTTGTTCAAATCCATCAGAATAGAACATTACGGTGTAACAAATGTCGTAGTTATTCCCAGTGAGTATCAGCTTTGAACAAGAGTTTGCAGTGACAGGCAGCAGTGAGTGACAGTTGGTGAAAGATAGCTATCTTGGCAGAGCTTTATTGCACCAGTCAAGGCAGTCAACAAAGATTGAAGTGACAGAGGTCCATTGACTAAATAGTGAAACACACAGAGCATCATGAAATATTCAACCGCGATGTAAAATCACTAAATGATTTTGCAGTTATTAGCAACTGCGCTGAACGCATGCATCAAGGCAACAGGCATTTTAATAGACAAATGTTTTGTCAAGGTGGTCGGGAAGGAATGAGGTGCCGAAATGCAGTGAGATTGGTGCAGAGGATGTGAGCGTGCAGGGTTTCAAGCACGCACTGAAATAGTAGACAAACGTGAAAGCAACATCTAGTCGGCCAGTACAAAAGGAAAATACATCCCCAACAAAGGGAGTCCCTGGGATTTGTGGTTTTTCTGTTGGCTGGTCCTTGTGAAGCATCTGGGATTGTATCCGCCAAGAGTAAGTTACTCAAAATGTCTACCTGATGTTAACTAGTACAGTCAGAAGCACTGTTCAAACAGGCCCTCGCCTGCAGAAAATTTGACAACTTATTCTTGGCTGTTTATTGGAAATCATCACTTTTTGACTTGGCAACAGTTTATACAACACGGGGCAATTCAAAATATAAACAGAGCAATGAAGTGAAAATATTAAATAGAGAAAGAAGTTTTACTTCAGAGTTTGATAAGTTGCTGTCAATGTCCTTTCAAAGGATTTCTGGCAAGGCAGATGACATTTGATTTTGGTGTTTGGTTGTTAAATATTGAAACTCTGACAAGGTGCAGTGTCTTTTTTTTCCTTGTACTTCTACAAAAATGCTCCCAGCCACTCCCATGTAGTAACGATTCTCGGATGTGTAGAGAGTTCATCTCAATTGAAGTACAAGGACGATTGCTTTGCTCAGGGGAGCCATGAGCACTGGGTGCAGTTTGCAACCCAATCGTAGCCCCTCGGGTTGGGGTGAGGGAGGGGTCATGACGGGGCCTTTTCCAGATGAAAAATAAAACCAGCCAGTTTAGTATCATACGCACGAATACAATGCACAGATGCATCGTAATTCTTACTTGCTGCAGGTAGGTAGGATGCACCAGTCACAAACATACACACTACATTACAATAATGTGCCACAAAGCAGAAAAAGAGAACAGAAGAGATAAATAAATAGTTAAGAATAAAAGTATAGATTAATAAATATTCACAGTCATCTATATATCTTTATCTATATATCAAACCTTCAATATATTTACTAAACATAAGAAATAGGAGCAGGAGTTGCCATTCAGCCCATCGAGCCATTCAATGAGATCATGGCTGATCTGATAATCGACTCATCTCCACCTACCTGCCTTTTCCCCATTTCCTTTAACTCCCCAAACTTTATAAAACTCCATCCAACCTTGTCTTAAATAAATGTATATTTTTTTAAAATTTTAGACATAAAGCACAGTAAAAGGCCATTTCAGCCCATGCTACCTGATTAACCTACAACCCCGGTGCATTTTGAACAGTGGGAGGAAACCGGAGTCCCTGGAAAAAACCCACGCAGACACAGGGAGAACATGCCAACTCCTTACAGACAGCACGGGATTTGAACCCCGATCACTGGCACTGTAACAGCGTTGCGCTAACCACTTCACAGCTGTGACTACTTCAATGGGCAGTAAATTCCACAGATTCGCCACCCTCTGGGAAAAGCAGTTCCTCCTCATCTCCGTCCTCACTCTACTACCCTGAATCTTGAGGCTCTGTCCCCTCATTCCAGTTCCCCCTACCAATGGAAACAGCTTACCTAACTTTATTTTATCTATGTCTTTCATAATTTTATACGTTTCTACAAGATCCCCTCTCGTTCTTCTAAATTCAAGTGAGTACAGCCCCAGATGATTCAATCTCTCTGCATGGGCTAACCTCCTCACCTCTGGTGAACCTCCTCTGTACCACCTCAAAGACTGTACCTCCTTCCTCAAGTAAGGAGACCAGAACAGCATGTAGTACTCCACACGTGGTCTCACCAATACCTTGCACAGTTGCAGCATAACCTCCCTGCTCTGAAATGCAATCCCTCCAGCAATGAAGGTCATTTGCCTTCTTGATCGCCTGCTGCACCTGCAAACCAACATTTTGTGATTCATGCAAAAGGGGTAGAGTTTCTCCAAGTACCCAATCAATATTCTAAATCATCATTTATTTTGCCAAATCAATATTAGTGGGAAATTTTGAGATTTGCCCAACTTTAATCTGATTTCTCAAAAATGTATCTTGATTGATTTCTCACAGAGTTGCAAATTCTCTTCGCATTTCTTGAGTGCAACTTGTGTCGTTTAAAGGGAAGGTGTGTCTCAGATGTAATTACCTTGTAAGTGCTGGAATCTGCAGTAATGGAGATTCTCGTTGAGCTGTGGCTGGGTCAGGATGAAATGGGGTGTTTATTGCTGACTATTCAAGACCACGTCTCAGGATGACAGCTGCCGGTGACTGATGGATGTGCAGTATGCAGTGAAATGTTAGAAGTGCAGGCATTGATGGCCAGGTGGCAGCTGGTGAGGACCACTTTTGTATTCAGCGTTCTTCAGGAGAAAAATCATCTGCTCACGATGCAGATGTAAATTAATCAATCTGCTCTGAGCTGACATCTTCTGAAACATTAATGGCTTCAAGTTTTCAAAAAAAGGAAAATATGATGGGGGCAAAATTGCTAAAATATATCAAGTGTACCCTGTTAAAGCTTTTTATTGCTCAGAGAACAGCATCGGAAGTTGTATGCAGTAAAAGCCTGTAATTGGCTTTTCATCTTCTTGCCACTCAGCCAGCGTGAGTCTCTGTCTCTATCTATTTCACCTCATTGCAGCAGCTAATGCGAGCCCTTTGATCATGTTTTTTTTGGGAGAAGGAAGGATGGGAGCTCTGGGGGATGGGGTGATGCCTCAGCTAAAGCACTGCAGTAATAGGGCTGCTTGTAAATTAAACAATTCTGGGAAGGCTGAAACCAGTTGGAAAAGATCAGGGTAGGGTGTCAGGATGGAGGGCAACTCCTTGTCTCAATTCCCTTGTCTCTGCAGGCATGACCCCCTGTCAGTCCCAGGAAACGATCAGATTGAAGAAAAAGATTTCAGCGTGAAGAAATACGATTCCACCGGGATGTTTCACTGGTGTCCAGCCAAAGAAATGGAAAAAGTCATTCTGGTGGGTATCACAAACTCTCCGCGTGGCTGATTGGGTGCCAGCAATACTTTACGGAGTCGGATTCAACTGTGGTGATCCGCGAGACTTCCACACATTTCTGGGGAGGAGCAGTGGTGCACTATTTTATGTTTCCGGTCATCCTCCCGAGCCTCATTAAGAGCTTCAAAACAAAGGGTCTACCATTTAGGGCAAGAGCCGAAAAAGAATTTTGTCTCTTTGATGGTCACAGCTCTCTGTGACTCTGTTCCTCAGAGAGCAATGGAGGCTAACTCTTTGAATGCATTCAAAGTGGAGGGAAACATGTTTTGGGCTACAAGAGGGACAATATTTATGCAGTACAGGAAAGTTGGTCACAGTCAGATCAGTTATGTTGGGATACCATAAGACAGATGCAGAAATAGGCTATTCGGCCCATCGAGTCTGCCCCACTATTTGATCATGAGCTGATCTATTTTTACTGCCTGCCCTTCTCCACATGACCTTTGATGACCTGGCTATTCAGGAACCTATCTATCTCTGCCTTAAATACACCCAACAACCCAACCTCCACAACTGCCTTCAGCAACAAAATCCACCCTCTGGCTGAAGAAATTCCTCCTCATCTCTTTTCTGAGCACATGCCCTTCAAACTGAAGTCGTGCCCTCTTGTCCAAGACTCTCCCACCATGGGAAACAACTTTTCTATATCTACTTTGTCCACGTCTTTCATCATTCAAAATGTTTCAATGTGATTTCCCCCTCTTCTCCTAAATTCCTATGAGGAGCTGTCAAGTGCTCCTCAGATGATAACCCTTTCATTCCTGGACTCATCCTAGTGAATCTCCTCTGAACCCTTTCCAAAGAGAGCGCATCTTTCTCTTCATATGACTGAAAACCACACAGTGACCTGTTATGGTTTTAGGATCCACTTTTTGTCCAACTAAAGCTGTTTTATTTGGGGAATTTTATCGATGTATCATGGCAAATTGGATACAGTCTGATTGGGATTTTGTGAATTGCCTGTGAAAGATGATGACCACACTTGTTCATAGATATTGAAACAATGAGGATTGGGTATAGTTCATTAATTCCAATAATAACAGGGTTCAGCTAGCTTTAGACAGCCCTTGGAATGTATCAACCATGCAAATATGATTAGAACTCCAAACTTTCTATTTAATTGCAAGCAGGCCGTCGATCAGCTGTGCATTTCTGAATTCAGCTGCCTGGTACTATTATTCAAGGTTCAAATGATGCCCATGACCTTTTGCAGGGATTTCCACTCCAAAGCTCAAAATGAGGTTGGATTTATCAATTGCGTAATTGCCACTTTTGGTTTGTAAAAATCATTGTGCAGATTTGCAATAACGTGGCACTGCTCCTGTGAACTACATGTTCTCCTGCGATGTCTCTGCTGGAGATCTGATTTCTTCATAGAGACACACAGACATCCAGCATGGTAACAGGCCCTTTCGGCCCATGAGCCTGTGCCGCCCATTTGGCCTACAACCCTGTATGTTTTGAAGGGTGGGAGGAAAGCGGAACAACCGGAAGAAACCCACCCGGACACCAGGAGGACGTGCAAACTCCTGACGGACTGGGCAGGATTCGAGCCCAGGTCGCTGGCACTGTAACAGTGATGTACTAACCATTCTGCCCAGATCCTGTTTAATGGCCAGTCCTGTTGCAGCCGTCAGCAGTCCAGGACTTTCCGTGACACTGAGTCCATTCGATCAGAGCTAGTAGAGCAGAGGGCTCCGTGGCCAGCTCAGTGCATGGATTTGGCTTGAAATGGGGTGAATTCAGGGACAGAGAGACCCATGAGTGAAAATATTTATTCTGTCACACTGTTAGTCGTGACACACTTTACAAGAATACATTCTAATCTGTGAATAATGAATGCTTGCAGTTGTGCTGGTACTCTATCTCAACATTTCTCCATTCCCATTACTCTAATGTCATCGCTTAGTTGAGTTTAGGGAAGGTCCAGGATGGCAGTGTGCATAGATTTCCGATTTATTGTCAGAGTACATGCATGACATTACATACAACCCTGAGATTCTTTTTCATGTGGGCAGGGTAGAATTACCACTTATTGGTAGTGTTAAAAAAAAGTATTCAACATGCACAAGTAAACAAATAATGTAAACAAACTGTGCAATACAGAGAGGAAAAAAAATCAATAAAATGCAAGAGGCCTTAAATGAGTCCCTGATTGAGTTTGTCGGTGAGGAGTCTGATGGTGGAGGGGGAGCAGCTGTTCCTGAACCTGCTGGTGTGAGTCTTGTGGCCCCTAGACCTCTTTCCAGATGGCAGCAGGGAGAACAGAGCGGGTGCTGGGTGGTGTGGGTCCTTGATGATTGCTGGTGCTCTCAGACGGTAGCATTCCCTGTAGATGTTCTCGATGGTGGGAAGGGTTTTGCCTGTGATGTCCTGGGCTGTGTCCACTACCTTTTGCAGAGCTTTCCACTCAGTGATAGTGTTGTCCCCAGACCAGACCATGATTGGCACGTTATTGGTAACACTATCCATATTATGTACAAGAACATTGCTGAAATCAAATTATACAAGGATTCCAGAGGTGACTGTTTCAGGATGACGATGAGTTATTGTTGTGCATGAGTACAATGTACAAATTCACTCAAATTCTCTTGCTGCTACATAAAATAAACAAGCATAACATAAACGTCCAATCAAGAAGAAATCAAAAGATAACAAAAGGATAGATAAATTTTCACATTTTACTGTTCTCTTCTCCCCTGTAATTTCAGTCCATCAAAGCAGCAGTGTGGGTGTGGGTAAAGATTCCATCTCTGCATGTTCAGTGCCTGTTTGGTGCTCTGTCCTGACGCAGACACACAGCAGCAGAGAGATTTTGCAGACTGGCAGACGTCATCTTGGGAGTAGATATGACAGAGACGGAGGACTTGAGAGAGAGAAATAGAAATTTTGCAGTGGACTGGGTGTGAAAGTCAATCAAGGAGTTGGTAGGTTTGTTAAATATGTTTGTAGAAAGCTTATGCTCTGTCCTGATGCAGAGATGGTGTAGAGCAGTCAGCAGGATGAGTCCTAGCCTGTGAGTCGTTCCTGTGGAGCAGGCTATTTTACCTGTCCAGCCTCATGAGTCTTTAGCTGGATGTGGGGTAAATCAGGAATGGCCCTGAGAAGCCCTGGGAATGACCCTCGTTTTTAAACCATTTAATTGCAGAACTGGGCAGAATCCGAACTTGATCTGGGGCTTCCAAGAGGTTGTGGGAAAGGTCGTCAGTGCTGAGACAGACCACGGACGTTTTCACCTTTGGCACTGCCACATTTTTAAAATGGCTCCCAACCTGAGCCTCACTCATCCAATTTACAAAGCCTTGGTACCTTCATTTGACCTACTTGTCGATGGAAGGCCATCATGTCCTTAGTTTTCCATTACATCGCCAGCAACTGGGGTTCAAATCCAGTGCTGTGTGTAAGGAGTTTGTCCACTCTCCCCTTCTCCAGCATTCATTTTCTGCAGGTGCTCCAGTTTCTTCTCACCCTGCAAAGACATTTTGGGTAAGTAGGTTAATTGGGTAGCCAGAAAGGCCTGCTACTGAGCTTCCCAACTCTCCGTCTATGGCCCTGGTCAATGGCTATTGGCCAACAGTTACAAAGTTTGTTCCTTCTTGAGAGATTGGGAAGAGGGGGTGTTAGCTTGGTTGGGGAACACTAAGGATTTTGCCTCTGTCCTCATTGAACAAGTACTTGTTCTCTATTGGCAGGAGGAGTGACATCAGAGGGAGAGCCTTAACTCCCCTTTCCCCAACTCTGGGAAGCTGCAGTTCCAGTCCAAATGTGATAAAAATCAAACAAATCACCAGGCAATGAGACATTGGGGTGACTCAGCCTGACTTGCTGGGTCCTCCCAGTCTTTCCTGTGCTCACAGTTCCAGTGGCCTGTGTTTCTCCATTCTTGCCAGGCATTGGTACCCAGGATGCACTTGATCATTTCAACCACAGTTGCTACCCTAGTCCCTGGTCTCTTCACCAGTGCATCAAGGTCGTTACCTCTAGTGTCCACAGGCTGGTTTCCCAGTCACAGGAGAGGGTGCAATCACACCAGCGGCTAACCTTGAAGAGCGAGTGATTTCACCCAGGCGGGACTTCCCCGTTGCCGCTGTCGGTTGCCAACTGATGCAGCTTGAACGTTGTCCATCAGTTGAGCTGAGTATTTTCCAGGGCGACTGGTGCCCAAGTTCTCATCATTTCAACCAATTTCCTTTGACTAGCCTGTACAAATGCTCCGAATGGCTGAGGGAAACTTTTCACAGAAATTGGTAAGTTGCTGTCAGTTTTAAAGTGTAATGTTTTTGCGTGGCAGAGGTTTTGGAGTCATTGTAGCTGAGATGTGCAGGTCAATGTTGAATGGTTTCAAGTATTTAGAGAGTTAACACAGTTAACTCTCCAAATACACAGGGGTGCATGGCAAGGTTAGTGGTTAGCACAATGCTGGTACAGTGCCAGGGACCAGAGTTCAAATCTGGCACTGTGTGTAAGGAGTTTGTATGTTCTTCCCCCCCGTCCTCGCCCCCATATCAGCATGGCTTTCCTCCAGGGGATTCAGTTTCCTTTCACCATTTAAAATGTACCGGGATGGTAGGTTAATTGGATGTAATTGAGTGGCATGGGCTCATGGGCTGAAATTAATTAACTCATTAACTTACAACCCCGGTACATTTTAAATGGTGGGAGGAAACTGGAGCACCTGGAGGAGGCCCATGCAGACACGGGGAGAATGTAAAAATCCTCACAGACAGCTCCAGATTCGAATCCCAGTTGATCCTTGGTGCTGTATATCTAAAACAAATGTACAGAAGAACTTGTATCAGGAGTACTTCATGCCTGGTCGCATGTGATGTCAGAAGCGTCTGTGCTGTTCTGTTACAGGTTAATGAGAAGATGCCACTGTGGAGACCATGAGCTGAACAATGGTGCCAATTTTGTTCTGGCTATAGTATTGTGGATGTTCAACCATTAATCACATTGTTATATCTCTGCTGTCTCCGAGAATTGATCTTTCATTCATTGTGCTCCACTTAATCTATCACTTCTGATTGTTTCTTCTGATATTTTGCCAAATAGGTTGAAGGAAGGAGGAAATTATGATTTTATATTGAAAGAGGACATGGCTCTATTCTTTATTTGTATTTTTCTACAGCTTTATCTTATCACAATTATAGATCATTCAATGTGCTCTCCTCCCATCCTGCTGAGCTGGACTGCAAACCCTAGGCCTGCTGTCAATGGACGTGACTGAGCTTGGTCACTGAGTGCCAACAATAGCAGCAACATGACCAAGTTCATCGATGGAACCATAGAATATTACAGCACAGAAACAGGCCTTTTGGCCCTTCTTGTCTGTGCCGAACAATTTTTCTGCCTTGCCTCGCTGGCCTGTATCCATACCTCTCCCATCCATGTACCCATACACATTCTTCGTAAATGTTAATTTTAAGCCCGCATTCACTCCTTAAGCTGGGAACTCATTTAACACTCCCACTAATCTCTGTGTAGAATGAGCTCCCCGTAATCTTTTCCCCTTTCACCCTTAAGCTATGACCTTCAATTTGTATGTCACCTAATCTCAGTGGAAAAAGCCGACTTGCATTTACTCTGTCTACACCCCTCATAATTTTAAATACGTCTATCAAATCTCCCCTTATTCTTCTATGCTCCAGGGGAATAAAGTTCTAACCTGTTTAACCATCCCCGTAACTCACTTCCTGAAGTCTGGACTTCCCTGCACTCTTTCAATCTTATTGATGTCCAAAACTGCACACAATACTCCAAATTTGGCCTCACCAATGTCTTATACAACTTCACCATTACATCTGAATTCTTCACTCTATACTTTGATCTCTTGAGTAGGAAATGACTCTGAGTTGACAGAGGATGAGCACCTCATCAACCTACAGAAACATCTAAAATTATGAAAGGCATAGATAAGATGTGGGCAAATTGTTCCCATTGGTGGGGGAGACCAGGACTAGGGGACAGAGACTCAAGATCCAGGGTAGTAAATTTAGGATGAAGATGAGGAGGAACTGCTTTTCCCTGAAGGTGGTGAATCTGTGGAATTCACTGCCCATGGAAGCAGTGGAGGTGACCTCAGTAAATATATTTAAGACAAGGTTGGATAGACTTTTACATAGTAGGGGAATTAAGGGATATAGGGAAAAGGCAGGTAGGTAGAGTTGAGCCCATCATCAGATCAGACATGATCTCATTGAATGGAGGAGCAGGCTCGACGGGCTGGATGGTGCCTCCTGCTCCTATTTCTTCTTATGTTCAAATCTGAAATCTGATGCTACGTGGCAGGGTGTAGCTGAGTAAATTATAATTTTGCTCCTGTTGCCCCTTCGATTCTGCTTGGACTTTGTGATGCCCCATTCTGATGCTGGCTAACTGAATGGGATCAGCTAAGGCTATCCAGATGCAGGAGGTGTGGCACCCATTCCTCTCTGTGACCTGTGTGCAATCAGCCCAACAGTTCAGATTACGAAGGAAAGGGACATCAGACTGTGACAGTGGTATTTGGGAGATAAATTGGGAGGTTTGTTGGAGCAGGTCACACAAATAGCAGTCTGTGAGCACTTTGCAAAACTGCAAAAATTCTGTGTTTTAATGTGCTTCTGTGTCACCCACTCCAACAAACCTCCCAATTTATCTCCCAAACACCTCTATATTCTCTGTCACAATCTGCCTATTTTTTATTCATAATTCATGGTGGGCACATCAATATAAAGACAACTATTGGGTGACCTTGAGAAGGTGGTGGTGAACCTCTCTCTTGAACTACTGTAGTCATTCCGGTGAACGAGCTCCTTCTGTGTGGTTGGGTGGGGAGTTCTGAGATTTAGACTCATGATGACATATTTCAAAATGAGGGGAATGTGCCACTTAGAGGGAGAGGTTCAAATATCACAAGTACTCAGTTCCTGGCACCCCAAAGGCACAGGGCTCAATAATGATGGAATTCTCTCCCCTTGTCGAAACGTGCAGTTCCAACAATAGAGGAGCAGCAGCTTGGCCGGGCCAAAGCATCTTAACCGATTGGTACCCATTCGCAACCCAAAACATCAATTCCCTTCACCACTAGTGTGTTGTGTCTGTAGTGTGTACAATCTACAAAATGCCCTGCAGTTTGGCATTCAGTGGTGAGCGGGATACTCCAGGGATCGGTGCTGGGCTTGCAACTGTTCACGATGTATATTATTGATCTGGAAGAGGGGAACAGACTGCAGTGCATCTAAGTTTGCTGAAGAAACTAAATTGAGTGGAAAAGCAAATTGTGCAGAGGATATGGAGAGTCTGCAGAGTGATATAGATAGGTTAAGTGAGTGGGCAAGGGCCTGGCACATGGAGTGCAATGTCGGCAAATGTGAGATGATCCACTTTGGATGTCAGAGTATTATTTAAATGAGAAGCAATTTCAGCATTCTGAAATGCAGAATGACTTGGGAGTACTTGTGTATGAATCACAAAAGGTTGGTTTGCAGGTACAGCAGGCTAACAAGAAAGCAAATGGAAAGTTGGCCTTCGTTGCTAGAGGGATTGAATTTAGGAGAAGAGAGGTTATGCTGCAACTGTACAACATACTGATGAGGCTGCACCTGGAGAACTGTGTGCAGTTCTGGTCTCCTGACATGAGGAAATATGTACTGGCTTTGGAGGTGGTGCAGAGAAGGTACACCAGATTGATTCCAGAGGGGGTCAGTCTATGAGGAAATATTGAGTCATCTGGGACTGTACTCAATGAAATTGAGAAGAATGAGAGAGGACCTTATTGAAATTTTGAAAGGCATAGATAAGATAGAGGTAAGGTAAGTAAGTTGTTTCCATTAATTTAATTTAGACGTACAGCACAGTAACAGATCACGAGCCCATGCTCCTCAATTACACTCAATCAACCTATAACCCACAATACATTTTTTAATAGTGGGTGGAAATGAGCCCCCCGGGGAAAACCCACACAGACACACAGAGAATGTACAGACTCCATACAGACAGCATGGGATTCGAACCCAAGTTCTGATCGCTGGCACTGTAACAGCTTTGTCATGCTGCCCCACTCTGGTAACCATGCCACTCCATTGGCAGGGGAGACTAGAACAAGGGGGCATAGCCTCAAGATTCAGGGGAGTAGATCTAGGACGGAGATGAGGAGGAGCCACTTTTCCCAGAAGTCGGTGAATCTGTGGAATTCCCTGCCCATTGAAGCAGTGGAGGCAACCTCACTAAATATATATACGACCAGGTTGGGTAGATTTTTACATAGTAAAGAAGTTAAAGGATGTGGGGAAAATCCAGGTGGGTGGAGATGAGCCGATCATCAGATCAGCCGTGATCTCACTGAATGGCAGAACAGGCTTGATGGGCCAAATGGCCGTCTGCTGCTCCTATTTCTTAGGTTCTTGTGTTCACTCGAATGCAGTAATGACGGATTCAATGTCAGAAGAAACTGCAATGGTTCAAGAAGATAGGTATGAGGGGAACAAGAGATGGGCTATAAATGCTGGCATTGCAACAAAGCACTGATCCCCAGTGGAAAATAAAAAACCCAAAATCAATGTATGTAAATTAATTAAAATATTAATATTAATTAATTAAGATAAAATACTAAAGGCTGTATATCCCATTCCAAGAAATAGAGAAATGCCAGAACCAATAGCCATCTCTGGTATAAAGCTGGGGTCGGGGAAGGGGGGTGGTGGTGAAGATACACAGAGCATTCTTCCTCCGCCCCACCCACCCCCCCCCCCCCCCCCAGCTGACGACATGACAGGATATCCTGGAGAGGTTGGGGAGCTCAGTGATGCTGTGACCTGACCTCCAGCACATTCAGTTCTGATGCACTGCAGTGGGTAGGCATGTCATTAGCTCAGATTCTACCCAAAGTTTTTGAACAGGGCACCTAGAGAGTAGCTAGCCTGATTTCTGCTCAGACAAGTCACTCTGGAGAACCAGCGGAATCCTTCTCGAAGGCTGCAGTGTCCAAAGCTTCACAGTTCCTGTGACCCTGGCTCAATGTTGATTTTTGGTGCTGTCTCTATGGAGTTTGCAAGGTCTTCTTGTCTCTTCTGAATGCTCCATTTTCCTCCCATGTTCTATAGCTGTGTGATTTGAGAAGCTAATTGGACACTGCATTGCCCATGGTGTGTTGGTGAGGGGTAGAATTGGGGGAGTGGGTTATAATGAGTGAGAATTAGGATGGGATTAGTGTGGGACTGACGTGCTTCATTGTCAGAGTGGACAGATGTCTGAAGCATGGAAATGGTGGAGGAGATCAGCCAGTCTCACAGTTTCTATAGGAGGTAAAGATATATGCGACATTTGTTGTGAGTCTGGTAGAGTTCATCCAGCATCTCTGTGCTTTTACTACAATCGCAGGGTGATTAACCCATTCAGTTGTTTCAATCGCCCATTTCAATGCTGTGTGGCTCTCTTTGAATCACACCACTTCAACCCATGAATGAACCTAGTAATTATTCTCTGCACAAAGACATTTAAATCCCACCATATATACGGGAACTAAACTAAACCATCTCAGAGCCAGCGCAGCGTGGTATCCCTTGGTGCTAAAGGGAGCATCTACACTGGCTCTCAGAATAAGCTTTCCCATTGAACCTATTCAGGTCTAGCCTCATGGTTTCCATCACCTGTAACATTCCTTTTGATAGTTTGTGCTGAATCTGTAACCATCATCCTTTCAGCCAGGATAGCACAACTCAACAAAACCAAACAAAATGATCCACATCTCACCTATGGTTCTTTACAAGCACTGTACAATGCATTTTTTCAAAAGGTTTCTTTCCTGAAAAAAGTAAATGGACATTATGACAGACAACTTCAACTGAACACAAAGATAATTTCAGATTTGCTGTATCTGTAGGAAGTTGATGAAAAATTAAATTAACTTTTATTGAATTTAGCACATTTAATTGGATAATGATGCTGACATTTTGCGTTAGTTCAACTGACCTAGAAATGTTTTGCCACTGATTTTTGTTTGTACTCAGCATCAATAGTTGGCCACCATTGATGGATTCCAGGTGCCCTAATACCGCTTTTCCATGGGTCGTAATGTCCAGGTGAAACCTTTCACCATGTTCGTCATTGACTGCACCAAGATCAGCAAGGAAGACGTCCAAGTGCGAATGTGGAAAATGAACTTTCAATCACATGTTGCCCTTCACAGTTTTATTTGCTTGAAGTAGACCTAAACTATGAGAGGAAATCACAAAATTAGATTACATCTAAAAACCAGAACGTGAAAGGAAAATTTTATGGTGAAATGTCCAAATCCATAAATACACCTAAAAGTGTTCAGGAAGGAAAATCATCTTTGTCAGTGGAACATGCATTCTCAGTGAATCAACCCCTTTCTTGCCAATGGGAAGGTTAGTCTTACAACTCACTCTGCTGAAGGAATTGATATGAGTAGAGTTCATTGGAAGAAAGAGTAGGGCAACATCATAAACTCATCCTTGTGGCATCCATCACTACTTTCTCTGCTATGCTGGAGCGACGAACCAGTTCCATTCATTGGGTAAAGATCAGATCTCTGTTTTAATGGTTAATGTTTGAATCTGCGCACATGACATTAACAATGGCCTCTGTCTTCCAGACCAGGAGTGAGGCTGCCATGACGGTACTAAGTGGGCACGTGGTGGTGTGTATATTTGGGGACATGAACTCTGCCTTGGTCGGGTTACGCAACCTCGTCATGCCTTTACGGGCCAGCAACTTCCATTACCATGAACTGAAGCACATTGTTTTTGTTGGCACGCTGGAATACCTAACAAGAGAGTGGGAGACTCTTCACAATTTTCCCAAAGTGTCGATATTGCCGGTAAGTTCGATGGGTGAGCAGACAAAGAATTGGTGGAGGTACTCAGCAGGACGCAAACAGCATTCATGGGTAGAAGTGGTCAGTCAATGTTTCAGGTCTGAACCAATGAATTGGGCTTTAGAAGGCCGCAGAATGAGGAAACACAGAGTCGTGTTGGAGTCGCTGTCTCAAAGATGGGTTCAATCCTGAGCTTTGGTGTTTGGACCTTCTCCCCATGACCACATGGATTCATTTCAAGTCAGGTCAAGTTTATTGTCATCTCATTGCACAAGTACCACCCAGAGAAACAATGTTTGCTGGTCCTTGGTGCAAAACATGCAGACACACAACCAGGCATAACGCACATACAGACAATACATATCCAGGACAAATATTCATACATACAAATAAATAACTAAATATTGTTTCATGAAGATGAGAATCTCAGATGGTGAGTGTGAGCAGTTCCTTTGGTCGTTCAGCGTTCTCACTCCCCATGGGAAGAAGCTATTCTTCTCGTACTCTGGTTTGTCTCCCACGGATCTACAGATTGGGAATTTAATGGGCCCCTGCGTATTGCCCTAATTAAGCAGAGTGATAGAGTCTGGGAGAAGAATGAAATGGGATGAGTGTAAGATTGGTGAAAATGGGTGACGGTCAAGGTGACTCAGTGGGGCAGTTCAACACTCCAGAAGGTTTGATCCTAATTCATATCTGTGGACATTTCACATTCTTCCCTGAAAACCAAGTAGTTCTTCCCACGTCCCAAAGACAATTGGTTTTGGCAGATTAATGAGCCAATGGACCAAAGGTCCTGCTTGCATGCGGTGTAACCTGTAGCTATGATGAATTTTTAGCCTGCTATTAGGTTGGAAAAGCACACTGATATCCCAATTAGCACTAAATACAATTTAAAAAGGGAATGCGATATACTCACTTTGAGGGTGTAGCCTGGTCACTTTGAAGACCTTCTGCATGCTTAAAGACCAATTTAATGTCATTACAGAGGTGGAATAAATGGTGTTCATATAAACCCAGAAGATTTGGAGTTTTTATGCCATTTTATTGTGATGCAATGTGAGTCCATTTCCCTTTTAAGAGTACAATGTGCATTTCCCTTTTAAGGGCCCTTGATATCGATCTGAGCATCCCCAGGTGTGGAAGCAATGATTGTTTCTGAGCTGGTCACTGGTGAGCTGAGTTTATATTATTGATCACTAATGCAAGGCCGGAGTCCATGGGAGCTCGCAGTCGGGGGAAATGCCCCTTGCTGCTGCTCTCCCAAGTGTGAGCGGCCCCCCTGCTGAGCCCAGACGGGCACCACTGTGGCAGAAGGAAAGTTTGCCCCACCCCCCCACCCCCCACCCCATCCCTCCTGGCCTCCGCGGGGCTCCAACAGGAACCGCATGTCCGGGGGATGGAGCCAATAAATCTCACCCTTACTTTGCATGGCAAATGTCCAGGAGCTAAATGTTAGTGTTAACTTCTGCCAGACGCAAGTTTTGCGGCATGAAGTCATAGAGTTTTACAGCAGGGAAACAGGCTGTTCGGCCCAACTCGTCCATGCCAACCAAGAAGCCTTTTGCCTTAATTTTCCCTGTCAACCTTGGCTGTCCGTGTACCTGCCTTTCTTACTTTCTCCAACATTGAGTTCCACGGACTTGCCATTATCTGTGTGAAAACGCATCCTTTGCGACTCTTTTAAATCTTTCTCCATCTTAAAGCTAGCTTTAGATCCCTCTAATTTGGAAAAAAAGACTGATATTACTTTGCTTCATGATTTTGTCACCTCTTTCCCCCCACCACCGCTCCCCCACCCCTCCCTGCTTTCTGCATCTTGTGTTCCAGGGAGCAAACTCCCAGTTGATCCAGCCTCTGCTTAGAATTCAAGCCATCTCCGCTGCTTCATCATAGACTATAAGAGCACAGTGCAGGCCTTTTGGCCCACAATGTTGTGCCAACCTATATAACAATCTAAACCTTCCCTATCTTACACCCATAACCCTCTATTTTTTTGCATCCATGCCAGTAAATGTACCAGCCTCCACCACCACCCTGGGCAATGCTTTCCAGGCACCTACTACCCTCTGTTTTATTTTTATAAAACCTCTAACGTATTCCCTAAACTTTCCTCCACTCACCTTAAAAAGATAACCTCTGGAATTGGCTAGTCACCCTGGGAAAAAGGCGCTGGCTGTCCACCTTATCTTTGCCTCTAAGAATCTTGTAGACCTCTATTAAGTCACCTCTCGTCCTTCCTTCCAGCTCTGCTAACCTTGCACCATCCTTGTATGTATAAACACAGAAGCAGTGCCATCACCCAGGATGTGAAACCAGCTGTGACCAGTGAATGATTGTGGTTCATCCATCTGGAGATGCATCAATCAATCTGGGTTCAGTTTCTCGCTACCCATTCAGCGCTCTCCCCAAGCCAGTACTGTCAGAGAAATCAACTCTTGCAGTCAATCTTTCAAAGCTCATAGGCCAGCTGACATGAGAGACTACAACCAAGGAGGCCCTGGGAACAGGAACTTGTTTTCTACAGAAACAAGAGACTGCAAATGCTGGGATCTGAGGTTAAAAGCAATCTGCTGGAGGAACTCAGTGGGGTAGGCAGCATCTATGAAGACAGAGCAATGGTCAACGTTTGGGGTTAAGGTCACAATGCAGAATCACAACTCTAAATGCCGCTGAGATCCTGCACGGAGTTCAAACAGTGAAAACAAACTGCAGGAGGAGCTCCATGCAGGATCCATGAGGCATTGGGGGTTGTGGTTCTGCATTGTGAACTTAACCCCAAACATTGACCATCGCTCTGCCTTCACAGATGCTGCCTGACCAATTGAATTCCCCAAGCAGTTTTTTTTTTTTAATGCTAATTTTCTATTCTGGTGAATTTTCAGAAAATAAGAATGTTCCAAGGGCGCACTCTGAACACACCAGGAAGCCTTGTCTTCTCGGTGCTTGCACAAGGAAATAAAATGTACATCCCTTCAAAGCACAATCTTCCACAGCAGAACAGAAATGTTTTCCCGCAGCTAGGACTTTAGATCTGACCTGGTTTATCTGACAAGTATATCGTTCTCAGTAACACCATATCCAGCCGTGCAGGGAGTCTACTGAAGTTTATTATCGTCTTACTGCACAAGCACTGTCCAACCTGACAAAACAGCGATCTCTGGTCCTCAGTGCAAAACACGCAGACACACAACCAGATATAACACACTTACTGACAAAAAGTACACATGCAGAATGAGTATTCATATATAAATAAATGTTATTTCTTGAATATGAGAGTCTTGGATGGTCAGTGTGAACAGTTCCTTTAGTCATTCAGCATTCTCACTGCCCGTGGGAAGAAGCTGCTCCTCAGCCTGGTGGCGCTGGCTCTGATCCTCCTGCATCTCTTTCCCGATGGGGGCAGCTGAAAGATGCAGTGCGCAGAGTGGAAGGGATCCTTCACTCTTCAAACCATGATCCCGGTAGATCATGTCGATGGGGAGGGAGGGAGAGAGACTCCATTGATCCTCTCCACCGCTCTTATGGTCCTGTGGATTGACCTATTTCTCTGCCACTACTGTGATGCAGCCGGCCAGGATACTCTTGATAGACCTCTGGCCAATAAATTAGTGATAACTAGTCACCACGGTTAAGGCCTGTTCATTTTATACCCCTTTACGGTGGGGCACATCCAGATGCAGAACCAGTTCTCTGACATTTTGCCTGGCATTTAGTTCACACATTCTGAATGCCAGAGTTTGCCAGTTAGAAAAGATTGCTCCCAGTTATTGACTTGGCATCAGTGACTCTGATGTGAATAGCTGGTAACAGGCCAACTTCTTATTTGCTTTTAATGGCTTCACTGACTATAAACAATGAACCAGAGAGTTGCCATCAGCACCATCTAACCCTTTCAGAGAAGTGCACATCTCCAATTCCCCAGCACACTGTTACATTGGTTTAATGTTGGAGTATAAAAGACTACTTGTTAAGTATTGTCCCATAGCTTCAGTCTTGATCTTTAATTTGTTTTTCTATTTTATATTTGCTGAAGGGTACGCCATTATGTCGAGCTGATTTAAGGGCTGTCAACATCAACCTCTGCGACATGTGTGTTATTTTATCAGCCAATCAGAACAATATCGACGATTGTTCGCTTCAAGACAAAGAATGCATCTTGGCGTCACTCAACATCAAATCTATGCAGTTTGATGACAGCATAGGGGTCTTACAAGCTAATTCCCAAGGTAAGGACTGCCCTATAATACTTCCCAACTTTGCCTGGAGGGGACAGGAGCTGGCAAGAAGAATATCTCTCACTCAGTAATTCAGTCTCGTATTGGTTCGTTTGACAGTAAGGGTAACTGACTGCTTTGATGTTATAAACAGGACTGAGATAAACAATGAAAAGGAATAGCTTTGGGATTGATGGCAATTTTCTAATGAGTTGAATCTTAATATAGATTGGAGCAATTAAATTTAAGTGCTTAAAAGGTCGATATTTTTAATTTGTGATTGGTCCTTTGACTGACTGATTCAAAGAACCAAGCTGAAGAAGACCCCAAAAAATATTTTAATATATATGGAAATTTCCCTTACAACAATTGTTTTTGCTATTCTCAAACATTTCATTAATTTGTCACGAGGTCAAGGGAGGAATGGAATTGGCTGCATATTTTTCAGCTCTGCCACCTCCTGAAGTGTTTGGGGGAAGGTTCCTTGTGTTTTCTATTTAACACCATAATATTGTCAGACACCACACATCTCCCCCCAGCCATGTCTCCAGTGTTGACTCTGCTCACGTTGGAGTGAGGTGGGGGAAACGACCTCACCCCATGAAACATTTGGTTGGGGAAGGAGGAAAAAATAGATTCTGATTGTATGCCTGTTTGTACAGTGACGTGAAAACATTTTAACTGGGGCTGCCTTGGGATGGAAACATATTAGAAATTGTTAATATGCTTCTTTCTCATTTGGGACAAGGCTTAGTGTCTTCTTGCAAGTGAGAAATGGCGGGGGACATTTAAAAGCGGCAAATAAATGTGTTGTTACATCTCCACGTCGGTGTTGACTGCCATTATTTACTACATTGTAGACCCTGTTATAAATATTTTAATATCTGTTCTTGCCTTAAGACATTGAGATGGTTAAGTAGATTCCATTTTAGGTTCCTCCCAACTTTAATCTAGGGAAAAAAATATTATGATTTAATTAAAATGTACGAGTACATCAACATTTGGTCCAACCGAAGGTAATGATTTATCTAGATGACGATGCATTACAGCAGTTGCTAGGCAACAGGTTGAAATTCAACCCATTGCTTTAGGCTGTTTATAAAATTACTGAAATCGATTTGCAACAATTGCTAAATAACACTCGCCAACTTCAAGTAGTGGTATTTGAAAGCTAACAGAGCAATAGATAATAACACCGTTTAAAAGATTGCAGTTCTGAAATATTTATAAAAGCACTTTATACCTCCTTTGAGACTTTTAAAATGTTCAGCATCTTTAATGTTGGACAGGTTGTTCCAAAGCTAGTCTTAATTTCCCTCCGAATAGATTGAAAAGCTCTCGTGTCGGCAAGGTATTTGACATGACGGTAGTATATTTTAAAAGCCTCTGGATAGATTTTGAGCTCTATCATTATTACTGTAATTGTGTTTGGAGCCTTATTAGAATGACTTTTGGCCCTTTAATTTTTTTTCCTCTTCTTCAGAGGCTAAGTAATCTTAATTAAATGGCTAAGAGAGTGCCATTTAAACCACTCACTTGCAAATAAAAATTAAATATTCTCAGGGTAATATTTTACACACCTTTGGCATGTCACAAGCAGCCACCCTGCAGGTTTATATTTACTAATTGCAAACTCAAGGCAGGAGTGCAATGTGAGTAAACCACATAACCCTTAAGATTCTAATGAGACTATAAGGACTGCATCAGATGATGTTGTTTAAGTGGATAATGGTTCCAGAAATGTTCTAATTGCAGGGTGAAGTACATTAGTGTGGTATCTACATTTAGGATTTTTTTTGCAGAATGGCCTTGAGGGAATAGTTCAGAAAAGGCATTACCTCCAAAATCCTGCCATTTCCATTTACGACTTGCTGTACAAATCCTACATTGCCATTCTCTTACTATTCAAAAAAAAAATGTTTTGAAACCTGGGGTGAATTCTGGTGAAGTGTGCGTTTTATCTTCATTTGGAGCATGGTTTAATTGTTATTTTATGCAGAGGTCCAATTAAAAATCTGCCCGAGCTGCCAGACAACTTGGGTTGTGAATTTTTCCGTGACTGGACCTGCTCTACTATTGTGAATCTCCCCTGGGCCGAGTCGAAGTCCCTCGTGGAGGTTTTGTTGCCATCTCACAAATGTCCTTGGGATCTTGAGACAAACTTTGGTCATCACTTTTATGACAAAATAGATTTTCCTGTGATTTTGAGGATGCATATGATATTGGACTTCAGGAGGAAAAGGAACGACCACCCTCCACTACACATCAATAACTCTGTAGTGGAGAGCACCAAGTTTCTTGGAGTTCACTTAACTACTGACCTCTCGTGGACACTCAACATCTCCTCACTTGTCAGGAAGGCCCATCAGTGACAGCACTTCCTGAGAAGACTGAAGCAGGCAAATCTACCAGCCACCATGATGTCAACCTTCTACTGGGGCTTTATGGAGAGCATGCTGGCCGGCTGCATCACAGTGTGGTACAGCTGCTGCTGAGAAATGAAGGGAATTCAATCTTCTGGACCATAAAAGTGGCAGAGAGAATAATTAGGGTCTCCCTCCACCCTTCCTCCCCATCAATGTGATCTATTGGGATCATTGTCTGAAGAGGGTGCGGAAAAGCATTGAGGACCTCTTCTACCCTGTACACAGCAACTTTTAGTTGCTCCCATCAGGAGATACAGGAGTATCAGAGCTTCTTCGCATGTAGTGAGAATGCTGAACGACCAAAGGAACCATCCGAGACTCTCATATCCCTGACTTAGGAAATATATTTGCATATCTGAATACTTATTCTGCATGTGTATTGTTTGGTTGTGTGTCTGCATGCTTTGCACTGAGAACTGGAGAACTTAGTTTCATTGGGTTGATAAACTTGACATGTCGCCCGACTTCTGGCAGTAGGGCTTGTGAATGATGAAATTTCTAAATTTGATTGCAGTTCTGAACTGAGCTCATGAGTCCCAGTTTAAGGTCTGTTATTGGTTCACTCACTAGGGGACATAGCCTCAAGATTCAGGGGAGAAGATTTAGGATGGAGATGAGGAGGAACTGCTTTTCCCAGAGGGTGACGATTCTATGAAATTTGCTGCCCATTGAAGCTGTGGAGGCGACCTCAGTAAATATATTTAGGATAAGGTTAGATAGATTTTTACATAGTAGGGGAATTAAGGGTTATAGATAGAAGACAAGTATGTGGAGACGAGCCTGTCATCAGATCAACTCTGATCATGTTGCATGGTGGAACAGGCTTAATGGGCCAGATGGCCTACTCCTGCTCCTATTTCTTATGTTCCTATGTCCCCTTGTACTGGACTTCCCTATATGTTTTTCCTCTCATTTTTCTGAACTTCTGTGAGTATAACCCTAGTCTTCATCAGTTCTGCCACCCCAGGAATCTGCCTGGTCATCCTGTTCTGCATTCCCAAAACATCAAGAATATCCTCCTTCAGATTAGGAGACAAAAGTTGAACCAGGAACTAAAGGTGTGACCTGTTGACCTCTGTCATGGCAATGGAAGTCTTTGAAAGAAGTACCATATTTTGATGGCATATAAGACTCATGGACCCCACCACCACCACCATTTCAGCAGGGAACATTAAGAATCTTTTTTTAGTGTATTTACGGGAAAGTTGGCAAATGGGTTCCTCCTGCACCTCTTGAGTTGCTGGTGGGGGCCATCGTAGATGGCCTTCTCAGTGGGGTAGGGAGCAGCAGTGGCATCTGGAGAGCACAGTCGGCGCTGCTGACAGGGACCTAACGTCAATGTTGCACTTCAGATGCAGGGGATACATTTGAGCCAATTTTGCGGGGGGGGCGATAAGGTGGATCTTGAATGCCGTCAAATACGGTGCAAAGAAGGTTTAATAACCTGATTGAAACAAGGAAGTTTGTAAATGCTGTGATTTTAATAAACACACAAAATTGTGGGAGATACTCTGCGGGTCCAGCAGCGTTCGTAGGAGGCAGAGGTGTGCAACCGAGGTTTTAGGCCTGAACCTTTCCTCAAGATGTGCGTAAAACGCAGACGGGGGCCTGATTAAAAAAGGTTGGGAGAGGAGCAAAGAAAGGGCAAAGTGAGGAGCACAGGCCAACAGGCAAGAGGCCTGTTAGGTCTCTCGGCCTATTGGTGGACATGGATAGTAAGGAAGGAGTGAAAAACTGAACTCCTATTTCTTTGGTTCATTTTTTTTAAATATTTTTGATTTTCCAAGACTTGCACAAATCCAGATAAACAATACAATCTTTCTCAACAATTAAATATCACATTCAGAGCCCTTTCCCCTCATCCTGACCATCCCTCTTCCTTCCCTCTCATACCCTAAATATCACAAAATTATTTAAATTAATCAAATATTTTTTAAAAAACCAAAAATCTACGGAGTGACCGACCCTTAAAGGAACCAAATATAAACCCAAAGTAACATAAAGTAAAATTAAAATGACACAAGAGCATGTTGTCTGAGCCCTGACTCCCTTCATTTATCTGTCATTTCATTATTAGTACGTATTTTTACCTTCTATTGAGAAGGAGTGTACGGTTACACTGTAGAAAAGGCTTCCCCACCCCAATGAATGTGTCATATTTCATCCTTAAATTGTACGTGATTTTTCTCCAGGGCAATCCAACTCTGTATTTCTGTATTCCGTTGTATGATATTTGTTATGTTAGAAATTTCTTATGCTCTTATGACCCCTTGTATTGGACGTCCCCAACATTGGGAACATTCTTCCTGCATCTAAGCTGTCTTGTCCTGTCAGAATGAATAGTTTTGTTGATCCCCTCTCTTTCTTCTAAACTCCTGTGAGTATAATTCTAGTCTTTTGTCAGTCTTGCCATACTAAGGATTTGCCTGGTGACCCTTTTTTGCTCTCACTGAGCAGCAAGAATGACCTTCCTCAGATTAGGAAACAGATCGGGAGAGGTGGACAGCTCTGTGAACACAGAACTGGAAGAAAGGAAATGGGGGGAGAGGGATCGAGAGATATGAAGGAGGTGGGGGGGGAGGGGGTAACATTACTGGAGAAGTTGATCATAATGTCATCTGATTTGAGGGTGACTGGCAATCTGTTAGGTCTCTCGGCCTATTGGTGGACATGGATAGTAAGGAAGGAGTGAAAAACTGAGCTCCTATTCCTTTGGTTCTTTTTTTTTTAAATATTTTATTTTTGATTTTCCAAGACTTGCACAAATCCAGAAAAACAATACAATCTTTCTCAACAATTAAATATCACATTCAGAGCCCTTTCCCCTCACCCTGCCATCCCTCTCCCTTCCCTCCCATACCCTAAATATCATAAAATTATTTAAATTAAACAAATATTTTTTTTAAAAACCAAAAATCTATGGAGTGACTGGCCCTTAAAAGAACCAATTTTAAGTTGGTTCCTGGAATGGGTAGATTGCCTAATGAGGAAAGTTTGGATAGGGTCAGCTTGTTTAGATGAGTGGGAGGGAACGATTCCATCACACAGAGTGAATATGAAATGGAGAAACAAAATAACTACAGACAAAGAAAGAGGATGTGGAGGGAAATAGCAGGGCACAGAGGGTAGTAGATGGCATTTTTGGTCGGGTCCCTTTTTTGAGATTGAAGAGAATATTTCTTTGAGGGGAATAAACTTGAAATGGAGGTTTATTTACTGAAAATAAAAAGTTTCAACAGGATCGGAGATGGGGGTGATTTTTATTTTCTCTCAGGCATTTTAGAATTCCTTCACTCAGAGAACCATGGAAGAAGTCTTTGGACATTTTTAAACTTGATGTAGATCAGGAAGGGTTGAAAGGATCCTGTGGGTAAACTAAATGCAGAGATAAGGTGTTAATCAGATCAGTCGTGATCATACAAACTGGCAGGAATGCGCTTGATAATGTGGTGATCTCATTCGTGCCCTATGTTTGTACGTTTGTTCATCCTCCTCAAATGCATGTTGTAGGATTCCTTTGCATCTGCCTCAGAGGACAGAAAGGCATGAGTTGCAAGCTAACCAGTCTGTCCGTGCCGTATTCCCTGATCATTTTAGACCATTGAGTCTGCCCTACCATTTAATCATGAGCTGATCCATTTTCCCACTACCCAGCCTTCTCCCCAATACCTTTGATGCCCTGGCTAATCAAGAACCTATCGATCTCTGCTTTAGATACTCCAATGGCCTGGCCTCCACATCTGCCAGTGGCAACAGATTACACAGATTTACCACCCTCTGGCTGAAGAAATTCCTGCACATTTCTATTCCAAGCAGATGCCCTTCAATTTTGAAGTGTGTCCTCTTGTCCTAGACCAGTGATCTAGGACCTAGGCCCTCGGGACTCTGTGGCTAGTAAGGGATTCCTTAAGGTGGTGTGTCAGTGGGAAGGAAGGTTGAGAATCACTGCTCTAGACTGAAATATTTTGCTTGAGAAAAATTGTCATTGGCCCATTTTCTTTGGAGTTATGAAACCGTGCAATTATGTACAATTAAAACAATAGTTTTCAATAATTTTCTTTATACTCACATACTCCATTAAGGAATCCTTTTTTCACTCACTGAGCACCTAGCAGAGGGATTCCTTAAAGTGGTATGTGAGTGGAAAGAAAAAGTTTGAAAATCACTATCCTAGACTCTCCCACTGTGGGAAATAACCTTTCTAGGTCTACTCTGTCCACGTCTTTCAACATTGAAAATGTTTACTGAAAGGTTAGCCCATGCAATTCCAACTGAAACCTTTGTGGTGGGACACTGTTATTGCAGGCATTGTACTGGTTGGCCCACCCCGGATATTGTAACTCCTCCCCCTCCAGGATTCCTAATAAAGGTGGTATCGCCCAATCCCCTCCCTCAGTACTGCCTTGGAATCAGGCCAACAGTGTGTAAGCTATGACTGTAAGTTTATAGTGATTAAAGCCTATTCATCTCGATTTCTGGTCTGTCAGGTCTAATTGAAAGTGCCACAACCTTTTGACATGGATGTGGGGGAACGAGCTCTGAGGTACCTGGTTTTTCGGATACCCACCTAATTAGGATTCTTTCTTCATTGACTTTCTTTAAAAGTGGCATATTTCAGTATAATCTCCATTATCCAAAATTCAAGCAACCAGCAGCCTCAATCAACTGGCAAAAAATTGTGGAAAATATATAGGTAAAAAATATGGAAGTTTAAAATTGGCACGCCTCGCCGTTAGTTCACCAATCATGCAACAACAATCTCAAGCAACTGGAAAATTCACTTATCCGGCATCTACCAATCCCATAGATACCATAGGTTTCATTGTACTTAGATAATGTGACTTCAGTCACGGACTGCCCGCTTGGTTTTTGTTAAACATGGTAAAGTCCACATTCAGTCAACAATGGAGATGTGTGCTGTTCTCAGATTCTAGTTAACATCATTAGCTTATGGCGACCTGGCCTGCTTTCATGAAACTATCCTGTGTTGAAGTGGATTCAGTTTTAATTAACCTCTGTATCAAGTTTGAACTGACAGGGTCTGATTTATGAGGTACATTACTTCCATTTTGCTATTCACTACTTAAATTTCACACCCTGAAATAAAATAGTAACCACCGCCCATTTGGACTTTAAAATAGAGCAACACAAATCTTCCCTTTACACACTGGAGTTCTTGTTGGGATTGGATTTCACTGTCCATTATCATGAGCCTTTTGTATGGGCTACACTGCAATTTTTAACGTGGACTTTTGTCAGCAGCCTCATTCTTCCCTTAGTGTGGGCAGCTTTACTTTGTTCAGTGCAAGGATGTGCTTGGTTTTTGTTCACTTCCATTCCTGACCTTTCTCACTTTCAGTTGACACAAAAAGCTGTCTCTGGCCATATGTCCAATGGTTTTCCAGTAGAGAGGGTTCCAAGGCTAACTGGGGTGGCACAGTCAGTGCAGTGCTGTTACAGCACCAGTGACCAGGGTTCCAATCTGACGTTGTCAGTCAGGAGTTTGTACGTTCTCCCCATTACTGTGTGGGTTTCCACTGGGTGCTCTGATTTCCTCCAACTCTTCAAGATGTACCAGTGTTGTATGTCAATTGGGTGTAATTGGGCGAAAGGGCCTGTTACTGTGCTGTATGTCTAAATTTAAAATGTAAATGTTGGGTCCAGAGCAAACAAGGAGAAGCCAGAGGGACTTGGCAGGTCAGGCAGCATCCATGGAGAGCAATGGCCAGTCAATGTTTTGAGTTGCGACCCATCTTTGATTCCCAGAATCTGATGATAAGCAAAAACTGTGGCTGAATTTTAATTCCCGGCTTTAAATGGCTCTTCCCAATGGAGTTGTGTCAGTTCACAAGAAGGTGGCCCCACATTCTCAAGTAAAGTGAGAAATGCGGCCAGAAGCCATGTGCATCACCATTTGGTAATTAATGTGCATTGACCAGAGGAACTGCTCACACAAACCATCCGAGGTACTCATATGTACAAAATAATATTTATTTATTTGTATAGATGAAATACATGTCCTGTATATGTGTTGTATGTATGGGTGTTATTTCTTTTTGTTTTACACCGAGGGCTCTGTTTCGCCGAATTGTACTTCTACAGTCAGATGACAATAAACTTGACTTGGCAATGCTGCACTTCAGTATCCTGATCCCAATCTCATCTCTTCTCATTCCCTTGAAGACCAAAAATCTATCAACTTCAGCCTTGACTGAACATCAATAGCATTCCAAGGGACAGAATTCCACACATTCACAACCGACGACTGAAAGATATCTTTGCCCTCCTCAGTGTTCTGGTCAATTTCTCCACCCTGAGGAAATAGCACCCGTCCCTTGCAAATTGTTCCTGGTCAATGAGGCCACCTCTTATGAGCAGAGCGCTTTAGATCATAAAATAATACGGCTTAATTTTTCTTGATGTAAAACATGAACTTCTGCAGACACTGTGATTGAAGTAGGCCAAGCAGTGTAATTTATGTAGCAAAGATAAAGATACATAACCTGTGGCGGTGTGACGAGTGCAAGAAACACATCCACCACGTTGAGGGTCGTTAACGACTGTCTTTATTCAAATTCAGCGCGCCCCTTTAAGGGCAGCATGAGCTCAGTCACCTGGTGCATTGTGACATCATAATCGCTGCCCAGGGTGCGCACTCGAAGGGATGGTGGAGTCCGAGAGAAACCTCTGACAACGCCATTTCCCCATGGCTGCCCCACCACGTGGCGATACAAGCGGGGCCGGTTCACCATGAGGATGTGCGCCGCCATTCATCAAGGTATGAGCAATGTTAGCGGGTGCCCCAACAAAATGGTGGGGGGGGGAGGAGCACAGTCCAACAAGCAGGAGGTAAATGGTGGATAAGGGAGGGAGGGCACACCAACAAACAAGTAGGGTGGGGATAATTCTATCAATGGAGAGGTGGAAAGGAGACAAAGGGATGGGGAAGCGAAATAAAACAGGGAAGTGGTCTAGCAGAATCCAGAGAAGTCAATGTTAATACCACCTGGTTGGAGAGTGCCCAAATTAGGCATTTCTCCTCCAATTTACGGGTGGTCTTAGTTTGACAGTCATGAACAGACATGTCAGCGCGGGAGTAGGGTGCAGAATTGAAGTGGTTGGCCATTGGGAGACCCCTGTCATTGATGCAGACAGAGGGAAGGTGCTCAGCAAAACGATCTCCCTGTCTGCGTCCAGTCTCTCCATGGGGGCACCAGAAGCAGTAGTCGATGGCCCCGCGGATGGACAAGTTGCTTCACTTGGAAGCTGTTTGTGGCCCCAAATGGTGGTGAGGGAGGAGGTGTGGGTGCAAGTGTGGCATGAGACTTCACATTATACTTTGCATTGGATAGTGCCTTGCCACAGAGTTACTGACTCTTGGGCATACAATGAAAGTTGTTGCATCATCTCCTGACTCCAACCAGCCTGCCTTGACATTCTCTTCATTGGTTGGCTGACATTACTGTTGCTGAAGTGAGGCCAAACTTCTGTGCCATCAGATTTGTCCCAGCTGGATTTTTCTTGTCAGTCTGTCCAGCAATTGAACATGCTCTATCTGAATTGCAAACAAACTGACAGAATGGATAACAAGCGATACATGTTTCTAAACTGGGAAGACACCCCTTTAGCAAAAGATTGCAGGAGTACGGGAGGTTTTCGAATTTAACTCAACTGATTTACATTAATGGGAGTTACAGCAGAAAAGTGACCGTAGCTCTCAGGTGAACTCTTGAGGATTAACGATAGTTGATTTTGAGGAACAAAGATGAGCCCTGTTGAATTTTTTGAAGTTGGACCTGAACCTTGGAGAGCAATTGACTAATTATAACTCTCAAGCTGCCAAAAATATTTTTATACGCTTGAGTTAAATTTATTTTCAACTAAACTGGTTGAGCTACTTCCCATTAGACTTGAATCTTTTGCCATCAAATAGTAACAAACATGTTTGAGTTTATTAACTCTTTTCTGATTGGCAGGATTTAAATGGGTCTATGGTTATGTGGCCCCATTTTACATTCTACCACCCCCCTCCCAATCTGAAATTTTAACCCCTTCCCGATAAGGGTTTTATAATCATTAGGTAGAGCTTGAGTCCAGTGTATAAATGTGCATCAGAGTGGAATTTTAACTATGCATTAACATGATCTGTGCGGCTTAGTTAGTGCTGCGCTACTGCAGAACGAGTGATCCAGGTTCGAATCCACCACCGTCTGTAAAGAGTTCTTGCGTTCTTCTCATGTCCGTGTGAGTTTCCTCCGGTTGCTCTGGTTTCCTCCCACGTTCCAAAGACATACAGGGTTGGTAGGTTAATTGGTCGCGTGGGTGTGTTTGGGCAAGGGCCAGTTGCTGCGCTGTATTTGGACGTAGAGCACTGTAACAGGCCAATTCGGCCCTACGAGTCTGTGCTGCCCAATTTGCACCCTGATAAGTTTTTTTTTGAAGGCAGGAATTCGTAGGGCCTTCAAAATTAAATGTTAAACAAGAATTTCTGTCCATTTTGTTGGGGGGTAAGGATAGGCCACTGAGGAAAGTTTAATCTGAAAACATTCAGATGTCAATGGGAGAAAAAGAATTGTTGACGTATTTAACTCATCAACTCTTCATCTCAGCTTGATGAAGGATCCTTACCCAAAACATCAGCAATTTTTTTGGTCAACCCATTCAGTTTCGCCCACAGATTGTTTCTCTGTCCTAGATTCCAATGTCCGTCGTCTAACTTCCAACGTGAACAGGGTCATTCAAACTTGTTCTGTACGAAAACAAATACCCACCTTCCTCAACCACTCTTCATCTGCCCCCCTGCCCCTGACAACCAGTGTCTGACACTGGGGAGGGCTTTGGAGCCACTGAACGTTCACCTTTCCAAAGAAGGTGAGACATAGGAGGAAGAGTGGGCCATTTGGCCCATCAATCCTGCTCTGCCATTCAATGAGATCACGGATGATCTGATGATAGACTCCTCTGCACCTACCTGACATTTCCCCATATCCCTTAATTCCCCGACAATGTAAAAATCTATCCAACCTTGCCTTATACTGAGGTAGCCTCCACTGCTTCCGAGCGCTGCAAATTCCACAGATTCACTCTGGGAAAAGCAGTCCTTCCACATCTCTGTCCTAAATCTATTACCCTGAATCTTGAGGTTATGTCCCTTTGTTCTGGTCTCCACCATCAATGGAAACAATTTACCTACCTCTATCTTATTTATGTCTTTCATAATTGTATAAGTTTCTATAAGATCGCCTCCCATTCTTCTAAATTCCAGTGAGTACAGTCCCAGAAGACTCAGGCTCTCCAAGTTCAAATGGTTGAACTTTCCACTCTCAGCCTGTGCCTGTCCTCTCCAATTTATGCCCTGTTGTGCTGGATTTCCCATGAGCAGGTGGGATCTCCTGAAAAGAAATTCGGCCAAATTGTTTTAAATACATATACCTGGTTTCCCTCACACTCCTTTTTCACCTGGTTTTCTGTTGACTCTCTTAAGTTTTGTGGGAATGACAGGCAGTGGGGAATGGTGGGATGTCCAGGCAATGAAATCTTCCAGAGAATTTCCAAATTTAATTCCACGCTCTCCTAAAAAGGCAGTATAAGCTCATCTTTTTTTTCCGTCCATGAATGGGTGTCTAACTGTTTACCCAGGGGGTGTGCAGCTGTGTAAATTCCAAAGGCCTGCAGAACTCCCTCTGAACTCTTTTTTTTCCAATTCAAGGCCCATCATTTGAAATTCATCACCCTCGGTTGACTTCCCAGCCTACTCGTAAATCATTGAGAATCCGATGGAAAACTTGTATCAATTCAGTTTTTAGTGAGCTGAAAGAGCTCAGAGGTAGCTGGCTACACACTGCTGATGGTTTGCCCAGGGCGGGGATGTGGATTCAGCCGAAATTACTGATGTAAAACATTGCAACCATTCAGTATCCCTGTTAATGGGAGCTATCTGGGATTTACAGCACTAATTAGGCTCACTAATATCATGTAGGCCATGGATTTACAGTGCACGTTATTTTGCGTGTGCAATTTGCGTTAGAATTCCTATATGGCTTCTATCACATAAAACCAGCTGCAAGTGCCTTGTAGCCAGATGCTGGTTTCAGAGTCTGCTGGTTGACACATGGTAGCTAAGGAAGTCACCAGCAGATATATACAGTCATAATCATTAACAAGTCAAGTTTATTGTCATCTGATTGCTCTAGTACAACCTGACGAAACAGTGCAAAACACGCTGACACACAACCAGACATAACACACATGCAGACAAACAATACATATGCAGGACAAGTATTCATATCTACAAATAAATAAATATTGTTTCGTATATATGAGCGTTTCGGAGGGTCAGTGTGAGCAGTTCTTTTGGATATTCAGCATTCTCACTGCCCGTGGGAAGAGGCTGTTCCTCAGCCTGGTGGTGCTGGCTCTGAACACCCCATGTAAAGCCACAGAATATCCCCCCTTGCATCTCAATACCCACTCAACTGAATGAGCCAAGAGCACCTATGAGGCACTGACGCCAACCCTCCTTGAGGAGGGATAATCAGTGGAGCACTGAGGGCTGTCAGGCAGGGGCATCCGTTGGGACGGGGCAAACGGTGGGGGAGATCAGGGCAGGGGAGGTCTGCGGGAGCCATCAGAACTGGGGCAGCGGCTGGCGGGGGGACGTCGGGGAAGGGGCGTTTGGTGGGGGGACATCGGGGGCGGGCTGTGATAGCCTGGCTGGTCGCTCCTGCACTCACTGGGTGCTTCGGTCTTTGGAGCCGCACTCTGTGGCTCAAAACATGGCAAAGACCATCTTCCCTACCCATAATCCCCCACACAACTGGAACTGTTGTGGGAAACACAGAGCGGTTCCACCTGCGTGGGGAATTACAGGTAGGGAAGACGGCCATTGCTATGCCGCATATTTATGACGGGTGGCGCTGTGGCACCAATCGCCCCGCCTCCATCAGATCCGGAGGGCGCTACGAGGCGCCCCTGGATAGGAATAGGCCTTTTCAGGTGGACCAGGTACCACTGCAGCAGCCTTTCAGGGCTTCCTCCTGAAAAGTGAGTTAGTAGTTTTAAATCTGCTCCTGCTGCCGACCTCAAGGCAGAGTGTTCACCTGAAAGGGCCTTATGATGGCTACCATATCAGACCTGTCTGTGCTGTGATTGCAGCCACTACACTCAACTGGCTGTGAAATGGGGGCTTTGTTAACCTGAGTCACTGACTCCTTCCAAGATGCAGATTTGTATCCGTGGGAGGTCTCTTTGCCCCGGATATGACCAGTGGTGGAAAGTACCATTTTCTATTGCCTCAGGACATGAGCTGGGAGAAATTGCGAGGAATGTCATAAACTCGAGCAATCTGACCCATGGTTAGCGTAGCGTTTGGCTCAATGCCATGACAGCACCAGTGAGCCAAGATTGAATCCGGCACTGTCTTAATTAAAATCAAAACTGCATGCCTTTCTAGCCTCCTGACTTGAGGAAGGATGTACTGGTTTTGGAACCAATGCACAGGAAGTTCACCAGGGATGATGGGCTAGCCTATGACAATAGACAATAGGAGCTGGAGTAGGCCATTTGGCCCGTCGGGCCAGCACCGCCATTTTAGATCATGGCTGAGGTTGAGTCGTCTGGGACTGTACTCAATGGGATTTAGAAGAATGAGAAGGAGGGGAGGGGGAGGAGGGTGGTCCACACCTGGAAGGAGCTGCCAGAGCACACTATAGAAGCAGGTTCAGGAACAACAACAGGACAGGAACAAGACACCAACAATAACTTCCATTTATATATTTTTTTAATTTTTAAAATTTAAATTTAGACATAGATCACTGTAACAGACCAATTTGGCCCGATGAGTCTGTGCTGACCAATTTACACCTCATTAACCTACACCTCTGGAATGTTTTTGAAGAGTGGGAGGAAACCAGAGCCCCCAGATAAAACTCACGCAGACACGGGCAGCATGCACAAACTCCTTCCAGACAGTGCGGGATTCGGACCCTAATTGCGGGTGGTTTAAAGGCGTTGCGCTAACCGGTATGCCAACCTCCGCTGTGCAGAAACACCATCAACCTAGCATTTGGCAAAACACCAAGTGCCGCTGTAGCCATGGTGCGATAATCTATTTATTACATAATAGCGACATCCAAGAAGGATAACAATAGGAAGAGAACATTTTATTCTGGTGATTCATGAGTTTGTCGTTTTTCAGGTGTGAAATCGTAACTTTACATATTTTTCTGTAATAGATTTGTTATAAGAACAGCAAGTGATATTTGATGATTTGTAATGTTGACTATTTCACCTTTTTAAATGAATAAATAACATATAATTTTGCAAGCTTGACAGCAGCTCTGTTATCATGCAGATGTTTTAAGGAACTTGAATATATTTCAGGAGCTGTGGAGCATTGATGGTAGAGATGATTAAAGATGGTGCATATTCATTATTGTGATTTATTTGCAACTTTCTGCAACCTAATTTATTGTTTAAATTAAGTAAGCTCAAAAAGGGAAGAATTCGGCATTTGTAAAGTTTTTTTTTCCTCTGCCATCAGTCCAACATCCCACTTTGGATTTAAATGTTCACATGCAGCCTTGAAAGCCCCTGTTGTCCTGGCAAGATCTGCCCTTTGCCTCGGCAAAGCTCAGCTGTCAACGGGTGTGAGTTCAGACCCCACTCCAGAGACTTGAGTTCGGAGAGCCAAGCTGATACCCCTCTGCAGTCCTGGGAGATCACAGCACTGCAGGGAAACACACACTTGGATAAAGGACATTAAACCGGTGTCATATGAGATAGAAGTTCCCGTGGCAATATTTGCAAAGTCCAAATGTATTGTAGAAGCAAAAAGGAAGTCATTTGTAGCTCAGTGGTCTAAATGGCCTCCTCCCGTAGTTGGTGAGACCACACCAGTTGGGCTACACACTCTCGTTTATTGTGTTAGAAGGAGCTCAGAGAACATGCACCAGCTTCATTGTGAGGAATATGGGGTTTACTTACTCAAAGTAACTAAGCAAGTTGCCATGTACTCTTGGAGATTAGGACTAGAGATCACCTTAGTTTTTGAAACATTCACAGGAAATCTATAGCATGGAATATGGCCATTTGACCCATCGAGTTTATAGGTGTTCCATGAAAGGCCATCCAAACCATCCTATTCCACAGTGCTTTGAAACTAGATTCCTCTCAGATACTTCTTCATGTCCAATTTTGACATTATGTTGCTCGTTACCCCATAGGCAACCACTCATGGTGGAGAAATATTTGATTCTCATCTCACTTATGGTTCTTTTTTACCTTCATTCTGTCCTTATTGCTTGACATCTTCAATGGGATCAGTTCCTTTCTGTCGACTCGCGCTACACATTCCATGTTTTACAACCTCTTTGCTTTCAAGGAGAATATTCCCAACTTCTCCATGCTGTCTGTACAAATGAACTCCTTCATCCCTGGAATAAATTTACTGAACATCTTCTGCCACTTCTTTAATCAAAGTTAATATTTATTGTCAGAGTACATACAAGACATCACATACAACCCTGAGATTCTTTCTCTTGTGGGCAAGGCAGAATTACAACATATTGGTAGTGCAAAAAGAAAGTGTACACGTAAACAAATAAACAAATGTGAACAACTGACTGCAATACAAAGAGGAAAGAAAACAATAAAATACAAAAGTAAGAGTCCTTAAATGGGTCTCTTAAATGGATCACCTGGATCTGGACAAGGGTGTCTCCAGATGGAGACTTGAGAAATTGCAGAGAGAATAAAATAAGCCGCTGGAGTAACTCAACAGGCCAAGCAGCATCTGTGGAGGCAGAGGGGAAGTTGATGTTTTGGGGCTGGGACTGAGAGTCCAGAGAGGAGGCATCTTCAGTTGTGACTGGGCCAGGATGTTGTGCAGGTTCATCATACCATTGCAGGCGAAGTCATTCAGACGTCTCAGAGAACTATCTTCAAGCAGAGACTGGTGAGAATGTGGAACTAATTGGTGTGAGGAATGGTGGGTCCGAGGAGTACGTTGACAATTAAATGAAGGAGAAGGAATGAGGAAGTTCGGTATGTCACCAAAGACACTCAAAAATAAAAAATGGTCTGTTACGGTATGTTCCATGGAGAGTAATCTGGCTGGTTTCATCGCTGTCTGGTATGGACCTGCCTACAGTCAGGACAAGAAAAATCTCCAGAGGTTGTTAACTCGGCCTGCAACATCACAGGCATCAGACTTCACTCCATGACGGACATCTGCCTGAGGCGGTGTCTGGAAAAAACAGCCAATATCCTCAAAGACCCCATTATCCAGGCCATGCCCTCTTCACTCTGCTACCATCGGGGAAAAAGGTACAGGAGCCTAAAGACGAGGACACAGCTTCTTTTCTGCTGCCATCAGATTCCTGAATGAACAATGAACCAAAGACCCTGCCTTACTTTGTCTTTTTCTTGAACTATTTTTATTAGTTGTAAGGTGGTTTATATAAACATTTGCACTGTGATTCTGAAGATAGGAATGGGCATTTGTGGACTAGATGGACCATCATGGAGCCATTGGACTGAATGGTTCCTTTTCCTGCTGTGAATTCTGTGTAGTTACTCCAGAGCAGCTTTCCAAATCTCTCTGTTTTGAATCACACGAGGAATTGGGACGGCACGGTTTGCGCAACGCATTTGCGATGCCAGCGATCAGGACTGGAGTTCGAATCCTGTGGTGTCTGTTCTCCACATGTCTGTGTGGGTTTTCCCCGGAGGCTCTGGATTCCTCCCACTGTTTGAAATTTACCTGGGATGTAAATTGGGCGGAATGGACTTGTGGACCAAAATGGCCTGTTACCATGCTGTATGTCTAAATTTAAAAAAAAATGTCTTGTTAGCTTTAAATAGGCAGGAAATCCTAGAGGGAGGAAATAACACAAAATAAAATAAATCCCTTGGACAAACTCCATTGTTCATTTGTGTAGAATCCATCTCACTCCTCCCTGTCCCTTATGGTTTTGCAAGGAAAGAGCTTAATGCAAATTTAACCCCATTATTCACAGACCCTGATACCAAATTTGCTGATAGTTCCATTACCTTCTCCACTACCCAGACTGTGCTGCCCCAGTGAACACTGTGCTGATTCTTGTGGAGTCAGATCCCTGTGCTTCGTGCCTGGTGGGCAGGCAATAATATTGTAGCTTTCAACTGGTGAAGATGAAAGTTCAACCAACAGCTGTCAACCCTTGCCTTTGATGGCTCCATCTTTAGTCTGTCTCTGATCTCGGTTGAAATCCTGTGCCAAGAATATGAATCTGCTCTGAGAAGCTTTTGTTTTATTTCTTTCATTTGGTTTTGTGAGCTCTGAACTCTCAGTAAAGTGCAGACCCTTGATGATCAATTGTGTGTGTGTGTGTCGGTGGGGGGGGGGGGGGGGGAGAGTGTGAGAGAGAGTGTGTGAGGGAAGGTGATAGAGTGTGTGAGAGAGAGGGTGTGTGCAAGAAAGAGTGTGTTAGTGAGAGTGAGATTTAAGGGTTGTTAAACAAACAAAGGAAAACTAGGGGGACTCTTTCATGTTCATTTACTGATAGGAAAACACTAGTTTTTGACTCAACTCATTGAGTGTCCACGTCTCTCTGTGGATGCTGCCTGTCCGCCGAAACCATTGCTCCACGTTCCAGGGTTTGTGGTTCTTGTGTTTCAGAGGTGGTTCCTTGCCTTTTCACACCCCAGAAGGTTTGCTTCCTGAAAAGAAAATGTCAGTGTCCAACAATAGTCGGCCAGCATTGATGGATTCCTGTTGCCCTGACACCGCTTTTCCATGGTCCCACTGTCCTGGTGAAACCTTTCACCGTGTCCGTCACTGACTGTACCAAGATCGGCAGGGAAGAAGTCCAAGTATGAATGCAGAAAATGAATTTTCAATGACATGTTGGACTTCATGGTTTTGTATGTTTGAAAATCAGAAAAAATAAATTATATCTAAAAAATGGTCTGTTTCGGTATGTTATATGGAGCTCAAAACCCATAAAATACACCCAGAAGCGTCAGGAAACAAAATCTTCGTTGCCTAATGATATTAAAGATGGTGGTTGGGATGCCAGTTAAGCAGGGAGACTTTTCTTGGTTGGTGCTGAGTTTCTGGAATATTGTTGGGTGGCACAGCCATGTGAATGGAGGGGTTACCCTAATGTACCTCTCTGACATGGAAAGGCTTTGAGATATCAGATACTCCTCAGGACATTTAACCTCTGACAAGATCCGGCTGCCTTGCTGTTTATCTGATGATGAAGTTCAGCTCTAGGATATGGTTAATGGGGATCCCAATGTTGGCAATGAACTTCAAGGGTAGATGATAGGGTTCCATGAATCCACATGAGAGATTAGTTTCTCTCTTGTTGGAGGAGGTCATTTTTTGCATGAGGTCATTTTTGTTGCATGAGTATTACTTGCTGGATATTGTCTGGGTTTTGTTTACATTTGTGGTGTACGATAAGTAGGAATGCTCTTGCTAAAACTCCCAGTGGAATCTCTCTGAACTCAAAGTACATCTAATGTTTTTTACTCTTTAGAACAAATTATCAGCAGGTGATTCAATTCCATTTCAGAATGAAAATGGCATCATTTTCTTTGAGTCCAAAAATTATATATTTACAGTGGGATTACACTGTAACTGACAAGACATTTCCAAATGGTCAAACACCTTTGCTGGGATACACATGGATGTTGTTAAGCTTATGAACTCAGATGCTCTAGACCCCAAAATCAGTTTTGTGAAGTCCACAAACAGGATAGACAGAGCAATATTCGCATGACCATGTTTGATGTGCTAAGTGACAAAATAAGTCTGGTGTGACATTGTCTCAAAAAGTTGAAGCAAAAGAATTTGGATCAAAGGGCCTGACGTAGGCGAATTAACATACACCTGTTCCGCAATAATTGACTTAGGAGAACATCTCCTGGTCATGTCAGTTTGCAGACCATATCTCTTGAGCAGCCATGGGCTGTAGGCCAGTAGTCTGTGCTTTGGAGAGAATCATGGTCGTGTCACAAAATTCGTTGATTTACAGTAGCTTCACGCTGCAAACATTGAAATAAACCATCTTACAAAATAAATAAAAATGGTGCACAAAAAAGTCAAGGTAAGGCAGTGTCTGTGGCAAGAAGCTGACTTTGTGCTATTGAGTGCTCAACTTCAGGCTCCTGTACCTTCTCCCCGATGGTAGCAGACTGAAGAGGGTGTGGCCTGGGTGGTGGCAGGTCCTTGAAGATAGAGGCTGCTTTCTTCAGACTCCGCCTCTTGTCGATGTCCTCGATGGAGTGGAGTCTGGTTCCCGTGATGTCGCAGGCTAAGTTAACAACCCTCTGGAAAATTTTATTGTGCTGAGTGTTGACACTTCTGTACCAGACAGTGGTGCAACCAGCTGGAATGCTCTCCACGATGCACCTTTTAATGTTTTGGAGTGTCTTCAGTGACATAGTGAATCTCCTCAAACTCCTCATGAAGTCTAGATGCTGGCGAGCCTTCTTCGTGATTGCATGAACATGGAGGCTCCAGGACAGATTCTGGGAGATGTTGACCCCCAAGAATTTGAAGTTCTTGACCTTCTCCACTGCTGACCCCTTGATAAGGACTGATTTGTGTTTTTCCTGACTTCCTCCTGAAGTCCCAAATCATCCTCTTGCTTTTGTTGACATTAAGTGTAAGGTTGTTGGTGTGACACCACTCTACCAGCTGATCTATCTCCCTCCTGTATGATTTCTCATTGCTGTCTGTGATTCTGCCGATAACCATGGTGTCATTAACTAATTTGTAGATAGCATCGAAATTGTGCCTGGCCACACAGTCGTGGGTATAGAGTGAGTAGAGCGGTGGGCTAAGCACCTATCCTTGACATTGTTTGTTTGTTCGTATCATTTGTTCATAAAGCTGCCCTTTTTATTTCAAAACTTCTTGCAGCTTAGAGTTGAGCCCATGATTTTTTTTTTAAGAACTGACCCTACTTTGTGTTAATATCTGTTGGACATATAATTCCTCAAGTATTTCTAACATTAACGTGGATTGGTCCCTTTGTAAAGGATTGAAATATGGCGCAATCATCATTTAACATCCCTCCTTCTGACAGCTGATGGAAGGGAGATGATTGATGAAGCACAAAGTGGTTGAGGACCGGACCCCCTGTGATGATGCTTTGGGACTGGAATGATTGAGCACAGTCATCTTCTTTTGCTGAAGTTTGACAGTGGCCTCTGGACAGTTTTCCTCTTCATACACTTTGACTTCAATTTTACCAAGGCTCCTAGGTGCCACTCTGTCACTTTCACCTCAGCTTTGGAATTCAGCCCTTTGCTTCATTGCTTGCCCAGGGCTGTGATGGAGTCTGGAGCAGACACTTGGTGGACTGACCAAGGAAGGAACCTGAGATAAGTTGTCCTGATCATCCCAGAGGTTTGGACCTGGAGTTTGGGTTCCCACTGGTTTGAACAGGAGTCTGTGTGGCTGCAAAGGCTGTGGGAGCACTGGAGGTGAATCCACGGACACCCAGTGTCTCTGAAGGGGATTTCTTTTTGCTTCTCTTTCTCTTATTGTCAGGGGCGCTGGGCAATGCTCATGGGGACCCTTTGTTTGCCTTATGGAAGATAGAAGTTGAAGTATATGATGAAAATTACATATTTAAGTATTATTACATGACGATAAAAGGAACATTGAATAACCAAGGCCATTTGGTTCAGTGTTGGTGTTACTGCACCACGTCTGCCTCCACCTTTTCAATATAAATCCATCCATCACTTTAACCATCTATTCCTGTCTCCAATCTTCCATTAAACACATCTCTGCTCTTCATCCCCACCCCTTTGGGAGACAAACGACCATTTACTGGAGAGAGCACTCCCAATATGTATTGCCCAATATTTGTTCCCCAAATGTCCGATGTTCAATAAACGATCAAATCCAAGCCATTGCCTTAAGCATAAAGTAAAATATAACAAAGTAACTTTCAAAACCAGACAAACCTTGAAACCTTTTGGGACTTGTTGCCCATCTTTGACATGGCCAAAACTCAGTAAGATCGCACCTTGTGACATTTTGATTACTTTTTAAATGATTTCTGTAACCTTTCCTGTCAATTCAAAGAGGGTTTCTCTTGTTTGCCAATTTCACTAATGAATGAGCTTAAGAAGGAAATAATTTCCAACATTAAGAGTAGGAAATAAAATCATACTGCAATGCTCAAAGCTCATTGTGGCCATCATCTCAGCATGGGTTATTAATGCCTTGTTATCAGCAGTTTTATGTAATAGATGTTAAACCACTGTCATACTGTTCAGTGAATTAAACTGTGTATAGTTCAGATTTATTGTGCATACATGACATCACAAACAACCCTGAGATTCCTTTTTCCTGTGGGCATGGCAGAATTACCACGAATTAGTAGTGTCAAATGTGAACATGTAAACAATCAAAAGAACTGTAAACAGATAACGAATGTAAACAAACTGACTGTGCAATTCAGAGAGAATTAAAAAAAATAATAAAGTGCACAAGTAAAAGTCAATAAATGAGATCCTGATGAGTTTGTCATTGAGGAGGGGGAGTAGCTGTTCCTGAACCTGGTGGTGCGAGTCTTGCGACACTGATACCTCTTTCCTGTTGTTAGCAGCGAGAACAGAGCGTGTGCTGGGTGGTCTGGGTCATTGATGATTGCTGCTGTTCTTCATCCCTGTAGATGTACTTAATAGTGGGGAGAGATTTTCCTGTGATGTCCTGGGCTGTGTCCACTACCTTTTGGAGGATTTTGTGCTCAATGGTTTTGGTGTCCCATACCAGGCCATGATGCAACTGGTCAGCACACTTTCCACCACACCTCTGTAGAAATTTGCCTGGGTTTCTGGTGTCAGACCAAGCCGCCATTGATGTGTTGGGTCCAGGAAAGATCCTCCAAGCTAGTGACTCCCAATAATGTGCTCACACTCTCCACCTCTGACTCCCCCCAAATATCACTGGATTGTACACCCTTGAAGTCAACAATCAGCTCCTCAGTTTTGGTGATATTGAGTGCAAGGTGGTTGTTGGTGCACCATTCAGCCAAGTTTTCAATCATCATGTTGACTCATCCCCTTCCTTTATACAACCCACTATCATGGTATTGTCGGCAAATTTGTAGGTGGTGTTATTGTTACACCAAGCCACAGAGTCATAGGTGTTAAGTGAGTAGAGCGGGGGCTAAGAACAGCTCTGTGGTGGTCTGGTACTGATGGAGATTGTGGAGATCACTGATTGTGGTCTGGAGGTGATCCATTTGTGCCATGGGGTGTTAATTGACCGGTTTTGAGAGGATGATGGTGTTAAATGCCGAACTATAAAGAGCATTTTGAAGTACATATCTTTGCTATCCAGATGTTCCAGTGCTTTGTGTAGAGCCATTGAGATGGCATCTGTTGCTGCAATAGGTTAACTGGAATGGATCCATGTCACTGCTCAGACAGGAGCTAATATGCTTTATCACCAGCCTTAATATTGCTATAATTTATTGTCATATAATATGACATGAAATAGCTTTCATTACTGTTAATGTAAGTGCTACTGGTCGATAGTCATTAAGACAGGCTACTCTACTTTTCTTGGGTACCAGTATGATTGATGCCTGTTTAAAACAGGTGGGTACCACGACCTCCTGGAGTGAGATATTGAATATATCTGTGAATACCTTGGTAAGTTGGTCAGCACAAATCATTAATACCTGGTATTCCATCTGGGCCAGATGCTTTCTCAGAAGGCAGTCCACATGTCATCCTCGGATCCCGACAGAGTAGGATCGTCAGGGGATGTGGGGGTGCGGAGGGGTTATGCGCACCAGTGAAGGAAATGAATCATTTTGACTCTACATACAATTATGTACAGACAAATTGTCTTTGCCTTACAGCAGGCAGAAGGCTATTTCATGTAATATTACATGTTCTGTACTATTACATGACAATGTTACAGCGATATTCTGTCAAAAAATAATGATGATTCAAGTTGTATCATCATGTGTACAGTCATTGCAACAAATCTTACATAAATTTTTTTGAATTGTAAATTTAAATATTAAGTTTAGACATACAGCACAGTAACAGGCCCTTCCAGCCCACGAGCCCATGCCATCCAATTGACCAAAACCCCTCCCATACGTTTTGAAAGGTGGGAGGAAACCACGCAGAGACAGGGAGAATGCACAAACCTCTTACAGACAGCTCCAGATATGTACCAGGGTCACTGGTGCTGTAACGGCATTGCGCTGACCGTGCCGCCTATCACGAGGCCTTCTTTTGACCAAAGCTGAAACTAAAATCCAGATTGTAAAAGAAGTGGGAATAGTATTATTTTTCGTACGTGTACATAACATTTGTTTCAATAATTGTCATTGTTGCGAGTGGAAAACACTGGACATGATGGTAGAATTTGGCCATTTCCTGTATGTACTTCCTGTAGGACAAGTTCACTTTTTCTCTCAGAAGCATGTCTGTGCCGTCACCTCAGGAGGAGACTCTTTGGCTTGAGAGCTCTCATCCATCTGCGCTACTTTTCCCTCTTGATTCCTTTATGTAACAGTTGCCAGTCACTCAGTTAACATGCCTTCGGAATGTGGGAGGAAGCTAGAGAGAGGGTGTGCATTAGTGTAAATTAAATCACCAACAATACACCAAAAACAGGTCATAAATGTCAAAGGGATAGATTTTGAGAGAAGTATAGGAGATTCAGTATGTCACTGAAGACTCTTGAAAGGTTCTACAGGTGTGCCATGGAGAGCACTCTGGCAGGTTGCATCACCTTCTGGTATGGAAGTGTCTATGTGCTCAGGACAGGACAAATGTCTAGAGGATCATGAACTTGGCCTGCCACATCACAGGCACAAAACTCCATTGAAGACATCTACATGAGGAGGTGTCTCAAAAAAGCAGCCTCTATCCTCAAGGACTCCCACCACCCAGGCCATGCTCTTTCACTCTGCTACCTTTGGGGAAAACTGAAAACTAGCACTCAGTGGCACAAGGAGAGCTTCATCCCCACTGCCATCAGATTCCTGAATAATCAATTAACCACAGACACTGCCTCACTTCGCTTTTCCTTGCACTATTTTTTAAATTTATTTTGTAAGGTGGATTATATAAATGCTTGCACAGTCATGCTACCACAAAACAACAAAATTTGTGATATGTTCTTGACAATAAATTCTGTTTCTGATAAATAAATGTACACAGTTGTGCAGGCAGATCTACTAGTCATCCTGGAATAGATTATGGTTAGGTTAAGTCCAAGAGGCCATAGCTTTTGGCAAAATGCCATTCTTGAATCTTGAGATGCTGTACTCTGTACTGAAGATGGCAGTGAGATGGTGCACAGATGCAGAACATTCCCGAGAGGTGAGTGCCATGTTTCCAATCCATCCCTCCACATGGACATAAAAGATTCGTTGACAACATTCAAATGACTCTATCATGAACACATCATTTCCTCACTTGTCAGGAAGGCGCAACAGCGAGGCACCATTACGTCAACCTTCTACAGGAGCTCTAGCGAGACTGACGTGGCCGGCTGCACCACAGTGTGGTGTTGATGAAGCAGAGAAATGGATCGCTAGTCAATCCACAGGAGCATGATGGTGTCAGAGAGGATCACTGGAGTCTTCCTCACCCTCATCGATGTGATGTACCGGCATCGTTGTCTGAAGGGGGCAAGCACAATTGTTGAGGACCTCTTCCACCCTGCACACAGCATTTTACAGCTGTTCCCATTGGGGAAGAGATGCAGGCGTATCAGAGCCAGCACCACCAGGCGGAAGAAGAGCTCCTTCCCACGAGCAGTGAGAATGTTGGACATCCAAAGGAACTGCTAACACGAACTATCTGAGACTCAAATTTATGAAATCATATTTATTTATTTGTTTGTATATATGAATACTTTTCCTGCATTTTTTTTGTCTGCATGTGGGTAATGCCTGGTTGTGTTTCTGTGGGATTTGCACCGAGGACCGGAGAACGCTGTTTTGTTGGGTTGTACTTGTACAATCAGATGACAACAAACTTTGACTTGATTTCACTGTTGTCATCTTGTGGCAGACAGTGCATGTTGATAATTTCTCCAATTCAGATGTGAATAAGAGAACTATGACCATTCTATTTCTCCTGCATGACTTCCTCCAATGCTAAAATGTGTACAGTTTCCTAAGGGAACTTAGTGTAGAACTTCATACAATAATACCCCTGGTATCTGGGTGCCGGATAAATGAATTTGCCATTTGCTTGAGTCTGCATGTTTTGTGATTGGTGAACTAACCGCTAGGGGGCAAAAATTTTCAAAATTTGTATTTTTTATCTACAGTATTCACAGTGGATGTCTGAAAATCTGGACTGCCCAGGGATCGGATCTTTCTGGATTTTTGGGTTTTCTGGATTCTCTGTCAGTACTTTTAAAATTCAAATTTATGGAGCAATAAAGCTATACTGCTTGACATTCTTTTGCTTTCTTTAAATACTTTCATACATTACATATGGTATAAATCAGAATCAGGACTTATTGTCATGAACAAGTCGTGAAATTTGGTGTTTTGCGGCAGCGTCACAGTGCAAACGTACAAATTATAACCATCTTACAATGTTACTATAAAAATAATAGAGCACGAAAATTGAGGCAGTGTCTTTGGTTCATTGATTATTCAGGAATCTGATGGCAGCGGGGAAGAAGCTGTCCTTGTGTCGCCAAATGCTTGTCTTAAGGCTCCTGTACCTTTTCCTTGATGGTAGCAGAATGACGAAGGCGTGGCCTGGGTGGTGGGGGTCTTTGAGGATAGAGTCTGCTTTTTTAAGACAGCGCTTCATGAAGATGTCCTCGATGGAGCTAAGTCTGGTGCCTGCGATGTCGCAGGCTGAGTTAACAACCCTCTGGAGTTGATTCTTTTCCTGAGATTTGGCACCTCCATACCAGACAGTGATGCAACCAGCCAGAATGTTCTGCATGCTAAAAGTTTACGAGAGTCTCCAGTGACATGCTGAACCTCTTCAGACACCTAGCTGCTGGCAAGCCTTCTTTGTGATTGCATCAACCTGGAGGCTTCCCCTCAGTCTTATCCCCTTTATGCCTGCTAATGAAGGGGTTCTAGACTGTGGTCCTTCCCCACAGCGCCCTCATGTTGGCTGCACCGAGCTTCAGTGCATATTCTGCAGCCTTGAATGTGCCAGTCAGCAGCATTCCCACACCGACATCTCAGTGCGCTGAAAGACCAACAGGTTTTGGGCAGACTAATCACCAAGTTGATGGTTTTCCAGCAGTTCCGGATGTCTGACTCTGCGTGCATCCCTGTGAACTGCCGTAAATCAGAGAGTCCTCTGTCACACTGCTGTTAGGGATGAACCACGACAAGGACCCTTGTATCCTTCTCCACGTACTCTTAGTTGATCTTCATTCTGTAAAGAGGTGGGAAACTACCATAGATATCTTAGGGACAATGTGAGTCTTGTGTGATGTTCCAGATGTACAGAATGGATCTGCTTGGCAGGGCTTCCCTCAATGCCAGTCACGCCAAGTCCTCGTGCTTGTTCATGAGCCTTGGCTTTGAGGCATTCCTGGTCATCTGCTCAGGGAACCATCCCACCGTGTCAATCGAATCCTCATCTCTCAGTGTCTGCAGGACATTCTGTGCTGACCACTTCCTGATGGCCGTGTAGTCTGTAAAAGCTTTTCCACTCAAGTCAGATGAGGTGGCAAAGTTCACCTGATTGGGACGTAGCACGACAACAGGGCCAGGCCCATTTTTCGCAACATCTGAAAGAACCTCAGCACATCGCACCACTTGATGCCCTTGTACATTGGTTTCACGCACAGTCAGATGCAGCCACACACAAAAGTAAAATCCTTTGCCCTCCCACCACTTAATGTGTGGGGACTTGAACATCAAATGATAAAACAACTGCTGGCACAGTTATTACAGGAGCTGCTCAGGGGACCTATTTCAGATGCCTCATTTATTGGAGCTTAATAGATTAAAAAAAATCCAAATTGGATCTCCTGATAAAAGTCTAATCAAGTTACAATCTGCATAATTTTCACATAAGCTTTGGTTTGAGATTTGCATAATTTATGTTGCAGCAGATACTAATGTGAGATTAAATAGTATTTAATCCAGTCATTGAGTTTTATTTATCTTGTTGACTGGTTGCTTTTTCCTTCTTCAGTCGTTTATGTTCAGTACCTGGTGAGCACTACTGAATGATCACCCTGTTAAAGTGTGAAAGATTGTCCTTCGTCCCCAATGCTACTGTCAGTTTCCCCTTTACATTGTTCCTGTATTCGCTCCCATGCATTGCCACAATCACAAAGAGTCTCAAACTGAACAGGGGAGTTCTGAAGCCTTTAGAAGGTCAGTTTACCTACCTCGGCTGCACCATTTCATCTGATGCAAGGATCGACAACGAGATAGACAACAGACTTGCTAAGGCAAATAGCGCCTTTGGAAGACTACACAAAAGAGTCTGGAAAAACAACCACCTGAAGAAACATACAAAGATCAGCGAGTACAGAGCCGTTGCTCCTGTTCGGCTCTGAATCATGGTCCTCTACCGGCATCACCTACAGCTCCTAAAATGCTTCCATCAGCGCTGTCTCCGCTCCATCCTCAACATTCATTGGAGTGACTTCATCACCAACATCGAAGTACTCGAGCTGGCAGAATCCGCAAGCATCGAATCCATGCTGCTGAAGACCCAACTGCGCTGGGTGGGTCATGTCTCCAGAATGGAGGACCATCGCCTTCCCAAGATCGTGTTATATGGCGAGCTCTCCACTGGCCACTGAGACAGAGGTGCACCAAAGAAGAGGTGCAAGGACTGCTTAAAGAAATTTCCTGGTGCCTGCCACATTGACCACTGCCAGTGGGCTGATATCGCCTCCAACCGTGCATCTTGGCACCTCACAGTTCGGCGGGCAGCAACCTCCTTTGAAGAAGACTGCAGAGCCCACCTCACTGACAAAAGACAAAGGAGGAAAAACCCAACACCCAACCAACCAATTTTCCCTTGCAACCGCTGCAACCGTGCCTGCCTGTCCCGCATCGGACTTGTCAGTCACCAACGAGCCTGCAGCAGACGTGGACATACCCCTCTTTAAATCTTCGTCTGCGAAGCCAAGCCAAAGAAGAAAGAAGAAGAAGGTCAGCATCTTAAGGAAGAATCCTCAGAGCCAGCGAATTAAATGCAATAAATGATTTTTTCTCAGAATGGACTAAATAACAATGGCCTAAGCATTGGGCTTTAGATGATCACTCTGTTCCCCAGCTTCACTAATATGTGTACATCAGAACCAGGATCAGAATTTATTGCCGTGGAGATGTCACAAAATCCGTTGTTTTGTGACAGCAAACATTTATGTTGGCCACCTTACATAAATAAATAGTAAAAACTGGAAGAAAAAGTCAATGTAAGGCCTGTGATTCATTGTTCATTCAGGAATCAGATGGTAGTGGGGAAGAAGCTGTCCTTGTGCTGCTGAGGGCTCGTCTTTAGGCTCCTGTACCTTTTCCCCGATGGTAGCAGAGTGAAGAGGGTGGTGGGGGTCCTTGAGGATAGAGGCTGCTTTCTTAAGACATTGCCTCTTGTAGATGTCTTTGATGGAGTGAAGAGTTAAGAAACCTCTGAAGTTTTTTCCTGTCCTGAGCGGTGGCACCTCCATACCATTCAGTGATGCAACCAGCCAGAATGCTCTCCACAGTGCACCTGTAGAAATTTTTGAGTCTTCGGTGACATCAGGGTTATTCTGTTTTATTCTAATCCTGCCAAACACATTGTTCATGATTTGGACAAAAGATTGGGGTTCAGTTTTGATATGATGATGTAATGTTGTGCAGTAATCCCACTATGCACATTAACTGTTCATTGAGTTTTGATTTTACCAAAGGTTCCAAAGTTCCATCATTAATTAACACAACACCCCCCACCCTTCCCCTCCATCATTTTGTTTGGGTGTCAGCCTACAGTTTACCTAACTTGATGACATTAATTAACGTGTCTGCACAGTTAGCATCAGCGAATAAAGCGTTCAAATCTGGCACTGCTTGTAAGGAATTTGTACATCCTCCTTGTGACCTGCATGGGTCCGGTTTCCTCCCACCCTTCAAAATGTACAGGGATCTTCGGATAATTTGGGTACAATGGGGCGGCACGAGTTTAAATGGCTGAAATTGGCTTCGACAGTCCGGTAATTCTGGCCATTTAAATTTAACATGACATAATTTTGAGACAGCAACAATTACTATGAAATAGGGGCTGAGTGAAGGGTGATAACAATAACATTTCAATGTGCACTGCCATGTTTCAGAAACTTCAATTTATTCTCCTTTAGTGATTTTTAAATGATTTTGTTTCGAGGTATTTTGACCTTCTCATTCTATCAGTCTTCCTTTGTGTAAAGATGAGTTGTATAAATCGTGCTTGGCAAGTTCACAGAGCTTGAAATATATCGAGAACCAAACAGCAGCCAGGAAATTTGCATGAAGATAATAAAAACCCTTGTTTCCCTTTTGTTAATAGCACCTTGAATGATACATCCCTAACTCTTCTTCAACGGGAACATCTAGCACAAGTTAATATTTAAAATTAATTTTTAATTGAGACAGACAACACAGTAACAGGTCCTTTCGGCCTGCTGGCTGTGCTACCCAATTACAACCAATTGACCTTCAACTCCCAGTACGCTTTGAACGGTGTGAGGAAACCAAACCAACTGAATCTGATCAGTGCCGCAATCATTAACAAAAGATTATCCCTGATATTCAAATGTACATTTACATTGTATAAAAATACAAAATGTGCACTTATTTCCATTTGAAAGAAACAAATTTCAGAGAGTTTGCTTTTAAAAAAGGCCAATTGGAAGAATGTGGTTTTGTTAAAAACTTAAAGATCCAAATTTTATTCTGAAAAAAAAGCTAACAATTCTAAAAGCCAACAGCCTGGCTTTTATTGTGTCAGTATTAAGTAATGATGGCCTGAAGCTCTGTCTAAAAGAACCTGAAGCCTATGTATTATGTATACTGCATTACTGGCTTTAGGTGTTGACTTGTGAACATGGAAAATGAAAAATGTCAAGGTCTATGACTTCAAAAGAAATGGCATGGTTCTGGGCTTTTTAGGGTGGGTGAATGTTAACATTTCTGATTTAAAAAAAAGATTTTCATGTTCATTATGTCGTAGCAAAATGGGGAACATGTAAAATTAATATCAGCAACATGATGGAAAACCTGTAAATGCTAAATGGAGATCAACTGACCTTTATTGATTAAATTATTTCAGGTTACTGCTAGCGGGCTTGTCAGTTTGGTAAAACATTAATGCAGGCACCAAAACAAAACAAAGAGTTTGGAAGAAAAGCTCGCTGGATGGAGTTTCTGATCAAAAACAAAAAGATTAGAAAGGAGAGGGAAGAAACTGGATTTAAGAGAAGCCACAGGAGTTGCTTGTTCACTGTGGATGCTCATCGCTTCAATTAGAATTCTTAACCATTTTTTGAGGGTGTTTGGATTTAAAGCATATTTCGCTTCTCTGAACTTTAGATCTTAGCAGCTTCCTTTGTACTGCCGCCCTTCACTATAACACTCCCTTCAGGAACCATGTGAAAATCATGTTTCAGTCGAGGGAGTGGAGTTTGGATATACTTTATTTATCAGCGACGCATGTTGCATCAAGATCTGAGCTACATCAGAGGGCTTTATAATGAGGGCTTACAACAGCACTTTATTTTTCAAGTTGATCTCTTTGTGTATTCTGTACAAATAAAAAGTTACAGTTTGCCAACTCCGCCAATGTATTCATTAGTGAGAGAAAGTGACCGCCGGTTAGGAACCACAAGAAGTTTCCATGATTGGAAATCATTCGCACCTCAGGGGAGATTTTCCCAATGTGCTATTAAATTTTGACGGTAACAGGCCCTTTTGGCCTGTGCCTCCCAATTACACCCAATTGACCTACAACACCCTCTCCCCACCCCCCCCCCCCCATATGCTTTTGAAGAATGGGAGAAAACTGGAGCACTCATAGGAAACCCACAGAAACAAATGGAGACCATGGAAACTCCTGACAGAAAGCGTGGAATTCGAACCCCAGTCCTGATCACTGGCACTGTAACAGCGTTGTACTAACCATTACACTAACTGTGCCACCCTTAACACAGAGCTAAATGATGGGATCATTCAATGAGGCCAAGATCCACTGCTTCAAATTGTTTATTGTCGTGTGTGACGGGATATAGTGATAAACTTTGTACACTGTACAACAGGTAGTGCAAGAATAGCATTAAAGAGAAAAATGTTAAATGGTGCATGGGGTTACCAATGGGAAGTCCATTCAGGGGTCAAGTAACAGCAGGAAAGAAACTGTCTTTGTGTTTTCAAACTCAAGTATCTTTCCGCGCGATATGGTGGAGAAGAGAGTGTGACCAGGGTAGGATGGATCCTTTAACTGCTTCCCCGTGGCAGTGGGAGGAGCAGGCCAAGTCGACAGAGGAGAAGTTGGTTTGAGTGTTAGCCTGAACTGCGTTCACAACTTGTTGCAATTTCTTGCCGTCTTGGACGGAGCAGTTCCCGTGCCAGGTTGCAATGCGATGATACGTTCCATGATGGGTCTTACAAGGTCGACGTGGCGAAATGTCTAATTTTCTCAGGCTTCTGGGGAAGTCGAGGGTTGGGTGTGCTTTCTTGACCATAGCATCAACGTGGTTGGACCAGGGAAGATTGTTGGTGCAACCTGCTCCTACCTGCAATTCTTCACCATCTTCCCCCTTAACATGGCACGTGGAAATGAGATCTTGTATTCCTTTGGAAAAAAAACATATAATTTACAAAATAATTATATATTTTTTGTTAAATCTTGGAGCCCATACATGGAATATATGCAATTTAACCATTGCTATTTTCTTTCCCATACATTGATGGTGTTGTCCCAATGCATGACAAATATTCGAATGGCATTATCATTTTCTCTTTTTATTTTATTGAGGTAGTTCAGAGGGGGGGGTTGGGGTGGGGTATGAAATTGGATAAAATATTATGTATTTTGATTGTTTCATTTATTATCATTTATAAATAAAATTTTCAAAATAAAACATTGTTGATCCAGAGAAGGGTGTGTGCTTCACCCCACTTCCTGAAGTTGATGTTCTCTTTGTTGACATTGAGGGAGAGATTGTTGCCCTGACACCATGCCACCAGATTGTCGATCACCTTCCTGTACTCCGTCTCATCATTGCTTGGTTCTTGCTGGTTAGGAGGAATGGGAGTTTGATTTTGATGCCTCAATTATTTCTTTCATAGGATTCACACCTCCAGGAATGGACAGAACATCACCAGACAATAGTCCTGTCCACGGTCTGCTGCGGCAGACTTCCGTCACCACGGGAGCCAACATCCCAATGATGACCGAGCTAGGTACGTGTCAGTCTTCTTCCTCTGGGTTGGTTGAGCTGTGAGATTCAATTGAATCACTTGTGGATGAGCCATTATTCACTATAAGTGCACTGCATGTTTCAGTGTATCTTGGTCAGGTTATCCTGTTGGCTCATGTGACCTGCATAGTGGGTTGTTGATGACCTAGTATTCTTAATTCTGGATTTGAGGATACTTTCTGCAACTTGACAGCAATAGATTTGGTAAATAGCCTTCGAAGATGTTGCATCAACTCAGAAAGTAGCTGGACACTGTAGTTCCTTTGATTGATGTAGTAGATAAAGCTCTGGGAATGTCTGCGCAGGCAAGTTGGAATTTGTACTGACTCTGGAATTCTGACCCAGGGCATGTTCACGGGCTTTTGCTGTAATGTGTACTTGCTGCTGCAATCCAGCAGGTCAAAGGTACGAGGATAAAGAATTGACTGTTCTCAAAGACCTATATTTTTTAGTACACTATTGAATTTATAACTAGCTTAGTCAGCGATGAATCTCCTTGGCTAATGACCCTGGGGGTAAATGTAGAATGTGTAACTGATGATTTAGACCGAGAAGGGCCCAGGCTCAACTTGTGCCACTCTTTCCACTTTTAGTGGACCCAAGATGATGTGGACCACTAACAATCCAGCTGAGTGTAGCTAGTACAGCACAACCCAATCAATGGCCCAAGTACTCGATAACATGTCACCTTTTATAGATTAGGAGCAAAGTGCAATGCTGACCACATGTAGTTCTATTCTCAACTGTGTTGAAATGGATTTTCATGAAGCTGAGAATAATTCCCTTTGGTCATTGCTACTGCAGCATCCATAATCCAATATTTTTAAATATTGTATTAGAAATTGGGAGAAATGTGTGGAAATAAATCTCATCTTTTTGTATCAGATTTCCAAGTACATCACATACAACCCTGAGATTCTTTTTCCTGCAGGCCATATTGTGACAACACTTTTCATGTTGGTACCGTCCCGACAAAATCACATTGGGGTTGTACGAAAATCCATTGGGGTCAATGGGAATTAAAGGACCAAGTAGAGAGGATGATGGCAGCAAGAACAAAGATGATGATATAGGAACAGAAGTAGTTCCGTGAACTGACCCATCCTCCCATTCAACCCCACTCCTGGCTTTCTCCCCGTAATCCTTGATGCCTTGACTAAGCAAATATCTGTCAATCTGTGTCTTAAATACACCCAATGGCCTCGCTTCCACAGCTGCCAGTGGCAACAAATTCCACAGACTCACGACCCTCTGGCTAAATGTTTCCACATCTCTGCTTTAAATTGATGCCTTTTTTTTCCTGAAGTTACAGCCTCTTGACATAGACACCCCTACCATAGGGGTGGGGGGGAACCTTCCTACATCTACTCTGTCCAGGCCTTTCAGCATTAGAAATGTCTCTATGAGGTCCTCCCCCTCACCCTTACGTACTCCAAAGATGAAGTGCCTCAGCCTGCATTTAGGACTGCCTGTTAACCTCCATGGATGGTGCTTGACCTGCTGAGTTAGAACATAGAGCAGTACAACATAGTACAGGCCCTTTGGCCCTCGATATTGTGCTGACCCATATACTGTATATTTTGGCATATAAGTCGACCTTCAGATAAGTCGGATCCACATATTCATGGTTTTAACATAGATCGGGTGTATAAATCGAACCCCCAAAAATTGCGCTGACTGGGCGTGGGCGGAAGGTGGATGTTATGGAGGCTCCAGCAAAATGAAGAAAGTACGAAGCAAGTTTTAAGTTAAAAAAATTATAGAAGTGGCCAAGGAATCCGGCAACTGAGCTGCTGCGAGGGCATTTGAGATATGTGAGAAGTTGGTAAAAGATTGGAGATAAAAATTTCTTTATGGGAGCATGAAAACTTGTTGTGGGTAGGATTCTTTTTTGGTGTTTCGAGGGTCGACTTAAATGCTGAATCTATGTCAAGCAGTTTTATGAATTGAATTTAAAGACCCGTTTTTATATCTTCCGTATAAGTCGACCCCCGACTTCTGAGTGCTTTTTGAGGGTTGCAAGACTCAACCTATGTGCCAAAATATATGGTATTTCTACCAAAAAAAATCCCGAAACCCTTCCTACCTCATATCCATCTATTTTTCTTTCATTTAAGGGCCTGTGTCAGGGACTTTTATATGCACCTAATGTTTCAGGCTCCACCACCATCCCTGGCAAGATATTCTAGACACCCAAAACTTCCTGTGTAAGAAAAAAAACCCTGATGTTTCCCCTAAAGTTTCCTCCCTTAACTTTGTACAGATGTCCTCTGGTGTTTGCTCCTCCTGTCCCAGGAAAAGGAGCTGGCTGTCTACCTTATCTATACCTCTATTAAATCATCTCTCATCTTACATCGCTCCAAAGAGAAAAGTCCCAGCTCTGCAAACTTTGCCTCATGGCTCCTTTTCCGATCCAGGCAACATCCTGGTAAATCTCCTCTGCACCCTCTCCATAGCTTCCACATCCTTCCTGTAATGAGGTGGCCAGGATTATGGATGTTGCTGTCTGTCGTGTTGCACGATGGTGACAAGGCCACATTTGAAGTAACGTGTGCCTCTCAGGTCACCCTGCTGTAAGAAGAATGTCATTAAGCAGAAAAGGATGAACAACAGATTCATAAGGATGTCACGGGGACCGAATAATCTCTGGTATAAAGAGGCTGGCACTTTTTTCACTCAAGCGTAGGATGCTAAAGGAAGACCATGTAGAGGAAAATAAAATCATGAAGGCTTTTAGGTGAATAGTAATTACATTATCTCCAGAGACAGAGTCTAAAACCAGAGGGCATAGATTTAAGGTGGCAGAGGAAAGATTTTAAAAGGCTCCAGGGGCAAGTTTTTGACACACAGAAGCTGTACAGGCAAGTACAATTAATCAGAATCAATAGTTATTATCATGAAGGTGTCATGAAATTTGTTATTTTGCGGCAGCATTAAAGGGGCAAGCATTGCTATAAATTACATTTTAAAGATAAATTAGTGTCTGTTGTTCATGGTCCATTTAGAAACCTGATGGCAGAAGGGATGAAGCTGTCTTTGTACTACTGGTTGTTTGTCTTCAAGCTCCTGTACCTCCTTCCCGATGGGAGCAGTGTGAAGAGGGCATGGCCTGGCTGGTGAAGGTCCTTGAAGTTACAGGCTGCCTTCTTGAGACACCACCTCTTGTAGATGTCCTCAATGGGGCTGGCCGAGTTCATGACTCTTAGTTAGTTATTTTCTTGTCCTGTGCATCGGTATCTCCATACCAGACAGTGATGCAACCAATCAGAATGCGCTCCACAGTTCACCTGTAGAAATTTTCCAGTGTCTTGGGTGACCTACCAAACATATTTAGATGGGTGTTTAGAGAGGAAAGGTTCAGAAGGAGATGGGTAGGCAAATGGGACTAATTCATATGGTCAGCATGAACAGATGGGCTGAAAGATCTGGTTTGTATTCATTGCAGATTTGATCCATGCTTTCAAAAAGGATTTGGGGGAGAGAATTTTCTGCGTGAGGAGGAATGGGATTGATGGGAATATTCTTCTGGTATCTATTGCAATGATTGGCCAATTGGCAGCCCCAGTTGGTCGCTACAGTTTTACAATCACTGATGCAATGCAGAGATTGATGAGTGGGTTTGCAAAGTTGCTGCTTTATTGAAGTTACATGCAAAATGAGTCTCAATGTGGGCAAGACCAATGAGATGATTGTGGACTTCAGAATGACCACCCTCCACTACACATCAATAACTCTGGAGTGGAGAGAGTAGAAAGCAACAAATTCCTAAGAGTTCACTTAACTAGAAACCTATCGTGGACACACAATATCTCCTCATTTCTCAGGAAGGAGCAGCAGTGGCTGCACTTTCTGAGAAAACTGAAGCGGGCAAGGCTACTGGTGACATCATGTCCACCTTCTACAGAAGCTCCATCAAGAGCATCCTAGCTGGCTGCATCACAATGTGATATGGTTGCTGCAATAAAATGAATCTGAGGTCAATCTACAGGACCATAAGAGTTGCAGGTAAGATCACTGGAGATTCCCTACCCCCCACCCCAATGACGTTATCTACCAGGATCGCTGACTGAAGAGGGCACGCAAAATCATTGAGGACCCCTTCCACCCCACACTCAGCAACAAAGGAACTGATCACACTCACCCTCCGAGGCTTTTTATAAATTTTTTTTATTTTTCACACTATAAACCACATTGATCAAGATACATACATTTTTCTTTTCAAATATATACAGTGTCGTTTTCTCCCCCCCCTCCCATCCCACCCTCCCTACCTCCCCTCCCATTCATTTAAAGTTCAGAATCTAAGATACATTAAACCCGTCAAACAATGTTGTCACTCAATAAAAATAAACAAGAAGTTCCACTGAGTCAATTCTTTTCATTCTCTTCTCCTTCTGTCATTTTAGGTGGTAGATGTCCCCGGTAGGTTTTCTCTATTGTGTTTCATGTATGGCTCCCGTATTTGTTCAAATATTGTAATATTATTTCTTAAATTATATGTTATTTTTTTCTAATGGAATACATTTATTCATTTCTATATACCATTGTTGTATTCTCAAGTTATATTCTAATTTCCAGGCTGACATAATACATTTTTTTGCTACAGCTAGGGCTATCCTAATAAATCTTTTTTGTGCACCATCCAAATCAAGTCCAAATTCTTTGTTTTTTATGTTACTTAGGAGGAAGATCTCTGGGTTTTTTGGTATATTGCTTTTTGTGATTTTATTTAATATCTGGTTTAGATCTTCCCAAAATTTTTTCACTTTCTCACACGTCCAGATTGCATGAATTGTTGTTCCCATTTCTTTTTTACAACGAAAACATCTGTCAGATACTGTTGGGTCCCATTTATTTAACTTTTGAGGTGTAATGTATAGCCTGTGTATCCAGTTATATTGTATCACCTCTGAGGCTCTCATATTCACAAAACCATATTTATTTATTTATTTGTATGTATGAAGAGTTGTCTTGTATATGTATTATATGTGCGTTATGTCTGCATGTTTGGCACCGAACACCGAAGAACACTGTTTAGTCGGGTTGTACTTGTGCAATCAGATGACTGTAAACTTGATTTGAAATTGTTACAAATCATTTCTTGATGTAGTTCCATAAATGAGCCTGACCTTTTAATGTGACCTATGTGGAGTCAAATGTGGCCCAAGGATGAAGGCAACAGATCTCTTGGTATTAAGCCTAGATTCCATGATCCATTACGTGCTCCCAAATGATCAGCATTCAGGAGGGCCAAGAGCCAAGCAAAAGACTGTGCAAACAGAAAGGAGCAAGCAAATTATTATTGATAATAATAATTCAGCTCTTCCCTGTTAGCAGGTAGAAAGATACCGTATATACTCGTTTAATAGTTGACCTTGCAAAGGTCAACCCCTCTCTTTTTGACTCCGACCGCCTGCCCATCCAAGCTCCTGACACCCCGACCGCGAACCCTCACTTCGGCCGACTGATCATCCGAGCTCCCGATGCCCCGAACACAGACTTGCCAGCCAGTCGCAGCCACCCGAGCTTCCGACACCTTGAACACCTTACCACGGTGAAAAGTAGTAACCGCATAAGTCGACCCCCCCCCCCAAAATGACCCGAAAAATTGGTCCCCAAAATTCAACTATTACACGGTCTTCACATTATGTGATTAGTATTTTTTTCTAAAAATAAACTTTATCTACAATAGGAAAACTGTGCGGAGTCTTTACCCAACCCTAATTTCATATCCATACATTTCCATAACTTACATTGTTACCATTACTGTAACATCCTTTTGCTTCTCCCCCTCTGTTGTTTGAGGGACTTCCCCTCACTCTCAGCCCCTTAATGCCGAGTAACAGAAGAATCTAGACTGTGGTCCTTCCCACAGTGCCCTCACGTTAGCTACACCAAGCCTCCGTGTGTCCATCAGCATATATCCCTGCAGCCTACATGATCAGCATTTTCTCAAAGTCTGATTGGTTCTACCTTCGGTCTTTTTTTTTAAACTTTATTTAAAATTTTATGACATGAATAAAATAAAAATTACATTTAAAGAAATAATAAAAAATAAGATAATAAAAATTAGAATACTACATCATTAAACTACACAAATTAACCCCCCAATAATTATAACACAACATTAATCATCTAATTTAAAATTAGTCCAACCCTCCCCCCCAAAATAAAGAGTGAAGAATTAATTAACAATGATGTAAATAAAATAAAAAAACCCCACTTACAAAAAAAGATAAAACTTAACAACAACAAAAAATTACTAACAACAAAAAAATATCAATACTAAAATAATACCCTTAAACATATATTTAAATCAAACATAATACATGTATTTAACAAATGAAATCCACTTTAAAACTAAATTCAAATATTAAAATCATATATCAACCACATATCTGTTATACAAAAAATCATAATTAATAATACGTAAATACAAAATTTACATTAATACCAAGTTTCCTTTATAATTCAACGAGAGAACAAAAACATCCCTTAGAAAATCAGATAAACTTTTTATTCCCTTCCCCTCCCCTTATATTAAAAAAAAGAAAAGAAAAGAAAAAAAAGTTCAAACTCTTATAAAATTCTCCATATTCTTCATTTATAACATCTTCAAAATTCTCTATCGAAATTAACTTAATTTTATTAAACTCTTCTCCCTCAATGTATTTGTACTTAATTTTCTTCTTTCTCTTCTTATCACCTTTCCCCTCATCTTCCTCTTCATCTAATTCAACATCCTCAATTTTTGACTTATTATCTTCTGTGACATCATCCTCTTAAAAAAGAGAGAAAAAATAGAAACCCCCTCCCCAAAAAAAAAGAAAAAAAGGAGAGAAAAAAACCCTCCTAATTCCCTCTCAATTACAATCAGAAAACAAAAAGAGTTAAAAAAATTATTTATTTAAAAAAAAATAAAAAAATCCTTCACTTAACCCAAAAATTAGAAAGAAAAAAAAACAGGTCGGAGGTCACAACTACCTCCTCCTGTTTAAACCACCCAAAGCGGTAACTCCCCCAAAATATTGGGTGTGAGATAACTCACAGGTAGCTGATAACTTCTGGAAACTAGTGCCCACCCAGTTCCCTCTCCCAACTCCCATTTCATTAAACTACCATCATTATTTAAACTATTTAAACTCTTTTCAAAAAAAAAGATAAGGTTTATTTTTTTTAAATCAACGTTACCACTTCGATCACCATTGCTTCCATTTCTTTTAAAAATCTGGATCCCACCTTACATCTCTACTCTCTTTGGAGAACTTGAAGGACTACATCATTCCTGAAACTGCATGATTGGTAGAGACTGAGCAAAGTCCATAACCTCTTTAGGATTGTCAAAGAATTTTGGCTAATTTCCATCCTAAAAAATCTTCAGTACCGCAGAATACCTGAATGTTGCCCTATGTCTTTTTTTCCACAACCGTTCTTTCACAGCAAGCAAAGTCCATGCCTTATTAAAGATTGTACAATTTAATTTTAATAATCTTCCACCATTTTTCTCTTCACTCTGTAACTAAAATGGTAGATTCTTATGTACCAAAATTGCCACACCTTTTGCCTTAGAATTAAACGAAGAATAAAAAATGTGCCCAACCCATTCACGTTTGAGTTTCAAATGTTCCTTTTCTATTAAATGAGTTTCCTTTGCCATTGCGACCACCGTTTCTTCCATTTCTTCCAGAAATCAAATTCTCTTCTTGCAGCTCTGCCCTCTTTGGAGACCGTGGAGGACTACGTCATTCCTGGAATTGCGTAATTGGTAAAGAATGAGCAAAATCCATAGCTTCTTTAGGATTATCAAAGAACTTTGGTTGATATCCATCCTGAAAAATCTTCAGTACCGCAGGGTATCTAAATGTTGCCTTATATCCTTTTTTCCACAATAATTCTTTCACAGAATTAAATTCACGTCATTGAAACATAATTTCCTGACTCAAATCCGGATAGAAGAAAACACGATTACTCTGAACCATCAAAGGAGATTTGTTTTGCTGTGCATTTCTAATAGCCATACATAAAATAGTCTCTCTATCACAGTAATTTAAACAGCGAACCAGAACAGGTCTTGGATTCTGTCCTGAAAAAGGTCTCCTTCTCAAAGCTCTATGAGCCCGTTCCAATATTAAACCTTCAGAAAACTTATCTTGTCCCAACACTTGTGGAATCCATTCAGTGAAAAATTTTCTTGGATCTGGCCCTTCTATGCCTTCTGGCAAGCCGACAATTTTCACATTATTCCGTCTGGATTGGTTCTCCAAATAATCAACCTTTTTTGCTAAATTTTTATTCTGAACCTGTTTCAATTGTTTTATTCACATCTTGCAATTGATCTTGTACATCTGATAATCCTTGATCACACATCTCAAGTCTTTCAATAGTTTCAACTTTAAAAGCTCCATAATCAGCCATCTGTTGAGTATTGACATCCACCAATGCATTAATCTTAGAAATAAGATTATTCATAGAATCACCTAAATGCATCATTGAAGAAAATATGTTCAAGACTCTTGAAAAGTATATCAACATCAGTAGATCCAGACATGGTGGGATCCTGCTGTTCTTGTGGAATCAGATTTTTAATTTAGTAGCTTTTCTTGCAGTTTGACTCCGTGTAAGAGCCCCTGCCACAGACCCCCCAGAAGTGTCAGGAGGCTGATGATCAGGGTTATCTTTGATCCAAACCTCCTTTAAAAGCTTTGTTACGTCAGTATCTGGAAGAGCTGTTGTAACTGGTGGTATAGCAGTCAAATAACAACTCTTTAACCCTCCAGCTGGTGGCGCCCCAGCTAATTCAGCAGTCAAAGTCTCAGTAGACGTTGTTTGAAATACTGGCATCCGGCCAGCCCTTTGTTCTAAAGGCAGCTGAAAACGACCTTCAGAAAGACTTACGGAATCAGAACGGAGCTCCAAGGCCGAATTCTTCGCTTGTTTTCCAGGATCCATTTCAAGCTGAGTCGTGGCTTTTTGTAAACAAGCAGGCTCAGATAATTTCGGAAAATATAATTTTTTAACAATCTGTTGATGTTTCCTTTTACTTTTTTTTAACAAATGTACCATTAGGTATTAATTCAACACCTCATACTATTTATAAACTTTTTTAAAAAGTTTTAACGGGCACTTAAAGACAAAACAATAAGTTAGAGTCAGGAGAGGACTGGAAGGCACGTCTGTTCCTTACGCCATCTTGCCACACCCTACCTTCTGTCTTTAATCAAGTCTTCCAGACAGACAGGTCTCTTCTAAGACCGCACTAGGAATATTGTGTTCAGTTCTGGTAAAATAGTCTCATTATAGGAAGGATGTGGAAGCTATGGAGAGGGTGCAGAGGAGATTCACCGAGATGATCTCTGGATTGGAAAACAAGCCTTATGAGGCAAAGTTAACAGAGCTGAGACTTTTCTCTTTGGATGAGAGGAGACTTGATAGAGGTCTACAAGATTATGAGAGGCATGGATAGGATGGACAGCCAGTACCTGTTTCCAAGGGCAGGAATAGCAAACACCAGAGGACATATGTACAAAGTGAAGGGAGGGAAGTTTGGGGGTAAGCTTTTTTTATGCAGAGAGTTGCTAGGGATGGTGATGGAGGCTGAAACATTAGGGGCATTTAAGAGACTCTTAGACAGCCACATGGATGGAAGAAAAATAGAGGGTTTCAGAATAGGGAGGGTTTAGTACTATTTTTTAAGGAATATATGAGTTGGCACAACATTTGAGGGCCAAAGGGCCTGTACTATTCTATAGTGATCTATATTCCTCCCCTTTGCTAAGGGTCTTGAAACAGCCAATATTGAAGTAATCTTCTGTAAATTGTGCAGGGTGCCCTAAAGGTTAACCTCCAGGTTGAGTTGGTGGAGGAATAACATACAAAAGCAGGGATGTAATGCCGAGACTCTATAAAGCACTGGTGAGATCTCCCTTGGAGTACAATGTACAGCTTTGGGCATCTTATTGAGAAAAGCCGTGCTGGCATTGGAGAGTGTTCAGAATAGACTTATAGAATAGAAAGAGTTAGCATATGAGGAATTATTGTCATCTCTTGGACTGTTCACGTTGGAGTTCAGGAGGATGAGGAGGGCACTCATAGATGCATTTCCAATGATGCAAGGTCTGGCCAGAGTGGCAAGGATGTTTCCCACGTTAGAGGGTTCTCGAACAAGAGGGTGTCAATTTAAAATGGATGTTGAAAAATTTCTTTAGTCAGAGGGTCATGAGTCTGTGGAACTTGTTGCCTCAGGCAGCTACGAAAGCGAGGTCTTTGGATGTATTTAAGGCAGAGATTGACAGGTATTTGATTAGTCAGGGGATCAAGGGTTACGGGGAGAGGGGCTAAATGGGGAGATGAATCCGTTCCTGATAAGTATGGTGGAGCAGAATCGATGGGCCAATCAGTAACTGACCACTGTTATCCCCAAATGAAAGAATGGCCCTATGACTTTGCATTACTGTTGAATAAAACAGCTTTTGGTCCCACCAACAACCATACATCATCATTAACTTATCCCAGACATTGATCAGTGACTGAATGCAATGATCTCCTGAGGAAAAGTTGAGTGTGTGATGTGTCCGTCACCATATAATTGGTGAGTAAGGTGACCTTTACTCCCACCACAACCCTCTGCTCCCCCCCAAGTAAATAAATAGGCCTTTGGAATATGGAAGGTGGGAGTAGCTAAAGGTACTAAGCTGTCTCCTACTGCCATGCTCTGCAGGAAGTTCCAGTTCTTCTCTGTTCTTGGAAGCCTTATTTAGTGTATTTAACCTCCTGAAGATCAGTGTTAATCTATTTATTTTCATATAAACTTTGTTAAAATCCTAGGGTTATCAAATGAAAACCCTGCAGTTCTGCCATTATTCCCTTGTTGTTTCTGAGTTCTGTGTTAGTGCACCTAAATTTGTTTCTGCACTAATAAGATACACATTTATAAAATGCTTTCTCTTAACGCAACATCTCAAAGTTTCACGCTGTGAATTATTTGCACCAGAGGTTAATACCATGACATGATTACTGCAAGTTCACCAGGAGGTAATTGTAATTAGTTACTGATAAATGTTTAGGATACGTTAAACATGTTGTGTGTAAGCTGCAGTCATTGCAATAATCCTTTTTCTCATTTATGTGTATGCACACTGGTGTTCTTAATAGAGACTTGAAGTCAACTATCACCTTGTGACTCATTGTATTGAAGGATGGGAACCTGGGGTAATGTTCTGAGTTGATGCATCACCCCTGACTTAGTTGGTGGCATGTGAGCACCCAATGGAATGTCAAGGCAACCCAGACAGGCAGTGGACAGAAAATGACCAAATGATTTCTGTGTTATGTGAAGAGAGGAATTTATTTTAAAGACATGGCAGAAAAGATGCAAGTTAACTTTCTGTTTACATCTTTAATGTTTCATTGCTGCCAGGGTCCACCCTGACTTGAAATTTAACCTAGAAATGGAACCATTAAAACATTACAATTGAATTCTGAAAGCAGGAAGTTGCTGGAGTCCATCATAAAAACATAAAAGAAACAGGCCCGTCAAGCCTGCTCCACCTTTGAATGAGATCATGGCTGATATGATGATAGGCTCATATCCCTTAATTCCCTTACTACGTAAAAATCTATCCAACCTTGTCTTAAATATATTTATTGAGGCAGCGTCCACTGTTTCAATGGGCAGCAAATTCCACATATTCCCCACCCTCTAGGAAAAGCAGTTCCTCCTCATCTCCATTCTAAATCTATTCCCCTGAATCTTGAGGCTCTGTCCCCTGGTTCTGATCTCCCCTATCCTCCCTCTATCTAATCTATGCCTTTCATAATTTAATATTGTGTCGATAAGATCCCCTCTTATTCGTCTAAATTCCATTGAATACGATCGCAGACAACTCAACCTTTCCTTATAGACGAATCTCCTCATCTCTGGAATCAACTGGATGAAACTCCACTGCCCTGCCTCCAAAGCTAGTACTGTACATCCTTCCTCTTAAGTAAGGAGACCAAATCTGCAAGCAGTACTCCAGTTAAGGCCTCACCAATGCCTTGCACTGTTGCAGCAGAACCTCCCTGCTCCGAAATTCAAGCCCTCTCACAATGAAGGGAAACATTCCATTTGCCTTCTTGTTAGCCTGCTGCCCTACAAAACCAACCTATTGCAATTCATGCACAAGCCCTCCCAAGTCCTTCTGCTTGGCAGCACACTGCAATCACTTGCCATTTAAATAATATTCTGATCTTCCATTTTTCCTTGCAAAGTGGATAACCTCACATTTACCAACATTGAACTCCATCTGCCGGACCTTTGCCCACTCACTTAACCTATCTATATCTCTCTGCAGACTCACCATTTCCTCTGCATAATTTGGTTTTCCACTCAAGTTAGTGTCATCAGCAAACATAAATCCCCTACACTTTCTGTCTCATCTTCCAGATCGTTAATGTATATCATGAACAGTTGTGGACCCAGCACCGACCCCTGCACCACAACGCTCACCACTACATACCATCCAGAAAAAGCCATGAACCCAGCTCTTTGCTTTCTATTGGAAAACCAATCATCTACCCATGCTAATACGTTGCCCCCAATTCTATGCATCCTGTTATGCGGCACCTTATTGAACGCCATCTGGAAAATAATGTTCATCTGCTCCCCTCTTGCTACCCCGCTCATTAACATCCTCGAACTACTCCAGTAAATTTGTCAAACAGGACATACCTTTGCTGAATCCATGCGGCATCTGTCTGATGGATCTATTTGTTCTAGATGCCTTGCTATTTGTCTGCTCTAGTTATGCATCAAACAAACCAGGAAAAAAATCTTACGAAAGACTGATGAAAAGAATGGGGCCATACATGATGCACCTGCCATAGCTGGCCTAAAGCTGGGATCTGAATATAAATTATTCCCAAAGCCAACCCTTCGTGGCTGATGGAACATGGAATCAGACCTCCAGCATGTTCCACAATTCTCAGCTGCAGTACAAAGGCACAGAGGCCTGGAGCATGCTGTTGGCCACACTGTAGCTTCTGTGGAACCATGTTGGCCACCATGATGGGACCTGGCGTCTTGCATCCATCACTTACAGGATGTGGTCCAAACACCCTGTGGCAGGAGAACTCGATCTTCACGTCACTGACAAACAGGTCTCTTGTCACGGAGAGCATGGTTTGCCACTGCTATCAATGCCCTAATGTTGATCGGATTTACTGAACAGGTTTTGGACAAGACAAATGTTGGCCTATGTGCCACACCTGTAACAAAACACTGGTCAGGTCACATCCCATTCTATTCATAACTGTTCGCTTCAACCACAGAAGATAGTTCTGAGAAGTGAAACACAAAAGTCTGCAGATGCTTGCATTAAAAAAAACCCAGAAATGCTAGAGGAACTCAGTCAGTCTGGCAGTGTCCATAGGAGGTAAAGATATATTACTAACGTTTCAGGCCTGAGCCCTTCAAGGTATGACGAAGATAATTCTAAGTGGTGTTGTCACATTCCTTTAAACACCAATCCTGCAAGTCAAAGCATAATCCACCTTGGAATTTAACCAAAACATCCCAGAGACATCAAATTAAGTGTCTTCTCTCTAACTATAACCTATCGATAACCCTTTGATATCTGTTGTATTCAAGTTCAAGTTTATTATCATTCAATTGCACATGTACAACCCAACAAAACAGTGTTCTCCGGTCCTCAGTGCAAAACTTGCAGATACATAACAGGCATACAATACATACACAGGACAAGTATTCATAAATACAAATAAATAAATAAACATTGTTTTGTGAATGTTGGAGTCTCGGATGGTTAGTGTGAGCAGTTCCTTTGGTCGTTCAGCATTCTCACTGCCTGTGGGAAGAAGCTGTTCCTCAGCCTGGTGGTGTTGGCTCTGATAATCCTGGATCTCTTCCCCAACGGAAGCAGGGAGCAGCTGAAAGATGTTGTGTGCGGAGTGGAAAGAATCCTCAACGATTTTGTGCGCTCTCGTCAGACAACAATCCCGATAGATCATGTTGATTTTGGGGGGGGTGGGGGGTGGGGGAGGGAAGGGGGAAGATCCCAGTGATCCTCCACTGCCATTGGTTACAGATGAATGTATTGACCATCACAAGTTGCCCTGGAGAAGTTTGTGTTGAGCTTTCTTGATGGAACCAAGTGGTTTGTGCTGGGCCATTCCGGGAAACACGTAGGCATGGCCTGGACTCGCATACAGGCCAAACAGATGAAGGATGTCTTCAAAACCAGATGGGTATTTGTGCCAATCCAGTAGGCTCCATCACTAAGACTAGTTTTGTCAAGATTCCAGATCATTATGCCAAGTTTAAATTCCCCATCTGTCAGGCTGAGATTTGCATTTGGATAATTAGTTCTGACCCCTGGATTTTCATAATTAGGTTTAATGATTGCTTGTCTTAACTGGCATGTAACCAGCATTTAGAAAATAAAAGAGCCGTCTTCATTTGTCCTATGACGATTTTGTGATCCAAGCACAAATTAAAAGTGAAGTTTATTTTTATTGTAACCTAAAAACATGATTTATTCAAAAGCTTCATGTTTCTGATGAGTTTACTCTAGCAGTGAAGTGGTTTTATATATCTGAATTGAGAATTTACAAATATGAAAACTCTTTGGTGCTACTTTGAGACGTTGTGTGACTGACAAACCATGCACCTTTTTCCTTCACCTGAACATACTTTATTCTGTGTCATTGCTAAGTCAGGAATTGATCCATCTCCCCGTGGATACCGACATAAACACAAACACCACCCAGAGACAATCGACAGGACAGAAGAAGCCAAATGCTGAAACAAACTGAATTTCTCATTAATCCAAGTACAGCTCGTTTTGATCAAATTCACGCCCTCTCAATAAACCTTCCCTTCTGTGCAGATATATTGGATCCAACCTGAGGCATTTCAAATGGGTAAAAACTTACCAAAAGGCTGATGGCTTTGGGACATGAAATTCAGCTCCTGCTTTAAAATAATTGCACTGTTAAAGTTCAATAATCCCTCGATTTAGTGGCATCAAACCTACAAGTTATCTTAGAGATGCTGGGATCCCAAGCAGACAAAGAATTCTTAAGAACTCAGCATGTCATTCTGTATCCCTGGCTACAAATGATTGGTGAACATTTCAGGTCTGCACCTTTATCAAGAATAGATATTATGTCTATGAAGGGTGCAAGAACCTGAGAGAGTGGCCCAGAGGTGAGGGGGTATAGGATGTCAACCTTCTACAGGAACTCTATTGAGACCATCCTGGCTGACTGCATCACCTTGTGCTACAGAGAAATGGATTGGAGGGAAATTTACAGGAGATTAAAAGAGGGCGTGCAAAATCGTTGAGGGCCCCTTCCACCCATGTCTTTCAGCTACTCCCGTTGGGGAGCCAGCGCCACCGGGCTGAGGAACAGCTTCTTCCCATGGGCAGTGAGAATGGTGAACGACCAAAGGAACTGCTCAATGAACCATTTGATACTCTCACATTTACAAAAGCAATTAATTATTTATTTGTATCTATGCATTGTGTGTCTGGTTGTGCGTCTGTGTATTTTGCACTGAGGACAGGAGGACGCGGTTTTGTTGGGTTGTACATGTGGAATCTGATGAAATGGTGCAGCCATTTCATCAGATGCAAGGATCGACAATGAGATAGACATTTCATCAGATGCAAGGATCGACAATGAGATAGACAACAGACTCGCCAAGGCAAATAGCGCCTTTGGAAGACTACACAAAAGAGTCTGGAAAAACAACCAACTGAAAAACCTCACAAAGATAAGCGTATACAGAGCCGTTGTCATACCCACACTCCTGTTCGGCTCCGAATCATGGGTCCTCTACCGGCACCACCTACGGCTCCTAGAACGCTTCCACCAGCGTTGTCTCCGCTCCATCCTCAACATCCATTGGAGCGCTCACACCCCTAACGTCGAGGTACTCGAGATGGCAGAGGTCGACAGCATCGAGTCCACGCTGCTGAAGATCCAGCTGCGCTGGATGGGTCACGTCTCCAGAATGGAGGACCATCGCCTTCCCAAGATCGTATTATATGGCGAGCTCTCCACTGGCCACCGTGACAGAGGTGCACCAAAGAAAAGGTACAAGGACTGCCTAAAGAAATCTCTTGGTGCCTGCCACATTGACCACCGCCAGTGGGCTGATAACGCCTCAAACCGTGCATCTTGGCGCCTCACAGTTTGGCGGGCAGCAGCCTCCTTTGAAGAAGACCGCAGAGCCCACCTCACTGACAAAAGGCAAAGGAGGAAAAACCCAACACCCAACCCCAACCAACCAATTTTCCCTTGCAACCGCTGCAATCGTGTCTGCCTGTCCCGCATCGGACTGGTCAGCCACAAACGAGCCTGCAGCTGACGTGGACTTTTTTACCCCCTCCATAAATCTTCGTCCGCGAAGCCAAGCCAAAGACATGTGGAATCAGATGATAATAGGCTTGACTTAACAGAAGGTGTACTAGGCAGGGAGACAGGCAGAGAGATCTCAATGAGAATATGGTCATAGAGCTTCAGAGCTTTTGTAAGTGCAGTGGGTGAGCAACGTGAGTGGGGTTATCGCGTTGGAGTCGGAGGCATGGACGTTAGAGTTGCTACTCCGCAGTATTGATGATCTGCGTTCTGTCCTGACCTCCGTGTAGAGTTGGCACATTCTCCCTGTGACTACGCGGACCTCTTCTGCGTGCTCCAATTCCCTCCCTCCTTCTGGAGGAGCAGTGCTGCAGGCTGTTGGGATAATTGCCCCTCGTGGGTGAGAAGTATCATGAGAAGGTGGGAGGAATAAATTGGGATGAGTGAGGCTGGGTGCTTGATGGTCTTGCCCGGGCTCAGTGGGCTGTTGTTCTACTGTGTGACCTTAGTACCATATCAAGCCGTTTTGATATAGAATGTTATTCCTTTGCTAACAGACCATGTAAAAGAGTCACTAATCTGTTTTGCTTCATGGTATGGTGAACCCTCAAGCAAAGGTGAGGTTCACTTTTCAACATAAAATATAAAGAACTTGCTGCTGCCTCATGTTTGTGAATGACTTTACTGCCTTTAACAGGATCATTTATTTGCATTCGGTTCCACAGTCCATGAGATCCATTCTCTCTGTCACTTTATCCCACTGCTCCCCAAAGAAACAGGTTGTCCTCCTGACTTGTTGGAAGAGAATAAACAAAAACTTCTCAGAAGAACAGGAGTGAAATGTTTATCTGTTCCAGAGCCAAGCCTCTGGGCTGCCAAAATCCCAGGGGCACCAGATTCTAACAGGCATATTTCACTACATTTTTAAAAATCTGAATTTAGATTCACATGAAGCATGGAGTTGCCCTGAGCTGTTAATGCTTATAAACCAAGTTTTAACTAAACATCTTAATTAATTTGTGTCTCGATCAGTTTGACGGGGAGCATGAAATACTGTATGCCAGTGCCTTAGAGCAATATCTCTTTCTAACCAAAATTTAAACTTTATTTAACAGGGAGAATTAATAGTGACCCTTTTTGTAATGGTTTAATTAAAATAAGATTTCAACTGCACTGCCTATTGGATTGGCTGGAGCTGACAATATGTCCGTCAACGATTAATTTTTCATTCCAGTTGGTATATTGTTCTTTGTCTTTGCAACACAGATGGCCCGGAGAGTAGGGATCCCATTGCCTTGCATATTGCTTCTCTATCAAACCAATAACCAGAGTACATCATTAATGGCATGATTCTAGGCAGTGTGGAAGATCAGAATTCTGGAGGTCCATGGCCACAGTTGCCTCTCAGATAGACAGGGTGGTGAAGAAAGCTTACGTGGTGTTAGCTTTCATCAGTCGAGGGATTGGGTATAAGAGCTGCGAGGTAATGATGCAGGTCCACCAAACTCTTGTTAGACCACTTAGAGAACTGTGTCCAGTTCTGGTCACCTCGTTGTAGGCAGGTCATGGAAGCCTCGGAAAAGGGTGCAGAGGAGATATACCAGGATGCTACCTGGCTTAGAGAGTATGCATTATGAGCAGAGATTAAAGGAGCTCGGGCTTTACTCTTTAGAGAGGAGCAGGATGAGAGGAGACATAATAGATGAACAGAGTGGACAGCCACTGCCCCCTTCCCAGGGCACCACTGCTTAATACAAGAAGGCATGGCTTTAAGGTAATGGGTGGGAAGTTCAAAGAAGATAGAGGAGGGCTTTTTTTTAAATCCAGAGAGTGGTTGGTGCATCTAATGCATCTGGGTCAGTGGCAGAGACAGGCACATTGGTGAAGTTCAAGAGACGACTGGACAAGCATATTGAGGAATTTAAAGTGGAGGGTTATGTGGGAGGCAGGGTCTAAAGGTCGGCACAACATTGTGGGCTGAAAGGCCTGTACTGTGCAATGTAAGCTCAATCATTTTGTTCCAATTTAATGTTAGCTACACATACAGCAGCAATCTGTTCATGTTAGGCATTTGTGATCTGGAAGAGGGGACAGGAGGGCACCATTATCTAAGTTTGCTGATGACACTAAATTGAGGGGAAATGCAAATTGTGCAGAGTCTGGAGAGAGAGATAGGTAGGTTAAGTGAGTGAGCGAAGGTCTGGCAGATGGAGTAGAATGTTGAGAAATGTGAGGTTGTCCACTTTGGAAAGAAAAATGGAAGATCAGAGTATTATTAAAATGGAATGCTTCCGTGCAGAAGGGCATGGGAATGCTTGTGCATGAATCGTGAAAGGTTGGTTTGCAGATGCAGCAGGCCATCAAGAAGGTAAATGGAATGTTGGCTTTCATTGCTGGTGGGATTAAATTTAAGAGCAGGGAGGTTAAGCTTTAATTATACAAGTTACTGGTGAGGCCACATCTGGAGTACTGCGAACAATTCTGGTCTCTTTACCTGAGGAAGGATGTGCTAGTTCTGGAGATGGTGCAGAGGAGGTTCATTAGGGTGATTCCAGAGATGATGAAGTTAGTCTACGAGGAGAGATCAAGTCGTCTGGGAATGTATTTGCTGGAATTTAGAAGAATGAGATGGGATCTAATAGAAACTTACTAAATTATAAAAGACAGAGATAAGATAGAGGTAGGTAAGTTGTTCCCATTGGTGGGGGAGACGAGAACTAAGGGGCACAGCCTCAAGATTCAGGGTAGTAAATTTAGAAGAAGCTGAGGAGGAACTGCTTTTCCCCGAGGGTGATGAAGCTGTGGAATTCGCTGCCCATTGAAGCAGTGGAGGTAACCTCAATTAATATATTTGAGACAAGGTTGGAGAGATTCTTACATAGTAAGAATATTAAGGGATATGGGGAAAAAGCAGGTCGGTGGAGATGAGCTGATCATCAGATCAGCCAAGATCCAATTGATTTGTGGAGCAGGCTCGACAGGCCGGATGGCCGACTCCTGCTGCTATTTCTTACGTTCTTAAATGGATACAAAACACATCTGGTCTTGCACTCAATCCCATCTTACATCATGGCAATGGGATTTCAGGTGGAGGGACCGCTTCACTGCTCCTTGTAGAGAGCTGACAAACTTTCAATCTGAATGCTATTTGGTGTTTCTCTTTGCAAAAGCAAATAACTAAAACTCTCTTTATTGAAGATGCCTAACTCCCAACAGTGGTCGATACATTATTTCAGAAGGAAAGCTACTAGGTGCATGTAGATCGTCGATACTCCACTTGGGAAGCACTTTTCCATTACTGATGTGAATGATTTTACTGAAGTATCTAAATTGGGTGTATTTAAGGCAGAGATTGATAGGTTCTTGATTAACCAGGGCATCAAAGGTTGTGTGGAGAAGGCCAGCTGTGGGGCTGAGTGGGAAAATGGATCAGCTCATGATTAAATGGCGGGGGCAGACTTGATTGGCTGAATAGTCTATTTCTGCTCCTACATCTCAGGTTCTTATAATAACCTGGAGGCAGAGGGGAACTTTTGCCTCTCACTATCCAACTGAATGTTTGACCAAAAGTCGGGGATAAATGGAGAGAAGTCTCTTCAGTGTGTCTGGTAATTTTAAAGCAGGTCTTTTACTAGAGTCTGAGATTGAGTTAGTGACAAAACTTTGGGTATTTTTCACCATGCCATGCTGCTGAACTTCAGTGGGCACTGATTCTAAGACAATGGTTCTCAACCTTTTTCTTTCCACTCACATCAGAACTTAGGTAATCCCTTACTAATCACAGAGCACCTTCTATGCATACACACGTGCACACATAGATACACCTGCACACATATGAATATGCACCATACACACACAGACGCACACATACATACACATGCACACATACATAATGCATGCACAAATATACATACATATAATCAACTCATATACATACACAAGCACACATGTACATACAAACACAAGCACACGTACATACACACACATGCATATACATATGCATGTACACTATACTCTGTAAGAGTATTATGACACTTTAATGTTTTGTTAAGTACAGTAGAAGTCTGAAAATCTGGACTCCTCGGGGATTGGATTTTCTGGATTCTTGGGCAGTAATTTTAAAATTCAAATTTAAGGAGTAATGAAGAAGAAAGGAACAGGTCCATTTTGATAGTTTATTCATTAGCAAATACAGCGTGTTCCATTTATCAAAACGAGCAGTTTTAAAGAAAATGAAAAATGCCGCAGTGCATCTGTGGTGCTTACACGTGCACGCACACAAAAGCCCACTAAATTTAAAAACTAAACGAGAGAGTTTTTGAAAAGTCTAGATTCTGAAGTGCCCCAGATTTCTGGAATCCAGAGTTTTGGATTTTACTCTAATTTCCAAGCTATTGTTTTGACCACAGGTGAAGCTGTTGCTTTGTTCTTTCCACTGTTTATTGATCAAATTAAACAAAAAACTTGGCAAGTATTTTTTCCAGTTGCTGCATTTAAGGGAGAATTTGATCAATCACCAGTATGACTGGCATGTTTCCCCTTGTTGAATTCCACCCAGGAGGCACCTGAGATAAGGAAATTCATTACTGGCCTGGTACGTGGGCCAAACATGGCCCAGGCAAAATGCCGTTCTTCCCTCCCTTGGCTGATCTCTTGGGTGACAAAGCCACAGTTGTTCCATTGCTGAATGGTCATTCAACTGTGCATCGCTAAACCAAACCAGAATAATTGTGCACACCGAATGATCTGTATTATCTGTATTCTCTAAGCAGTGCAAGCCAGTGAGCACCTTAGTATTAAATATTGGACTTTTGGGCAAGGGTTATTTATGCTTATGTGATGTGTGAGTTCTCCAGGCAGAAGCTGAGTGACAGTGGTAATTTTCATAATAATGACTTCACTGATGTTTTTCTTTCAAGGACAACTAGTGATTTTCATTGAAGTATTGTCTTGTGTTCCTGAGGAGGGGGGAGGATATGGGGGAGCAGGAGGTTTGGTCGGAGGGTAGAGAAATGCCTCAAGGGAAGGAGCCATGCAGCCGAGGATCTTGCTCTTCAGCAGATATGACCAAGTGGTGGCAAAGGGAGGCTGGCCTTGCAACTGCAGGGGCCGTCTGGTCATCACGTACAGTAAAGTCCAAAAATCCAGACCACCCGAGAATCCAGACTTCTTGACAGCTCTTGACTTTAAGTGCCTGATAATCTTGAAAATCCGAATATCTAGACCTCACATGTCAAACTCTGGCCCCGGTGCTGCTGGGCATCGGACTTTCCGCTGGGGTGGAGGTCGCGGACGAGTTCCACCGCTCTCACGGTATTCCCGGTGAGATGGCGAGACCAGCGGGGACTCCTTGGGTTGTTGGCAGCGGTTGCGGCAGGCGGAGGCGGGGGTGGAGGAGGGAGAGGGGGCAGGGGGGGGATGCCGCTCGGGTTTGCTGGCTGGGCTGGGGAGGGATCCCTGCAGACCTCCGCTCCCTGGCATGCTTCTCGGCAACGTGCGATCCTTGGCTTAAAGGCTAGAGAGAAATATTATTTATTGAATATTTTATTTCTTATTTGTTAATGCTTCTTATGGAAAGAGTTTAACCTAAACTATTATTAAACATTTATTTTAATAAGAAAAAGTTTAACATTACATATGTTGAGAGAAAACATGCAGATGTTGTTGAAAATTTTCAATAAATATTTAGTTCGGCCCTCGACTTAGTCCAAGTTTTTAATTTTGGCCCTCGGTGAATTTGAGTTTGACACCCCTGATCTAGACCAACCCAATCCCCATGGAGTCCAGATTTTAGAACTTTTACTGTTTTGACGTTGAGAAGGCAGAATTAATCTGGGATACGTTAACCTTGCGCTCCCCTAGAAAACCTTTACCTGTTCTTGTGCGAGGGACTCTCCCACACAGGCCACCACCTTCAAAGGAGAAAATTAGGGAGAAACATAACTGGGGAACATGTAAGTGGGCCTTTTATAAACATCCAAGCTGGAAGTCACCAGGTCATTCTCTTTTGTAGCTAATTAATAAACCTCTTTGTTTAGAAACTGTAAATAGAGTAAAGTCTCTGTTGTCCGGAGTTCAAGCAAAGAGCAGCCTCAAGCAACTGGGAAAAAAAAATGGCGAAATAGGTAAAAAAATACAGAAGTTTAAAATTGGCGTGCCTCACTTTCGCCAATCATGAAACATGCAATCTCAAACAACCAGAAAATTCACTTATCCGGCATCCACCAATCCCCACAAATGCTGGATACCAGGGATTTTACTGTATTAGATGAATTTCTGCTCGACATTGGTGCTGATAAAACTATGAACTGTATTCTCTTTCTTTGTTTGTACTCTCCTGTTTACCAATTTCTCATTCATTATCAGTTAAACCTGGCAAATTGCTCCCTTTGGTTTCATTCAGTCAGGAAAAAAATATTGGAGCCAACATCCCAATGATAACTGAGTTGGGTAAGCAACCCGTTTCTCTCTTTCCACAGCCTCACTTTGTTCCATAGCGCTCATCTTATCATTTGGCTGCGAGGGATTTATCCACTGCCATGCTCTTTGCTGGTTGTAATTGACGTTTACCTGCCTTGGTTGGCTGCGACCTTCTAATTTCTCCCCCCCAACCCCTCAACAGCTATTATTTTCACAGAGCCATCTCTCGTTTCCCCCCACCCTCTGCCCTTGAAGATTTTTTTTTCCATAGTGGTGTTGTTCACAGTTTGCTTTTCAGCCTCTGCCATGCTGACTTGAGTTCTTTCCATAGCTCTCCTCGAAAGGGTAAAAGAATTTCAGAACCATCGCTTCACTTCCACTGCATTTACTCTCTGAAGGCAAAGCTCAGGCTGCAAGGCCAAGACTATCTTTTAGTTGCTTATCACTATGCATGGAATTATGAAATAAGTGTGATGCCAAGTTTCTTGAGATTTCAGTGATTTAAATCCACTGGCGATTGTCCCTCCCTGGTACCCGCCCGGTGTGTCCTGATAAATTCTTGTCTTTTTCTTTTCTCCCTCCAGTAAACGACTCCAATGTTCAGTTCTTGGACCAAGATGACGATGATGACCCAGACACTGAGTTGTACCTGACGCAGCCATTCGCATGTGGGACTGCATTCGCTGTCAGCGTGCTGGACTCCCTAATGAGTGCGGTAGGTAAAATCAAGCCAGTGGCTTCTCATCCTCTCGTTGTCCAGTCTTTCTTTCTGCTGGCCCTGTGTTTGTTTCAAAGTAGATCCTTCCTTGTGAATCACTCATTGACAGTTCAAACAGTCCCTTCCAAGCCAAAGCTTAGTAGGATTCAGCTGAGGCTTTGGACCTTTGCATGTGTTTTGATAAAGTTGCTGATATAATTCAAGGTGCCAGAGTGACTGCAGAAACCTTGCACTCAATGTCATCAAAAGCAAAAAGCTGATTGTTGACTTCAGGGAGCAAAAGCCAGAGGTGTATAATCCAGTGATTATTAGGGGACCAGAGGTGGAGAGGGTGAGCAAATTAAAGTTCTTGGGGGGGGTCACTATCTCACAGGACATTTCCTGCATCCAACACACATTGTGACAAAAGCTCGTCAGCCCCTCTACTTCCTCATGAGTTTGCAGAGGTTTGGCATCACACCAGAAACCCTGGCAAATTTCTACAGAGGTGTGGTGGTAAGTGTGCTGACCAGCTACACCATGGCCTAGTATGGGGGCACCAATTCTCCTCTGCATAAAAGTCTGCAAAAGGTAGTGGACACAGCCCCGGACAACACAGGCAAAACCCTCCCCACCACCGAGAACATCTACAGGGAACTCTGCCGTCAGAGAGCAGCAGCGATCATCAAAGACCCACACCACCCAGCGCATGGTCTATTCTCGCTGCTGCCATCAGGAAAGAGGCATCGGTTTCACAAAACTCACACCACCAGATTCAGGAACAGCTGCTCCCCCTCCACCATCAGACTCCCCAACAACAAACTCAATCAGGGACTCATTTAAGGCCTCTCACTTGTGCACATAATTGATTTTTTTAAAATTCTCTCTGTATTGCACAGTCAGTTTGTTTACATAGCTTTTTTTTGCACTGCCATTAATTGGTAATTCTGCCTCGGCTGCAAGAAAAAGAATCTCAGGGTTGTACTTGATGTCATGTGGTGTCAGTAAATTGGAAAAAATCTGAAGCAGAAGCTTCCATTGGAAAGGAAGTAATTTTTATTTTAAATAGTTCATCCTTTCAGAATACGATAACGGTGAGGTTATCTTTACAAGCACAGTACACAAGCTACACTCACAGATTATTACCTGCTCAGGTTGATTTGTGATCAGACAAGGTTTGCATTGCTTCTTGGCCAAGGAATGTAGCTTTGCTTGGAGGTATCCAGACAATAGTTAAATTTTAACAGTAACTGACGGCAGAGCTGCATTAAAACGCAGAGAAATAAAGATTTATTTAAGTTCCCTGCCAACCTGCTCACCCACCAGAGAAGCGTTCAGATTATCTTGTGTGCTGGCAGCTATTAACAGGGAACTTCATGAGAGGTTGACGCAGTGTTAAGAGTTCAACTGCTCGAGGTGCATTCTCACCGCCGGTCTTAACTCTGTAGCAGATCCATAGTTTGCATTTCAGATCAGTTTGAAGCCCAAACCCATTCAAATGATGGCCTCAACTGGCCTGTTAGGATTACATGGTTTCTGCAAAGACTGATGGTGTGAAGTTCTATGGTGGTTTCAAACTGTGCTAAGTACCTGCAGGATCGATCGTCTGAGATCCCTGCCAGTAACAGAACCTGTATTTTTAAGGATGGCTCTTGTTGTGTCAAAATAAAGCACCATGTAACAAAAGCTGGGGTTATTGTGAAAGCGATCAAAAGCTTTCAAAGCATCTCTTCAAAATAATAACAGCTAACCACTGTTAAAGCCGGTTGGTGATTTTTATTGAATGGGTTTTTGAAATAATGGAATTCAGTTAGCTAAGTGCTCCAGAGCAGTTGCAATGTAATGGCTGGAAGAGTCACCTTTGACAGGCAGTCCTCTCATTGTGTCAGTACAAGGTCTGGACTTGCTGTGTGTTAAATATTTTACTCAGCAGCTGTTCTTAGCATGTGTGGGGCACACAACCACAACATCAACTTGCATTTAACTAATGCCTTCAACACCTATTAAAAGCACGTCTTAACTCTAAACCAAGTCAGGTATTCAGAGGCATACAAGAATTTTTTAAATTTAAATTTAGACATACAGCATGGAAATATGCCCTTTCAGACCACAAGCCTTTGCCGCCCAATTGACCTACAACCCCCGTAGGTTTTGAAAGGTGAAGGAGAGCGTACAAACTCCTTATAGATTGCAGTAAAAAGACAATACTGGAGAAACTCAGCATGTCAAATAGTGAACTTTATATAGCAAGTTTGACCTGTTGAGTTTCTCCACCTTTGTGTTTTTACTTTAATTACAGTCTCTGCAGACTTTGGTGTTTCACTCTTTACAGCCAAGAGCCTGATTCATACCTTAGTCACCATTGCCCTAACCACGTTGCCATCAGTAAATGAAGGTAGTTTGGGGGAAAAGCGAGAAGAGAGAAATGAGGCCGTGCAATAATTTGAGGTGATTATTGAATGTGAATCAATGAGCAGTACTGGAGAAGTTATTGTTCCATGATTCCACTTTGCAGGGAGGGCCTTCGGTCTCTTCTTAATGAATTGATATCAACCTGATGAATCATAAGAAAGCCGCCTGTCAGTCTGTTTATTTAGATCCCTATTCCAGTGTTCCCCTGGCTGGTCTCTCATTCCTGTTTATCCAGAACTCTTTCCTAATTAGCAGACAAAAGGTAATAATTGGACATGGATATAGGACAGGAGAGTAAAGGTGAGAATTAATCAGGGAGGGGGGGGTGACTCTGGGAATGTAGATCTAGAGGAGACAGAGGGAAGGGAGAGAGAAAGAGACAGTGACAGGAAAGAAAAGGGGATGGGTGGGAGCAGGGGCTAACAGCCATCACAAAAGTTGATACTAATGCCATCCAGTTGGAGGGTGGCCAGACAGAACATGCAGTTTGCATGTGGTCTCAGTCTGACAGTGCATGAGTCCATGGTCAGACATGTCGGTATGAAAATAAGATGAGGAATCTTTCCTTTTCCCTCTGTGTCCTGTCCTTTAGCTCTGCATTCACAGAGCCACCCCTCCCTCGATCAATTCCCTCCTTTCCTCGCCATGTCCAGTTTTCGCCCTGTTGGTCTGTGCTCCTCCCCTTACCCTTTCTTTCCTACTCCCCAGCCTTCTATTTCAGATGCCTACATGCTTTTCACTCATACCTTGAAGAAGGGCTCAGGGCCAAAGCATCAGTAATGTATCCTTTGGTTGCTGCGAGACCGGCTGGAATTCCTCCAGTGTTTCTGTGTTTTTCACTCTGTGTTAGCCGCAGTTTCAGATGAGGGGATGTTTCGGAAGCTCTGCAGTGAGCAGGCCAAAGGTGGTTTCAATCTTTTGTGCACATTCATCTAAATGCAGCTGACACTGTGGACCCATTATTGTGGCACCAGCTGCAAATGTCAGTAGGTGCAGTCTACGAGCACAGATGCAGCAAACTTCTGTGCCCACACCACAGAGAGATCTTTAATTTGTTAATCTGGGCTTGGAGTGTGACCATTGGAGATTTCTTTTTACCTTGTACAGCAGAACTGTGCTGGTTCTGATATCCCTTGCTTCTGGGATTTGCTATGAAATCACTTGATGCAAGAAATGTGAAGTGATGTAATGTACCAGGCAACAACAACAAAACAGCAACTCATTGCTGGCACCAGATGCAAATTTAAGTTGAATCCAACTTGCACTAATAGGCGAAAGTTTATAAATGCATCTGTCAGATTGATCAGACAGTCGATTTGGTGAGAGATCAGCAAAGTGAAGTTTCTGTCAACACACTTTTCACAAACGTTGCCATCAAGTGGAGCTGCGCTGAGCATATCAGATGATTTAACAAGGTCGCTGCAGCATCAAGCTCTGCAAGTGACAATTGTTACATGGGCTTGCGGGTATAGCTCTGGCATTGTCTGCCCTTCATTGGCTGATGTGGTCTATGAGGTGCCAGTGAGGAGGAGATGGATTTCTGGGCATTGAAACACTCCATTACTTTGATCTCTCAATTTTGCTTCTCTTGGATTTGAAAAGCAGTTAGAACAAAACATCATTCAGGCAGCAGTTCACATTGAACAAAGGTGTTGATGGCTTAACAGACAACTCTCATCGATCATCCTGGCTGACAGCATTGTCAGAATCGCAGATAGTTGCCACATGTTCGAGCTAAGTTGGACTCACTTGTGTGATTTGCTTAGAGCCACTGTCCAATCCCTGGAGCAGCACATCATTTCCATTGGCCAGGTGTCCGTTTCTGAAACAAAAGGTGCCCAGCACTTACTTGTTACCATAAACATCTTTTATTTCTTTTAAACTCGAAGGGGCACCGGGTGACACTAATGGCAATTCTTTGGCTTACAGCAAATTCATGTAATATTACATGTTTTGTATTATTATATGACAATAAAGGAATTGTAGCGGCGGCTACACTGCTAACTGAAGGATCTCACAACCAGATGGGTTGAGCTTAGTGAGCAAAAATTGATTTATTGCAGGCTGCCTGGCTGGTCTTATGCTCCCAGCCTGGACCTGGCTGAGAACCACGCTGGGGGGCCCCGACGTCACCAGGGCGTCACGTGGGTTGCCAAGCGCAGACTTCTGAGCCCGATGCCGGGAGGAAACCCCCAACGGCGCCATTTGGGTCGGCTGCCCCGCCGCGTGCGTGACAAGCGGGGCCGGTTCACCTGCCTAATGGCGTACCGCCACACAGCCCCCCCCCCCCCCCCCCCAGAACCAGCACCAATGTCCTTTTTTGCCAGGCGGCCTTGCTTCTTGGGTTGGGCCACAACTACTGGTTCAGTGGGGTCGAGGTGGGGTGGCTTTAACCTGTCTACCGTAAACAGTTCCCTCTTACCTACAATGTCCAGTGTGAAACTGGATCCTGAACACTGGATGACTTTGTATGGCCTTTGTAGAGGTGCTTTTGACGGGCCCTGCGTGACAAAAACTTATTCTGCGAGTACAGCTAGCTGGGGACGTAAGAGGCCCATGTGCCATGTCTGGGTGGCGGTGGGGGTGTGAAGGAGTCCAACTGGGCCCGGAGGTGGGGAAGTAGACCGTGCGGTGACTGCTGGGGGTTGTGAGGTGCATTGACGAACTCACCAGGTAGAGCTAACTGTGCACCGTAGACCAGCTTGGCTGATGACGCCTGCAGATCTTCTTTGGGTGTTGAGCGGATGCCCAGGAGCATCCAAGGCAGTTCATCCACCCAGTTGGGGCCGGTGAGATGGGCCATAAGTGCTGACTTGGGGTGGTGGTGCAATCGCTCGACTAGTCCATTGGCCTGTGGGTGATAGGCCATGGTGTGATTTAGCTCGATCCCCAGCCTATTGGCGAGTTTTGCCCAGAGCGCAGAGGTGAACCGGGTGCCCCGATCACTGGTGAGATGGTTCGTGACGCTGAACCGGGCAACCCAACCATTCAAAAGCACTTGGGAGCAGGAGTCCGTGGAGGCATCTGGCATCGGGATTGCCTCCGGCCAACGAGTGGTGCGGTCTACCACTGTGAAAAGGTAACAGTTACCTTGAGAAACGGGCAAAGATCTGACGATGTCCACATGTATGTGGCTGAACCGTTCCCGGACGTGTTCGAAATCTTGTACAGGCACTCTGGTGTACCTTGTAAAGCTGGCAATAGATGAAGGTTCTGGCCCAGTCCGCAATCTGCTAACGAAGCCCATGCCAGATGAAACGTTCTGCCACCAAATGGACCGTGGACCTGATGGAAAGGTGGGAAAGGTCATGGATATGGTGGAAGTCTTGCCTGCACCACAGCTGGGGAACTACTGGTCACAGGGTGCCCATGGAGACATCACACAGGACGGTGCCCTCACCGTGAGGAGTCACTGATTTTCATTTGTACTCAGCATCTGATGCCTCTTGTGTCAGTGTCCAACAATAGTCAATCAGCATTGATGGATTCCAGTTGCCCTGATACCGCTTTTCCGTGGTCACAATGTCATGGTAAAATCTTTCACCATGTTCATCACTGACTGCATCAGCAGAGAAGAAATGGGAATGCATAGGATGAATTTTCTTTTTTCCCTTTTTCCAAATTTTAAAGATCTTTTTAAAACATCGATCAAAGGACATCAATCTATCATTATCGTAACAATCTCCCAGTTTTTAAATTCCTTTATTATTCCATATATTTTTTTTTTAATTTCAATGACATGTTGTACTTCATGGTTTTGGATGCTTGAAGCATGTTGACAATCAGCTGGATGAATTTGGTGCTCTGTAGTTCCCAAGAAAATTTTTAACAACATCTTAAATACCTTCCATGCATGCCCAGGCCTAAGACATGTGCATAGCACCTGAACTGAGTGCATGGACCGATCAAAACAGCTTGCCTTGTAGAGTTAATATGTGACAGGAAATCACAAAAATAACATATTTAATGACAGTATGTGATAGTAAAATGTGGCGGTGATTTTCATGATTCGCGGCCCAAAATCCATAAAATAATCCCCAAAAATGTTCAGGAAGCAAAATCTTCATTGTCCAGTGTTACAGCGAGCCAAATTTTCATAAATTAGTTCAGGTTTTGAGATGTGGGTACCACTAGCAGTTATTATTGTCCATTATTAACTGGACTTAAGAATGTGATGGTGAGTTGTCTCCTTGAACCACTGCTGATGGTGATGCACTGTTCTGTTGGGTTTTTAAACCTTGAGGCTCTAGATCGACTAAATGGCTTGTTCATCCTGATTGATGCAAGTCTGCAGTCACAGGAGATTTTCTCCCCAGTATAGTGGTGAACTCACCTTTTTTTTTACAACAGACTGGTAATCTTGTACATGTTGAGTTTCCGGATGGTTTAATTAAATGTCGTGAGAATGGAAGTCTCATTTCCCTCTGGGTTCACAATTCTTGCATCAGGTTATTTAGCCTCTTCAGTACCAGCAAAGAATTAGGGTGCTATGTCTGTGCTTAAGCTGCTGTCAGATCATCTCCAAGTTTGAATATGAACCAGGGAATGTGGTAGATCCCAAGCAAGTCTTATGGAGTTTGTGTGGTTCCCATTTTTTCTCCCTATTGGCAGTGAAAGATCCCAGAGCACACCAAGATGTGAATTAAGGCTCGATGGAGGAATCTCATATGATTCTAGAATCTCCAGGCCGGTCAAATGAAGTAATCTGTGATTGTTTGGCGCTTAATGGATCGAGTTAAATTTGGTCAGAATGATTTAGGTCTATCTTCTGGCCTCAACATATTGCTGTTTGAGAAAGTTCCTCTTCTGCCAAGCAAGAGGAACTTACTCAAACAAAATGGGATGCTTGTGTTGGCAATTTGCACAGAGGCCAAGGGTTGGCATCAGAAACTCTGGCAAATTTCTATAGATGTGTGGTGGAAACCTGTAGCCTGCCTCCTTGTGCCATTATCTGGTTTCTGAAAATTGATGGTATATTGCATTGTGCTGTTAGGCAGCTTTTGTACTGGGTCAGGGGAGCATTATCTCGGTTTTAATGGTGTTAATTGAGACAAATGAATGATACCTGATACCTGACCTGAAAGTGTGCTGACCGACTGCATCACAGTCCTCCATCATCAGACTCCTTAACCAAGGGCTCTTTGGCACTTCATTGACTTTTGTTCTCTGTATTGCAGAGTAAGTTTGTTTACATTTCTTTATTTGTTTACATTTTTTTGCACTACCTATGTGGTAATTTTGCCTTGCTTACAGGAAAAAATATTTCAGGGTTGTACGTGTTGTGATGTATCCACTCTGACAATAAGTCTGAAATCTGAATCTTTTATTGGTAAGATTGAGAGATAACAGTGCAAAGTGAAGTTCCACTGGACATGGTCCTGACGGGCTTCTTGATCAGATGACCAGGATTCTGACAGTAGAGAGGCCAGTGTGGAGGACCCATTGAAGGGCCCACAGGAGATCAATGATTGTGGACGAGGCAGATGGAATTAATAATCAGATTTGAAGATATCTGCTATGGGACATTGCTGTATGAATGATTGTCACACTATCTTCCCCCATTGTTTAAAGATGTACCTTCACACCTAAACTCAAGGTGTACCCATGGAATATGAATGTGTCATCTCATCCGAACAAATTGTCAGCATTGTTAAATCAGGGGAGGATGTGTAAACACAGACCTGAAGAACGTGGGACACAAGTCCTTATTTTTGGAGAGGGTAGGTTGGCTATTGAAGAAATGCACTGTATGGTGTCTGAGGTCAGTGGTGCAGTTTGTTTGCAGTCCCTCTCGCTAGTCTTTTAAAAAATTTTATTTATATTTCACTAGTCTTGAGGAGATGGAACACTGAACCTGCTTCCAGTGCTGCTTCCAGATCCTTGAGGGTCCTCAGGCCTCCTGTAGGGAGAACACACAACTTCAACCCCAACCCACTGGAACCTCTCTCAGAACTCTCTCTCTCTCCATGAACCATTGCCCCACCACCCTCTCTGTGAACTATCCCCTCTATCTCTCTCTGAACTGTCCACCCTATAAACCATAGAGAACAACAGCACAGAAAACAGGCCATTTGATCCTTTGAGTCTGTACCGAAACTGATAGTCCCAGTAACCTGCACCCATTCCATGACCCTCCAGATGTCTCCCATTCATGTACCTATCCAATTTATTTTTAAAACTAAAGTGTGAGCCCACATTTACCACATCAGATGGCAGCTTGTTCCACACTCTCAACACTCTCTGAGTGAAGTTCCCCTTAATGTTCCTCCAAACTTTCCCCTTTTAGCCTATAGCTTTATCCTCTTGCATTTTTATCTCCTAATCTAAGTGGAAAGAGCCTACTCTTGTCTATTACCCTCATAATTTTGTAAATCTCTATCAAATCTCCCCTCATTCTTCTGTACTCTTAGGAATAAAGTCCCAAACCTGTTTAATCTTTCCCTGCAACTCAACTCCTGAAGATCCGGCATTATTCCAGTAAATCTTCTCCGCTCTCTTTCGATCTTAGTGATATCCTTCCTATAGTTTGGTGACTAGAACTGCCCACAATACTCCAAATTTGATCTCATTAATGTCTTAGACAACTTCACCATAACATCCCAATTTACCTGACAGCACAGAGTGGTTATCGAAGCTGGCAAGCTATCATCTTGAAGGAGCCTTCACCTAATGAACTCTGCTTGCCTGCACACACTAGTGTTTTAAACAAGACCACCTGGGACTTTATCTTCATCGTGCATTTATGTTTTAAAAATCAAAATGTTTAATTAATACATACTTAAGCCTGATTTCTGTCATTTCCTGTAGTAGGGATATAGGATGTGATCACATTGAAGGACAGCCAGAGGATACTCGTGGCAATGTGCAGTGATGTTCTCAACATCAAGCCTGCTCCCAGCTGAGTCAGTGATGAGGAAAAAAGGCACTCTAGCTAGCGTGGGCTTTAAACCTGTCCAGAGTCCTCTAATTCTGCCTTTTCCCCAGCCTCGTATAGGTTGTGAAGTTAACATTGAGAGAGGGAGACTTTGCATTGCCACTAACACCAATTATAAAGGGAATTAATCATTGCAATTTCTGCCCTTTAGAACAAAACTGACCTGAATTTTTTGTGTTAGGAAAAGATATATAGTGAAAGGACCTAATGGAACATGCAACTAAAACAGAGTAATTGGAGTCTGCTGTCTTTTCACTTCCTGGATAAAACATCTGAAGTGACAACAGACTAGTTTTAACTGCACAAAGTCCTCCAAAAGCATAATTTGAATTTCTTCAGTGATGACTTTAATCGTGTTCACTTAAAGAGTTTGTTTTATTGTTTTATCTCTGCAGACGTACTTCAATGACAATATCCTGACTCTGATACGGACATTAGTAACAGGGGGAGCCACTCCAGAGTTGGAGTCGATGCTGGCCGAAGAAAATGCCCTGCGAGGTGGCTACAGCACTCCCCAAACGCTTGCAAACAGGGACAGGTGTCGGGTGGCGCAGCTGGCCTTGTACGACGGCCCCTTTGCGGATCTCGGGGTAAGGTGAATCTGGCTGGTGTGCTGTTCCAACTTTGGACTGAAATGAATGTGGTACAATTGCAACATTTAAAAGGCATTTGAACAGGTCCCTTGAACAGGAAGAAGTATCGGGATACATGTCTAATGCATGCAAAAGGGACTAGCACTCGTAGGTATCTGGGTCAGCATGAAGAGGTTGGTCTGAAGGAACTGTTTCTCCACTGTACAACTCCATGACTCTAAGTGCCTGTATCTTATGTAACACTGCCTCTGCAGCATCTTGTCAACATAGGCTTGATTCAAGACAAAAAGCACTACAGTCAGGGGTGGGCAACCTCTAATGTAGACACACAGCACAGTAACAGGCCATCCATACCACCCAATTAACCTACACCCCCTCGTACATAATCATAGGCGAAAATGGCCTGTTACCTTGCTGTTTGTCTAAATGAAAAGGTTGCCCACCCCTGCAATAGATCATTATATATACTGTTTGAATTTTCTGTAACTTCATTGGGTGTGGGTCATGAACAGATTAGTTACATAAAACTTATTGGTGATTGAATATGGGGCCTTGTAGTGGCCATTCTCAGCTGGGAATGTGGATAGGACCCAGAACGAGAAAGATCAGTGCGTTCCCCCAAACAGACTGGGAAAACCATCAGATTTGATTCAGCCAGCCAAAGTAAGAAGCAGGTGCAGAGGAGCTTTACCAGAGGAGACTTTTCTCTTTGGAATGAAGAAGGATAAGAGGATTCTGAGGCATAGATAAGATGGACGGCCAGCGTCTTTTTCCAAGGGCGGGAAGAGCAAACATCTGTACAAAGTGAAGGGAGGGAAGTTTAGGTGAGACATCAGGGTTTTTTTTTAAACACAGAGAGAATCCTTTGCCAGGGGTGGTGTTGGGAGCTGGAATAATAGGGACATTTAAGAGACACTTAGACACATGGGTGAAAGAAAAATAGAGGGTTACGAGGTAGGAAGGATCTGTTTTCTTTTGGTAGGAATATATAGGTCAGCACAACATAGAGTGCTGAAGGGCTTGTATTGTGCTGTTAAAGATGCTACATATTCAGAGAGGGCTGGACATATTTTGCTTGCCACTTTACATGTCAGAGGCAACGTCGTTCAGGAATGAGTCAATATAACCTGCTGTCAGTAATAACTCCAATAATCCAATTGTACTATTTGCATTGTGGGTCATTTCTTAATTGCCCTCCCTCTCTCCACCATACGATGACAGAATTTTGCGTGGGTAAGAAGATCAAGTGTACCCAGAGCTTCAGGTGTATTTTATAAGGACACAGTTTGAGGTATAAATGGCTATCATTCAGCTCAGTTAGTGGTCCATCTATAGTACAACCAGAAGCAAAGAATCAGAATTTATTGCCATGAACATGTGGTTCATTATTCATTCAGGAATCTGATGGCAAAGGGGAAGAAGCTGTCCTTGTGCCACTGGGTGCTCATCTTCAGGCTTCTGTACCTTATGGTAATAGTGTAAAGAGGGCATGGCCCTCTTCAATGGATGAAATCAGTGGGTTGAGCAGCAGGTGTAGGGGAAAATGCCTTCATTTAGACCGCTTATGTCCATACTACCAGACGTTTCATTTGACTATAAGACACTGGATCAGAAATAGGCCATTCAGACATGAGCTGATCCAATTTTCCACGGCCTTCTCCCCTTACCAATGGTTCCCAGGCTTATCAAGCACCTATCAATCTCTTCCTTAAAAATACCCTATGGCCTGGCCTGCTCAAGGTATTTTCCTCAACCTCCAATCAGTTCAGGTCCAACAGTTTCCTCAGCTGGCAGCTCCTAATTTCAGCCAACACTTTAATGACTCTATACACGCCCTCTAAAATGGGAAATAAGATGAAAAGAGGGCAGGTCTCTAGGCATAGTGTGACCAACATTGTATAATGTGCACATATTAGGTGTGAGAATCTAGCACTGAGGTCAATCCCTTGTCCATGTTGGGACATGCGGTTGACTATTTTGGATGAAGATGATGTTTTGTTTTCAAATTCTCTACCCCAGTGGATTGTTGGTGTTCAGTCAGTGAGTTTAGTTGGGTTGACGAATCTCCACATGTGAAGGGAGATGAAGGTTGGAAACAGATCTGCTGTGGTCTCTGGGCAGACTCTATCTTCTCATGTGGTAAGATGCACCAGTTCTGTAATGCAAGGTTGTGTTTAAAGCCCATGGTCTAACGTTTGAATGGAGCAACAATTTCCACAGATTTACCACCCTATTGTCCAGTGTGCAGTTAGCTCCTTGGCATGAAGCGATGTCCTGAGTTTGCACCTGAATGAATGCAGATCTTCCTGCTGCAGTGATTGAGAGGATTCTCTTAGCCTCTGCGGTGAAGAATGGGCATATTTGTGATCTCTGTTTATCCATCCACATTGAATCTTGCATGGACTAGACCTTGGCAGGAATGGGAAGGCCTTGACTGTGGTGTTCATTTGGAGGTGGTGGTGCCTGAGCCAACATAGGAGCCAGAAAGGTCTTGCTCCTAAACGGTAAGGCTCTAAATTTCACAGGTAGATAGGGTCGTAAAGAGAACTTTTGGCATGTTTGCCTTCATAAGTCAAAGTATTGAGTATAGGAGTTGGAATGTTATGGTGAGGTCAAATATGAGCAATTTTGATCACTTAACTGCAGAAAAGTTATCAATAAGATTGAAAAGAGTACAGAGCAAATTTCCACTTTTGACAGTACTTTTGACAAACTGAGTTACAGGGAAAGGTTAAACAGGTTTGAACTTTATTTGCTGGAAGATTGAGTGGAAATTTGATAGAGGTGTAGAGAACTATGAGGGGCATAGAGTGAATAATTAAAGCAAGCTTTTTCCACTGAGGGTAGATGAGTCAAGAGGGAGAGGGCAAGGTTTAAGAGTGAAAGGGGAAATGTTTAAAGGGAACTTCTTCAAGCAGAGTATAGAAAAAGCTGCCAGGTGAAGTATTGAGTGAGGGCTCCATTTTGACCGCATTTTGAAAAATGCGGATGTGGACATGGATGGGAGGAAGGGTTATGGACCAAATGCAGGTCATTGGAACTTGGCAGAATAATAGCTGGGCACAAACTAGACAGGCTGAAGGGCCTAGTTCTGTGTTGTAGTGTTCTGTGCTAATGACCATGAGTTAAAAGCAGCAAGCCCAGCACTGAGGAGGGAGAAGATGCACAAAGAACCATTTTGTTAAACATTTCCCCTCTGTGGAGTGTTTCCAAACACTGTCAGACCACTTGACATCCTGATTCAGAAAAAAGCAGAGAGAAGTTGGTCACTTTAAATGAGTAATCACCAATACATTGAACTTTCAAGTATTGCAAAGCTGCATTAACTAATCCAATCAGCAGAACACTTCTCTCCCAACGAGAATCTTGTAAGATCGGATCCTAGGACTGTCTGTCATTGTAGCCCACTGGGTAAATTATTCTCTACCTCCCTTCAGTCCACATTTATAACTCTATTTGAAGATTACAATATTTTTTCTGGTAAATTAGATAACACACATAGGATATAAATTTGGTGATTCAAATTCAGTTCTGTTCAGCAATAGTTTTTCAGTGAACCCTTCATCATCTGAGAACCATTAACCACAGACATTCAGCCCATGCAAAACTATTATTCTTCCTAGTCCCACTCACTTGCAACCCGACCATAGTCCTCCATACCCATCCAATCCATGTACCTGTCCAAATTCTTCTTAAAAATTGAAGTTGAGCCCCACATGTGGATCACTTCTGCTGGGAGCTCATGTTCCCTCTAAACATTTCTTTTACCCTTAACCCATGTCCTCTGGTTTGGATCTCACTTACCCTCAGTGGAAAGAGCCTTTCTACATTTACTCTGTCTGGAGCAGTGGTTTTCAAATGCCCTATGCAAGAAGTGCTCTGTGATGAATAAGGGATTACTTAAGGGTGGCATGTGAGTGGAAAGAAAAAGCCACTATTCTAATCGTCCCTAATGGACTCGTTATGTGCATGGTTCCATAACTCCAAAGGAAATGGGCCAAAGACAATTTTTCTCAAGCAGAATATTTCATTAGCACTTGGGTCGAGAGCAGTGATTTTCAGCCTTCCTTTCCCACTCACATCCCACCTTAAGCAATCCCTTACTAATCACAGAGCATTTATGGCATAGGGATTACTTAAGATGGAATGTGATTTAAGGGGTAATTTGAAAACCACTGGTCTGGAAGAAAGTATTTTTGTCATTTAATTGAGTCAACTCAGATACAAAAATACCTTACTTGTAGCTGTTTAAGCTGTATGTCTCTCCTTACAATGCAACTTCACTTATAAGGTGCACTTTATATGATGTCAGTCCCACTATGCCTGGAATCCTGCCCATTAAAAAGTGCGTGCAATGAGTAATTAAATTGATCCCTGAAATTAGGGGATTGTCAGCTGATTAAGACTGTTGAACCTGAACTGATTGGAGGTTGAGGAAAAAGACATAGGGTGATTTCATTAAAGTATACTGGCTGTGATGCTATTTTCCTTAAACTATAGAATCCAGGACAGGGGAGAATCTCTTCACCCATGCTGGGATAAGGGGTTGACTGTTTGTGACCAAGATGAAGACCTTTTCAAATTCTCTACTCCAATGATTTGCCTTTACTGTGCCAGCCCGTGCTGTCTGTGCGGAGTTTGTACGTTCTCCCGTGCCTGCGTGGGTTTTCTCTGGGGTGTAATTGGGTGGCACGGACTCGTGGCCTGAAATGGCCTGTTACTGTGCTGGATGTCCAAATTTAAAGGGAGGTGAAGGTTGGAAACAGATCTGCTGTGGTCTCTGGGTGGGCTCTGTCTTCTTATGTGCTATGATGCTCTAGTTCTGTAATGCAAGGCTCTCGTTAGATGCAGCATCTGTGTTTAAAGCTCATTGTTTTAACAGTTGAATGGAGCAACAAATGTGGCCACAGATTTACCACCCTATTGTGCAGTAGGCTCTACGACATTGTGATGTCTCAAGCTTGATCCTGAGTGAGTTCTGAGGTTGCTGAAGAGAGCTCGAGGATACTCTGAGCCTCTGCTGTGAACAATGGACGCATTTGTTAGTTCATCCATCTACATTGAATTTTGCCTGGATTGGACCTTGGCAGGAATGGAAAGGGCTTTGCGTATGGTGTTCCTTTCGAGATGGTGGTGCCTCAGCCAACATTGGAGCTGTTAAGGCCCTGCCTCTGTATTGTAAGGCTCTAAGCATCACAGGTAAAAAGAATTTAGACCTTCATAAACCTAAGAATATGAGTTTGGATGTTATGGTGAAGTTGTATAAGACATTATGAAGTCAAATTGGAAGTATTGTGTGGAAGTACAGGAAAGGTTTACGAGGATGTTGCGGGGATTTGAGGAACTGAATTACAGGGAAAGGTTACACTTCACTGGGGTCAATCCCTTATCCTGAGTTGGCTGTGGGTGAAGGCATGTTTTGATTCAGATTCTCTACCTGAGCAAATTGTTGTTGTTCAGTCAATGAGTTGAGATGAGGTTGATGAACCTCTGCATGCTGAGGGAAGTGAAGATTGGAAACAGATCTGCTGTGGTCTCCGTCTGAGATGCACCAGTTCTGTAAGGCAAGGCTATCATGAGATGCAGTGCCTGCGTTTAAACCCCATTGTTTCTGCTGCTGAATGGAATACTCAGTGGCCAGGGGGAGGTGTGGTGAAGCAGGAACAGTGTTGTACTGTAGAAAAGCATGTATTCTACTCGCCATTTGCAGAGCTTGCGACAGTCATCATACCATGGCCCCTTCATGGAACAGTTGCAAGTACGTATGAGTGGAATGGAGGTAAAGCAGATATTTGTACTGTCTATACTTCTGTCGCCCTGTGCCTGGTACAATACACCCTTGATGTGGCATGACTGGAGTTCTTTCATGTTTAGGGAATGTCCATAAATCACGAAGCCTGAGAGTTTTAAGTATCACAACTGTTCAAGTAGTTTCACAAGAGGTGAGAGATTTGTTTATTGAAATGCAAAAATTGGGACTATTTTAAATCAAATTCAGGAGGCATTTTAGAGTCTGCAGGATCTACAGTGCCGGGGGGGGGGGGGGGGGGGGGGAATTCATGCTTTCTTCCATGTGGAAAGGCATTAAAATGTAAATGCACTCAAAAATGGTTCTTGTGAATTGAACATCTAAGTGCCAATTGCAGCACAGTGGATTACTGGTTTTTAATTTCTCTCCCATCAAATCATCATTCAATCCCATGGAAAATGAGAGCATCACAAAGGTCTCAGTCAAGAGAACATTTGAAAATGACATTAATGGATATATAGTCATTAACCCAGAGTACTTCAACAATCATGTCATTTCTGACTCTGCGCTTTCAGTCTTGTGGGCAGTAACCCAGTTCAACACTCTGTAATGCTCAGCGCTTTACAATGTATAATAAATAGAATGCAGATAATAGAGAAACAGTTCACTACTATCGTGGCTGTTTGACCAAACCATGGGAAGTATTTTGCATTGGTTGTGCGTGACAATACGAAAAACTTGCAGCGAATAATTTTTTTTTAAAAGGTCCTTTTTGTTACTGATAATGACCTTCAAGCTTGGTGGCACTGAAAATACATCAGTTTGGATATATTGCAACAGCCAGAGAGTGGTGAACGTCTGGAATATGCTGTGGTGGCCAAGTCGTTGGGTAGTGATTGAAAATATCCCAATCCACACCCTCCAAATCTTTTCTCATCCCCTCAAAATTTGCTTTCTTCCAATCAAGAATCTCAACCATTGGCCCATCTCTATTCTTTTCTATTAGTAGCCTAAAACTAATAGTATTGTGACCAGTGGACTCAAAGTGTTCCACCACTCAAACCTCTGTCGCCTGACCTATCTCGTTCCTTAATAGGAGCTCCAATCCTGCCCCCCCTCGAGTCAGTTTTTCTACGTAATGATCTCTGAACAAACACCTTCCAGCACTCCTACTTTATGTTCAGAAAGTTGAAATCTCCCACAACTACTACCTTGTGTTTATTACACAGATATGCAATCTCCTTACAAATTTGCTCCTCTAATTCCCTCAGCCCATTTGGTGGTCTATAATACACCCCCATTAATGTATTCATGCCTCTGCCATTCCTCAATTACAATGCCACCAAACCATCCTGCCTCAGGACTGCTGTAATAAGCAATGCAACTCCTCTACCTTTTCCCCCCCACCCCCCGTTCTAACATACAGAAAACAATGGAATCCTGGAATATTTATTTGCCAAACATGCCCTTCTTGCAAGCAAGTTTCTCTGATGGCCACAGTATCATGTGTCAATCCATGTCTTAGTGCTCCTTGCATTAAAATATATGCACTTGAGAGAATGTCCTCCACACATACGCCTTTTGTTACCAACTACCTTTACCTTCTTCTTTCCTTCATTTATTTTACATTTCCACCGCCCTTCAGTAAATCATTTTATTTCTCACCAGAGTCTACCAATCAATTGTTCAGAAGAATGAGTGGGGACCTTCTAGAAAAGTATAAAATTATGAAAGGCAAAGATAAGATCGAGGAAGTTAAGTTGTTCCTATTGGGAGGAGGGGAGACGAGACTAGGGGACATAAGATTCAGGGTAGTAGATTTAGAATGGAGTTGAGGAGGATCTGATTTTACCAGAGGGTGGTGGATCAATCTATGGCATTCTTTGCCCATTGAAGCACTGGAGGTGACCACAGTGAATATATTTAAGACAAGATTGAATAGATTTGTACATTGTTGAGGAAATAAGGGGAAAGGCAGGTAGGTGGAGTTGAGCCGATCATCAGATCTGCCATGATCTTATTGAATGGTGGACCAGGCTTGACTACATCTATTTCTTATGTTTAATGTTACGAGCCAAGAGGACTTCCAAAACCCAGCAGCAATAGATATTCATCAAGACAAATGGTTACTTAAACATGAAAATAGAATCATACTTTAACATATCACTATTGACTTAACTAACCTTACTTAACCCCTTTCTAAGTGCACTTGTATGTAATGTGTGTGTAAGTTCAGAAAAGTTATTTGGTTCACAGTCTAATCTCACTTCTCATTCCTCCAAGTTCACTGGTTGCAGGCAATTCTTATACTGTACACAGAATGTAACATTTATAAAGTTCACCAGGCTTTGGTGCTTGTAAGGTAAGTGATCAGGTTCATGTCAGTTTTCAGAGAGGGAATTGTTGTTCCTTTTTGTTTCTCTTATTCCAAGTGAAACATTAGACAGCCAGTCCTCTCCTCTTGCATGAACCACAAGGGCTTTGACCAGGCCATCTTACAAATGGCCTTTCCATAAGCTTGCCATCTGCTTCTGCAACATTGTACAAGTGATCTCTCTCTGCTTGCAAAACCACTTGACCCTCTTAGAACAGCAAGTTCTCTTCCAGACAGAAGTGACTCCAACAAGATCTTTCATCTATTGCCTTTTGTAAACAACAATCCATTAGTGAAGTCTCTTGAGCACTTCAAAGCTCTTGCAAAGGCTCTGGAGCCAACATGTCTAGCATGAGCTCCAGTATTTCAAATAAGATCTGTTTTAAAGTGTTTGTATGTGACGTTCTCGAACAAACCTTTCCCAATTTATCTCCCAAAAACTATTTTCTGTCACATTACTTGCGGCAATTCATAGTGGCCTATTAACGTATCAATCTGGGATGTGAGAGCAAACTGGAGCATTAGTGGAAAATGATTGGATGGTAGAGTACAGGTATTAGTTGCTGGAGGGAAAGGCAGAGTGGTCCAGGTGAGACTCTTCAAATGGGCCACTTGGGCCACTTGAGTAGTATTGTCACTTCCATGGAGTTGTTTGAAAATTGATGGAATTTTCAAAGGACTCTGATGGAATAGAAATATCTGGTTTGGTTAAGAATTTTAAAACTGAAACCATCTCACCGAGGTTATATTGTGTCACAGACCCATGTTAACTGTGCAGAATGTGTTGCTAAATTAAACTACATATGTGTCTCTCCATATTGTCTGCGCTCTTCTCTACCGCTGCCCCTGGTAGCCTGTTCCAGGGACCCACAAAAACTATCCTTGCACATCTCTTTTACACTTACACCCACCCTTTGTACTCTCCAGTATTTGACATATTTACCATGGGAAAAAGATGGAGACATTATACACATACAGGACAAGTATTTCTATATAAATATTGTTTTGTAAATGTTCTGGCATTCATGTTCCTTGTAACTTTCTATCAGGTCACCCCAGCATTGCAGGGAAGTATTTAAAACATGCTTTGAATTTGACATATTTCTGTGCAATATTCTGGGAGATGAAAGTTCTGTTATGCTTTCCATCTTATTTTTGGCCCCAGGATGGTGGTTGTTATGGAGACCTGTTCTGCAAGGCTTTGAAAACCTACAATATGCTTTGCTTTGGAATTTACCGATTGAGAGATGCACATCTTCGTACACACAATCAGTGTACCAAGCGGTAAGTGGTACAAACCTTCTTTGAATTCCAAGTTACACCTGGATTAAAAGGTACTGAAATTGGCAGAAACTGTAGAGAGGAGATGTATTCACCAACTGAGGACATACCAAAGTACTTTTAATTTAAGTACCTTTGGGCGAAAGAGGCAATGTTTCTGAACTCAAAAAGGGATGAGGAGTTGGACATTAAGACAGAAAGTGCTCAAAACTTCCAGAACGTCAGGCAGCATCAGTGAGCAATTCAGGACTTGTCATGTAACAAGATGCCGGTTAAGATCAGATTCGGAGAAATCACCAGATGTGGTGATGCAAGAATAGGAAATATATTAAGTTATTAAAGGTACAGAAAATATAGAGAAGTACATTACTGGATCTGATGTTACCTGTATAAGATTCTCATCCTGCTATGTTGCAGCAGTAGATGCGTTGTTTACATGGACATCAGTGAGGTCCTTAATGGGCAGTGGATGGACCATCAATTGGCTGCTGGATAGAAGCAGAGAGAGTGTTTGAGGGAATGAGTGTAAGAATGTGACTCATGTTCACACACTCTTTCACATTCATTCTCTCACTCTTACCTGAATGACTTAGTCTTGTGAAGACTCCAGATGGGGATACATGCTGCAAATGAAACACCTCTTATCCAGAATTCAAGCAACCAGCAAAATAAAAATAAAAGGTCAAACATATGCAGGTTTAAAATTGGCACACCTCACTATTAGATTGCCAATCCACGTATCAGGTGGGATTCATCACAGTATCTCTATATACAGTAAAACCCCTGTTATCCAATTGATAGATCCTGGATAGGTGTATTTTCCAGTTGGTTGAAACTTACTCAGACAATGCCTAATGAATACACCTGCATTAAGAATAAACCATTCAGAAGACAAAAATACTTCACTGACTCCGAACAAACTTCACTTGCATGAATACATAAACTGAAAACATTTTACCATCACAGCATCTACAGGTTCCTCCCCTTCACCAACTTTACAGATAAAGCCACTTTGATATAAGAAGACTCTTTAAAAAGGTTACCCCAATTGCGAGCAAAGCACAACCAAGGCACTTCACCAAAGATTTAGTGTTTTACAATATTACATTGTTTAACCGCAATTCCTATTTATTTTATTTATTTTTTTGCCAGTTGCTTGAATCCTGGATGACGGGGGTTTTCTTTCCTGTATTAGACTTGTCTGGTAAGCAGAAATCAAGGTAAGTTTTAGATTGGTATTGTTCAAGCAACCGGAAAATACACTTATCTGGCATCTACCAATCCCCATAGGTGCCAGATACCAGGGGTTTTGTTGTACAGTGATATTTCTTTTCTTGCCACACAAATCCAGATAGCTTGTAGACATACTTATAAGTAAAGCTCAAAAATATCCATTTGCCAAATCTATTTTTAATGCTGCCATCGATCGTTTTCCTTTGCAGATACGTGATTGCAAATCCACACTACGAGTTTGAACTTTTCTCAACGGATGTGATCTTCTGCTTGATGCAATTTGACCACAATGCTGGCCAGTCCCGCAGCAGTGTATCACACTCGTCCCATTCCTCTCACTCTTCCAGTAAGAAAAGCTCATCTGTGCACTCCATCCCATCTTCTGCCAACCGCCTAAATCGCAACAAGACAAGGGATCCCCGGGAAAAGCAGAAGTATGTGATTGACGAAAGAGCTTGCTATGACCATGCTAAATGATGACAGAGAATGTTTGTGACTGTCCATCTTTGCCCATCCCCCAGAGCAGAACTTCCCTTTGTTACAGACCACATCATATATGTCTGCACATGTTTGTCGACATGCATGCGTTTGTCAACAGATTACCATATCCATCTCCCGCAGCACAACAGCAACAAACCAGAGGAACCTAAAAAGAATCATTATTTGTAGCAATTATTTAATGTTTGATAGCTCACACAGAGCACCATAATAATTATTTTAATGCATGGCATCAGAGTTCAGAAAGGGGCAAGATTTTTTTGTCACCTTAAGCAATAAGATGGTGTGTCTCTTCAAAAGCCAAGTGAAGTCTACATCTGTTCCCATCTTGGAAATGGGGTTGATTTATTTTAAATTAATCACATGGTGACCAATTAATACTATTAGTGCAGACGCAGCGAAAACTATTGGGATTGGTGTGGGAAATGAATAGCATTTAGTCAGCTACAGAAAAGCATTAACTCTTTGATTTGACTGTTACATCTTGTACTTCCCGGGAACTGACGCCACTTTTTCAAAATTTATATTTTCTTAGATGAAAGAAAAGTCGCAATAACTTTCTAGGATTGGTTTAGTAACATGAATGTTGACAGAAATGATCATGTTGCAGATATTTTTATATAATGGAAGTCAATTCATTCCACAGTTACTATTTGTGAAGCACATTTTGTGTAACTGTCCACTTTTACACATTTTTTTTAGGAAGATTTATACAGTTACTTTATTTTCCCCATTGCAGTTAAGCAAACTTTATAGATAAATTTAATAGTTCTGATATCACTATTCTATAGCATGGGTTTGCCAGTGAGTGTGTGTTCAAAAAGCTACCAATTGCCTTTCAGTGACACTGTTTTGTCAACAGATGTTACTGTGCAGTCAAACAGTGACAGTGAAAGAGTGAGACCAAAATGTGATAGTTTAAGAAAATTGTAAAACTTACCTAGAATATTTACTTACTTTTTCTCTAAAGTGCTACAAGGATGTCTAGAATGAGCCAAGGTATGACAATCAATGGTTTTGCATGATACGGCAGGTGCCGTGGGTTCTTTCCATCGTCCTTGTGAAATTTTGTCAATTAAAATTTAGTAAAAAGATTTTTTTTAAAAACAGATCAGATAATTTGTGTTTGTTTATTTACGCTTTCTGGCCGAAACAAGTTGTCTGCTGCCGTTGCTGCTTTGCCCATGACAGATGTTCCCATCATTTCCCCATGCTCTTCCTTGCATGTGCCATCTTGCTGCTCATGTGATTTGCCTTGTGACCAATTGGAATCTGACACCATGTGCAGATTCCACCATTCACATCGTTGTTCCGTCAGTCACAGGTGGGACCATGTGATTTTTTTTGTTGTTGGTCTAGGCTGAGCAATGAATCGTCCTGTTTGCACAGCGGTCTTGCTAACATCTATTCCCATTCTTGAAAACTCAGTGATGTTTTGGTGCCTCAGTCATTCTGTACCAGCACATGCTGCCATGAATTGTCAAGATGGAGGACAGCAATGTGCAGACACAGTCTCGGCTGCAAAACAGGGCCACAAACCAGTCCTTTTCTGCTCTGATTCCAAACATCACTTGTATGTGCTGCTTTCTGTTTAAACCAGGGTTGGAGACGTCTGCACACCTTGCAAATCTGATGTAAATTTTCTGGGGAGAGAGACAAAAATCAATCAATCCCTCTCCCATCAACACCAATGACAATTTTACACAAAAATATTAATCCAAAGCAAAGCATTGAAATGAGTGACTTCTTTAACATTAGCTTGAAATCTTAGATAAGTGGTTCTAAACCTTTGTCTTTCCACTCACGTCCCACTTTAAGTCATCCCTATGCTATCAGTGCTCTGTGATTAGTAAGGGATTGCTTAAAGTGGGATGTGAGTGGAAAGTAAAAGGTTGAGTACCACTGTCTTAGATCCTGCACCAGTCAGACAATGGGATCAAAAGGCTATTCCTCATCATAATCCTTGGAGTGTCATGGCAGAGCAGAAACTGATCGATCAGCTTCCCAAGTCTGGGATTTCCAAAGCACATTTCAAATCTTAACTATCCTAGCCTTTGAGACCCAGAATGAAATCTCAACATTGAACAAGTAACCGATCAGTTTAGATTAAAAAAAAACACTGAAGGAACTCACAGCGTCCAAAGGAGGCGAAGATACAGTAATATAACCAACATTGCATGCCTGAGAGGTTATCAAACATAGCAGATCATTGAGATCAGGACATTATACTGATTACCATTATTACTCTGTGCTCTCCATGTCTCATCACAAGATTTAGGCCAATTGATTCTATCAGAAGCTAATCCATTCTCCTTTGGCTTCCACAATGGACATGTGTTATAGCCACCATTTGCCACCACACTTGACCATGAATGAGGTTGGAACATTGCAAATTTGAAAAGAACAACCAGCTCCTACTGTAGCACTGAGTGAGACTACTTAAAACACCTTCCCAAATTACCGCGAACAGATCAAGCACTCTAAACTGTTTGTCATGTATCGAGTGAAGAATCATACTGCAGATTCAAAGAATTTTCTTTTGGGCTGGACTATTGTACGTTCAATGTATATAATGCAAGGCCTTTGGCCCTCGATGTTGCGCTGACCTGTATGTTCCTACCATAAAATAATAAACCCCCATAAAATAATAAACCCCCCCCTCACCTTTTTCTTTCATCTATGTGCCCGTCGAAGGGTCTCTTAAATGTCCCCATTATTTAATCCTCCGCTATCATTCCAGGCACCCACAATCTGCATAAAAAAATACTCCCATAACCTTTCCTCCCTTCACTTTGTACAATTTTCCTCTGGTGTTTGCTATTCCTGCGCCTGGGGAAAAGATGTTGGTTGTGTCCCTTATCGATGCCTCGCAGAATCTTGTAGAGCTCCATAAAGTCACCTGTACAGTTGACAACAGGGTCAGCGATGATGCAGAGGCAAATGGATTTCAAACAACAGCCATATGTAATACCAAAGAAACACACCAACAAGGATAGACTCAGTCATCAAACTTGCTCTTTATTTCAAACATTAGCTTGATGCTCAGCCCCATAAATAAATGAAGCCATGAAGAGGTCTCTGCCAGTTAAATACTTCTCCAAAACCAGCAATGAATTGGTGGCTGCCAACTTCTCTCTTACCCCTTTTACATGGCTGTTGAAAGACAGGAATTAACCGCCTTTTAACTGCTTCACTACCTGTGGGATGGGGAGTCATTTCCATCCTGGTAATTACCCAGCAAGGTAGGTAAGTATCACTCACATCAACTCCCACCCCAGCTTTTCTTGGTTCAGTGTGAACGACTCGACCTGGCTTTAAACACGAGTCATTCACACACCAATTAAGTGGGATCTCTGTGTAAAAAGGGTATTAGATTCTGTCCATTCTCACCATGACGTGACAGTTGTGGGATCAAAGTATAAATGGTCTTGTGTTTGACACAGACCAGGTACTTGCCTTTACATGAAATATGAATCATCACTGACCCAACTTCATTCAGTGGCTTCTCTGCAAACACCCAACCACTTGCTCAATATAAACAGAGCAGGACATGGTTTCTCAAAAAAACCTAATATTCTAATGAAAGGAAAAAATCCCTTTCTTTCTGCTTTGGGTCCCCAGCTGCATCCTGCAATGGGAACTCGGCATGCTTACCAAGAGATTTTGGCCAAACTAATTTAAGAGGATCTGCATTTTTCTTAAAATAAATGGAAGGCAGCATTCTTTGTGCACAGGAATAACATTGTTACCCTGGAGCAGCCCAGCTCAACACATTCAAGGAGGTAAAAACACACTGCTGGAGAAACTCAGCAGGTCAAACAGTGAACTTTATATAGCAAAGATAAAGGTACATAACCAACATTTCTGGCTTGAAATTTTACCAATGTAAAATGTTGGTGGGCTCTGTGAATGCAAAGGGGAAGTAGGGGGAGAAATGAAGGGAAAGGGAAAGGAGGGATTTCAAACCATTTACTGGTGGTCTTGGTGAGGTAGTACATGAGGTCATGGCCAGTCATGTCAGCACAGGAGTGGGGCACAAAACTGAAGTGGTTGGCCACTAGGAAATCCCTGTCAGTAATATGGACAGAGCAACAGCGCTCAGCAAAGCAATCTGCCAGTCTCTCCAATGTAGAGAAGGCCACAAAAGGAGCACTGGATGCAGTAGATCACTGTTGCTTCACTTGAAAGGCCTGAAATAATTGTGTTTATAGAGTCATTAGAAGAAAATTACAGAAGAAACCAACAAGACAGTTTCATGGGGAAGGGGGTCCATAGCCAAAAACAGGTTGAGAATGGCTGTGCTGGAGGAGAGGCAGCATTTTAGGAAAGGTTTAGGAAGTCACTGACCAATCTATTCCATTGCATCAGGCTGTCTGCAGGAGAACTCATAACTAAGGGGTGTGATGAAGCCAGGTAATCCAAACATGTTTACACCCCTACAGAATAGAAGGCCATGGGACAATGCCTTTGGTCAAGATACTGAAGGAGCCTCATCCAAACAGCATGAATCTATGAAACATCTTTACATTTCACATCACCGACCCTCTCAGAATCTCGCATGAATTAATCTTCTAACATCTGATGAGCGTGGGCCAATTTTACAAAATATAGGAGCAGAAGTAGCCAATCAGCCCATTGAGGCTGCTCTGCCATTCTACCAGAAGCTGACAGATCCTCCCACTCCCTGTAACCTTTGGATGCCCTGACTAGTCTTAAATACACCCAACGACCTCGCTTCCACAGCCGTCTGCGGCAGTAAGTCCCAGACTCATGACCCTCTCCTCGCTGAGTGGGAACCAGTGTAATGATCCAGCAGCAGCAGACACTCCTCTGAAAGGCTTCGAACTCCCTGGAAAAAAGATTAATTTACCTTCCTAACTGCTTACTGTACCTGCCTAACTACTGAGGAAAGACACTGCCATCCCCTTGTAGGCTTCAATGTGCCAGTTTCCTGACATTTAAAACAAAATTTTCCACCCTTCCTATCAAGTTGGGAAGACACAGTCAATGCACCTTGCTTCCTCCTCACAGTGGAGTTGCCCCCCCCCACCCCCCCCCCCCCCAGCATCGGCAATACCTGGATAATCACACTCTGTCCACTCAGCCAATGGACTGGTAAGCCCCAGAAGCCAACAGACCAAATTGGAGTTGGGGGGGGGGGGGGTGGAGAAATGGGTTCAGTGGTTGGTGAGGAACCAAGAGTCGCTGCTGTGGTGTATACTCTGACTCAACAACTTCTGGATTTTTCCACGGCTGAGCCCCAGGTTTCTTACAAAGCATCACAAGTCAAGACCTCCTTCAAATCCACAGGAACTACCACAGTAACTACCACAGCCCCAGTCACCTAAAATGCATGGCCGTTGTATAAAACATATCCAAGTAATTAAATGAGCATACTTATCAATGAATTAATTTTTTTTTTCTCAAATAAGTCTATTTCAAGTGGTTCTGAAAGCCTGCCGTGAGACAGAGAATCAGCAGAAACGGCCATCAGGTGGCACAAAGGGAAAATCAAGCCGAGAATTCCAATGCATCTCAGACACATCAGGTGACTTCAGGTCGTGGCAGCCAATCGCCACATGCGGTCCCTCCAGGTTGAGGGGCAATGCAAACAGCAAAACACTGGCAACTGCACAAATGGAACCTTAGACAATACATGAAAGAGAAATGCGAGGATCAGGCTGGGGTGACCTCAATCCGTCCCGTCAAAGTAAATCGCAAACAGTTCAGGTCATCGTGCATCCTACATTCGGGGAAGGCATTTATTTCTACTTGTAATTCCCTTCACCTCTCTTTACATCCACTGTGTGCCCTGCTTTAAACATTCGTCTCTTTCATTTTACTTTTTTAATCCCTCTATCTGTATATTAATTCCCAGACCCACTTGTATCCTTTTACGCTCAGCCAAGTCAAAATAATGGGGTGAGGGTCAGTTAGTGCAGGTCTAGCACACAAATGTTTGCGTGAATACCACAAAGCAGTTTTGCCACGTGCAGAGGACACAGATGTCTTGGCCCCAGTTTCTACATTGCTCATTAAGTCAGACAGCATGGAAACAGATCCTTCAGGCAAACTTGCCCACATCCCTCTGAGCCTATCCTATCAATATATCCATTTCATCGATTGGCTTGGTTTAAGCAGCCCTGTCACGCACACCACGTACTGCTGCAAAAGGCAACATGGTTTTGTGAATGCCCCCACCATCCCCCAAATCCCATTTCAGGCTGTGACATTGAAAATCCATTTCAAAACACCAATTGCTGGAGGTGACAGGAGATATTGCAGGTGATAAAATCTGGAGCAAAACAAAAGCCAAGTGTTGGAGGATCTCAGGATCCGTGGAAGCAAAGGGATGGTTGGCATCTTGCCCTTACCATCCCTTTGCCTCCACAGATGCACCTTGGCCCACTGAGTTCCTCCTTGCTTTATGTTGAAGATTCCAACATCTGCATTCCCCATTGAAAATTTACTATAACTTACTGTATTTAAAGTACAGCAGTAGTTCATTTGCTATCATGCAGTAACTGGGTTGTAATTACCATTCTAAGAAGTATTAGAGCCACAATATGGGGTGGGGTGTCACATTAAATAGCCAACGAGTGGAGACTGATGGTCGTCCATTCCAAATCTCCTCACTTGAAATAACTTCAACATAATTTAGTGTTTAAAAAGATTGCAAGAAATTAAACCAGTTTTGAAGAGGTTAAAAAAAGTTTAAAAACATTGACAGTTTGACTGTCGGTTTGACAGAAAGATTTCACATGGCACCTTCCACAACCTACGCAAATGCAGTACACTGTTTTTAAAAAAAATTAAAACACAATGCTGGAGAAACTCAACAGGTCAAACAAAGATACACAACCAATGTTTCAGGCTTGAGCCCTTCATCAACGTATGAGCAAAATGTGGGCAGGTGCCCAGCCCAACTCAGCAGGTCAAACAGGGCACTTACATAGCAAAGGTAAAGATACATAATCAAGATAATAACCAACATAACATTCATTATGTATCTTTACCTTTGCTATGTAAGTGCCCTGTTTGACCTGCTGAGTTGGGCTGGGCACCTGCCCACATTTTGCTCATACGTTGAAGAAGGGCTCAAGCCTGAAACATTGATTGTGTATCTTTGTTTGACCTGCTGAGTTTCTCCAGCATTGTGTTTTTACTTCAACCACAGTGTCTGCAGACTTTCGTGTTTTACTAATTTTAAGCAGTAATACAGCCAATGCCCACCTCACTGACAAAAGGCAAAGGAGGAAAAACCCAACACCCAACCCCAACCAACCAATTTTCTCCTGCAACCGCTGCAATCGTGTCTGCCTGTCCCGCATCGGACTTGTCAGCCACAAACGAGCCTGCAGCTGACGTGGACTTTTTACCCCCTCCATAAATCTTCGTCCGCGAAGCCAAGCCAAAGAAAAGAAGCAGCCAATGCATGTCTTTAAGTGTTGTTGCAACTCAGAGAAGGCATCAGCCAATTTGTACTCAGTGAGATGCAACAAAGAGCAAGGAGAATAATGTCAGTAATATCTGCATCACTCCCTATAGGCCAAGATTACATGGACATCATGTAATACAATGTCAGCAAGTATATGGTCATGCACTTTGGCAGAAGAAATAAACGGCCAGTCTATTTTCTAAATTGAATTCAATTACAGGGTTAAAATGGTAAGGACTTTATTTCCTAGAGTGTGGAAGGATGAAGGGAGATTTGATAGAGGCAAACAAAATTATGAGTATAGACAGAATAAATGCAAGTAGGTTTTTACCACTGGAATTAGATGAGATACAAACCAGAGTCCCTGGGTTAAGGGTGAAAGGAGAAAAGTTTAGGGGGAACTTCACACAGACGGTGGTGGGAGCGTGGAATGAGCTGCCAGCTGAAGTGGCGAACGCGGGCACAATTCTAACATTTAAGAAAAATTTAGATGGGTCCATGAATTGGAGGGGTCAGGAGTGGAGGGCTATGGACTGAGTGCAGGTCAGTGGAACTAGGCAAAATAATAGAAGGGCCTGTTTTCTGGGGAGAAATTTGAAAATTCCCAGTTGCAAAGGGAGCTGGGAGTCCTAGTGCAGGAGATCTTGAAGGGAAACTTGCAGGTTGAGTCAGTGGAGAAGAAGGCAAATGCAATGCTGGCATTCATTTCAAGAGGAATAGAATATAAGAGCAGGAATATAATGTTGAGGCTTTAAAAGACACTAGTCAGACCTCACCTGAAGCATTGTCAAGAGTTTGGGTCTCATTTAGGAAAGGATGTGCTTATGTTAGAGATGAGGACCGTTTGATAGATCTTAGCCTGTACTTGTTGTAATTTAGGAGAATTTGTGGGGGGGGGGGGGGAGGGGGAACATCTCTGAAACATTTTGAATGTCGAAAGGCATGGATAGAGTAGATGTAGAAAGGTTGTTTCCCGTGGTGGGAGAGTCTAGGACAAGAGGGCATAACAGGATTGAAGGGCATCCATTTAGAAAAGAAATGTTGAAGAATTTCTTCATCCAGAGGGTGGAAAATTTGTGGAATTGGTTACCGCAGGAAGTTCTGGAGGCCAGGACATGGGGTACATTTAAGGCAGAGATTGATAGGTTCTAGAACAGCCAAGGCATCAAAAATTATGGGGAGAAGTCCAGACAGTGGGGCTGAGTTGGAAAACGGACCAGCTCATGATTAAATGGTGGGCAGTCTCGATGGGCTAAATAGCCCATTTCTAAACCTCTGTTTTATGGTCTCATACAGCACAAAAATGGGCCCCTTCAACACCCGTGGCCCAGCCAACCATCAATCAGCCAACCATCAATCACCCATCCATACCAATCTAATTTATTACAACTTCTTATTGCGATGAGAACATGGCACCCATCATCACTTTGTGATGACAGGGTGTTTCAGACAATGGCATAACTATCCTTGTCCCTACACACAGCAAGATCCAGTGAGTTTAATCAAACTGCTGGACTTACATCCATCAAACTGGGATCATGAGTATGAATCCCAACTTGGCAACTAGGCAATTTAAGTTCCATTGGTACCTCCAATGAAACCTCTGGCTTGTCACAAAAACCTTCTTCACCTCTGTCTCAGGAAAAGAAATCTGCCACCCTGATCGGGTAATGGCCTTTGTGACTCCTAACGTTTTATATATCATCACAAGTAGCCACTAAATCACTCGGTAAAAAACTGCTCCACAGATCTGTCCAAATGCTTAACCACAGCCTTGCCTTATCTTCTGGAAGTACACCAATCTCAGCTCCATTGACCACGACACAAATATAAAGTCTCAGCATTCACCAATTTGTTTCTGAGAAGGGAAGATTTTTTCTCTTACCTGGAGCTGAAATATGTTCTGAATTTATGCATCTGGCTTCTGGTTATTGTACATCACAGAGTGAATCTGAGTTAATTTTTTAAAAAATGTATACTTACAGCAAGATAACAGGCCATTTCAGCTCGCGAGTCCGCCCAATTTACATCAAATTAACCTACACCCCCCTGCTATAGTTTGAATGGTGGGAGAACGTACAAACTCCTAACAGACAGCACGGGATTTGAACTTAATTCCTGATCGCTGGCGCTATAAAGGAGTTGTGCTAACCGCTACACCAACCGTTCCGCCGTACCGCCCTTGAAAATATACCTTTAGAATATCATATTTTCTATTTGCAAAGGAAAGACAGTGGAGTTCCAGACCTGTTGGGATGAGATCAGGAACTGGATATTTAAGTTCACATTTATTATCATCCAATTGCACAAGTACAACCCAACTAAACAGTGTTCTCCGGTCCTCGGTGCAAAAAACATAACATACCAGGCATAACACACATACCACATTTCGATACATATGCAGTACACACATGCATAATAAAAATAAATATTGTTTATATTTATATATAAACAGTAGAATCTCAGAGGTATTGCATAAGCGAGTCTCGGAGGGTTTTAATGTAAAATCAATCATTCACAGTTCTTGGCTAAAATTGAGGAGAGTTGCAATTGATGCAATACCCGGAGAAAAAAACTCTGTTTACTCAAGGCGATCCTTTAAATCTACACTCCGAAAAGCAAGTTCTGAACTTGTCAGTGCAGTGATCAAATGCTGTCGATAACAACTGAGGGAAACTCCATATTGTCAAGCCTTAAATGTCGACTGTCTGTTGCTTTACATCAGTGGTTTTCAAACTGCCCCACTAAACTCTCATCCACCTTAAGTAATCCCTCTGCCATAGGTGCTCTGTGATTAGTGAGGGATTACTTAAGGTGGCATATGAGTGGAAATAAAAAGGTTGAAAACCACTGTTTATTTAAATCATACCTCATTGACTCGTTATGTGCACGGTTTCATAACTCCAAAGGAAATGGGCCAATGACAATTTTTCTCAAACAAAATATTTCAGTAACAATTGAGTCCAGAGCAGTGGTTCTCAACCTTCCCTTCCCCCTCACACACCACCTTAAGGAATCCCTTACTAATCACAGAGCACTTAGGGCATTGAGATTGCTCCAGAACTTTGTGTGTTGATCCTCTCACTGAACGGCAATGTAAAAACTGCATTTGCTGCAAATTTGAATCAAAACCAAAACTGCTGGAAACATCTGATGCAGGCTCCTTAACTGAAAGCATTCACCGTTTCTCTTTCAACTTACACTGTCCAATCTATTGGGCATTTTCTGTACTTTTCTAGCGTTATATTTCATCATTCCCAAAAGGCAGATGTACAATATCAGCAACTCTTTATGATACAATCTGGCAGCTAAATCTGGAAGCTTCTCCCTCCCCGCTGAGTTTAGCATACAGACCGTTTTGAACAGTGGGAGGAAGCTGGAGCCCCTGGAGGAAATCCAAGAAGTCACAGGGAGAACGTACAAACTCCTTACAGACAGTGCTGGATTGAAAGCGTTATAGTGACCCACTAACCACTACCATAACTGTGCCACCTTTCTCCCGGAAGAGGAGTATTTTTAGTTGGTGAGAAGAGGAGGAGGAGAGGTGGTTGTAAGCAGGGTGTCCATCCAGAGGACAAGTCAGATCAGGCTGTGATGGCCGTTAGAAATATGATTGACAATAATGAAATAATCGGCTGCAAAGCGAATAGAATGTTTGGTTCCATGTAGGAAGCAAATATTGCTGACAAGGCCGGAAAATTCCTAAATTCCCCACGCAGAATGCTTTACTTCACCATGCAGGAGAATAGAGAGGAATTAATCACATGGGTATATCTCAGAGGAGATACATGGGGAAGATATCCCCCTTTGAAGGATAGCTTTGCAGAGATAAGCAGTACTCTCGATCACTGCTTGATCACTGCTACTGAGACCAGCAAGTACATGATGCAAAAACTCATTTACAGAGCATCTTTCACAGGTTAGTCGACAACCATCCTCTTTATTTAAAGTGCACTCCTATCAACATCCAAGGGATGCAGCAGCCAACTTGTACTCCTGAAACAGTAATGACTGTATAGGTAGCACAGTGGTCCAGCTAATGGAGTGCCCAGCTCACAACTCCAGCCACCGAGGTTCAAGCTCCACTCCAGAGCTGTCAGTATGGAGCTTGCACCACAACATGGTACCATCCAATCACACCCAATTGACCTGCAACCCCTGGTATTGAATGGTGGGAGGAAACTGGAGCCCCCACAGAAAACCCACACAGGGGAGAATGTACAAACTCCTTAAAAATAGTGCTGAATTCGAACCCTGGTCACCGGCGATACAACAGCCTTGCACTAAGCACTAAGCTAACCATGCGCCTAAGTGCTCTGGCTGCTTCAGCATTTTTCCCCACATCCAAAAGAAGTGTGCGCTGCTCTCTGGCCATGGTTTGTAGATGAGTGGTAGAATCTGGGCAGAGTTTTCCACTGTCACCTTGCCCCAAGAATTAATGGGGAATTAACCAGTTAAGGGTCCAGTGGAAAAGGAAAACGATTATCACGCTGGTGTCAAACGACCGGGGATTGTCGGCCTTGGTCCCTACTTATATCCCTGGTGTCAGCTGATGCCAGCATGCTGATTAAACCAGTGGAAAAAGTTCAACTTCCATCCATTTGAAGGTAGACTCTGATCCACGGGGAGATGAATTGTGTTCAGTGGAAAAGCAGTCAGTGTCCCGGTTAAAGGTGGCGGAGTAGAAACAGCACAAATGGCTTCCTGTCCCAGGACACTGCGCGGGCAATTAACTGGGATGCCAGTGGGAAAAGGGTTGATTAGAATGTGGGGAGAGTAACTCCCAGCAACCAAACAGACTATATGGTGGTAACCAGTCTTATTTATCAACTGGACATGCACCACTCAGGGGGCTTTGCTCTCTTAAGTGAAATATACAACATTTTCTTTACGTCTTTGCCAGAAAAAAAAGGGAATTTAACATCTCGCACTACACAGTGAATGCTCCTTGGGAGCTCATCGTAACTTCAGATTTGATGAAGATTTCTACCTTTCCTCTTCTTTGTATTCGGCCTGTGAAACATTTTGCTTCACTTGGTATTCTTCTTTATAAAATTGGTGCTTGGCTTAATTTAGTAGTGATTAATTATTAATTATTTAAATTATTAATTATTAATAATTTTAATAATTAATTATTTAAAGATACAGCACAGTAGCAGCCCCCCCCCCCCTCCCGTCTAAAGTCACCTAAACACACCCATGTGCCCTATTAACCTTCTCACCCATAACCTACTCGCATTGTCAATTTCTGGACTTGAACCTTCCTAATTTGAAAAGACTAAGACCTAGTTCAGTCTATCTAATGTACCTTTCAATTCCCCAAGAAGAAGTAATTAAAGGAACAGGTGCCAAACTTGCATCAATGGGTTCATCTTCCCGGTCTTCAGCTGAACTCCAGCAATTTGCTCACCCCCAGGTCTTTCCACCCATGGGTTTGCACAAATGTGGGAATACAAGTGCAGTATTGAACTTAACAGGGCAGCTAACACCTTGAACAAATCACCCAAAGATTAATGTTAGATTTAAGAAGGAGTTTTAAAATTTTTCCCAAAGTGAAGGGATGAGAAGTGTTAGTGAAAAAAATTGATGGAGTGGACAGAGACAGAGAGGAGCCTGCAGATGCTCAACACAAGCTGCTGGTGGAACTCAATGAGTCGAGCAGATTCAGTGTGAGAACCAGAACGGTCAGTACTGTGGGTTGGAGCCCTTCATCGGTCCCTTCACAAGTCCTGATGAGAGGCTTTGGCTCATTATTTTTCTTCCACTGATCCTACTGGATCCGCTGATTTCTGCTGGCAGAATGCAGCTGTCTGAGTGGACTCCTGTTGGAACACTGCACTTCCTCCTGAAGAAAGCCACCCACTCAATTCTCAGGCTCACAATGACTCAAACCTGTTGAAACCCAACATTCAATCGGCTGCAACTGGAGACATTTCCTGCATGTGGCTAAGAATGAAGTGCGAGGAGTTTGGGCACTTGCTCCTCTCCTTTGACAGAGACAAGTTGCCTGAGAAACCACAGCATCTCAAACACACACATCATGCCAGTCTAAAGCACCTTCAGCCCCTTGTAATCTGGTCAATCTTGAATAGGAAAGGGACACTGTTACCAAAAGAAAAATCCTTGTCTTGGCAATCATTAACATCAGTTTAATAACCACAGAGAAAAAAGCTACTTATATAACCAAGAATGCTTTTGGCTACTTTAACCTTAAATGATGAGTTTTACAAAAGATTTATGTACACTAAAAGTTTTAAAGTTAGATCTGCCTGAAAACATTTGAAGATTTAGATAAGGCTATTGAGCTAAATATTAACTCAGTAAAATAAAAGAACTGTTAACCTGTCCAGAGGGTTCCCTGCATCAATAGCAAGCAATGCAATGAGATTATTGCTGTCACAGCTGTTTATGGTAAAAACAATCCCTCTCTTCTATTATTTCCTGCGAGTTTCTACTTTGTCATTTTGTATGGTTCGACAAAATGAAAACCCTGAGATGATTGGCTGTAAAATTATTAAACCAGGTTATTTAAGAGCCCTATAGGATTCTTTTGATCTGCTTTATAATTTTCTACATTTTTATTGAGCCCTGACAGTCTGCTTGTTCCTTTCCTGTTGTAACCAAAGCTCTGGTGAAAAGCAAAAGCACCACACACATAAATGCGACCTCTCAGAACCAAGGAAGCCCTTCTAGTTGAACTCTCAGCAAACAAATCTCATTGGCTTTCATCCTTTAGCTACTGTGGGGTTGACGCGACATGATTCTGCTACTGAGTACTGGCCAGGAGTCTGCTACTCATCCCTGTCTCTCATGTGGAAATTAAAAGAAAAACTCCTGGTGCTGGAAAATCTGAAATGAAGACAGAATATGTTGGACATTTTCCGGCAGCATCAGCAGAAAGAGAATCGAGTTAGTTTCCCTGATCGATCTCTACTGTATCTTTGTCCCTTCCCTGTTCCACAAGCAGGACTTCAGTCCAGGATTCTATCATAAGATAGGACCTTCTCATCTTCTCCCCAATCTCATGGGCAATCCAACTTTCCTCCAACCTACCTTCCTGCTCTCTCCACCTGATTCCTCGTTGATTGAAAGTTTATCTCAGCTTTTGAGTATATTCAAGGATTCTTTGACAAAGATTTCTAAACACATCAATTGTTAAGAGAAGCGCTTCTTCCTCACCTCAGCCTTCAACAAACATCGCTTTATTCTTAGACTGCATCCTCTGGTCCGGAACTCTCCATGAGGGGGAACAGCATCTAACAGGTCAAACCTTCTAAGAAACATACACGTTACAATAAGAACATTCTTCTAATCTGTAATTAGAGTCCAAGCTTGTTTGACACACCAACTGAACTTTCTCTAAACTGTCTTCGATGATAACATACAATGTGCAGAAGTGCTGGAGAATCTCAGCAGGTGGTGGGGGGGGGGGGGTGAAGAGAAGAAGAAAGGGGAAGGAAGACAGGCTAACATGCAAGAGGAAAAAGGTAATGCAAGTGGTAGGGTAGCTGAGAAGGGGTAGAGGGTGAAGGAGAAGGTGATAGGAGAAGGAAGGGAAGGGGGTGGGGAGCTGGAGGGAATGAAACAGAGGGTAAGGAAAGAGAGAGACTGATGGAGAAACCTCCTGCAACATGAGGTAACATCCACTGAGCTAAGCTTCTGAGTTGAATGCCTTTTGGAAATGCAAATATATTATTTCCCCTTCATCATCTTGACCTGAAAATTTCTATTTGATTTGTGAAGGCATGGTGGCTCTGTTCAATCAGATTATGACTTCCCAAATGTTCTGCTATTCCTTAATATTTGATTCTAACACTTTTGTAATGCAGTAATATTCCCATTATCCAGAATTCAAGCAACAGGCAGCCTCAAGCAACTGGCAAAAATATAACGGAAAATAAATAGGTAAAAAATATGGAAGTTTAAAATTGGCACCCCCGAGCAGTTAGTTCTCCAATCCATGCAACATCTCAAGAAACCGGCAAATTCACTTCATCTGGCATCTTCCAATCCTCATAGGTGCCAGGTACTTGGGGTTTTAACATAACAGATCTTGGGTTAGCAGCCTTCAACAACTCAGCACTTTTATTGGTTCTGGAAACGATTATCGGAGCTCAGGGTATCCTCGGGTGTCAGGTCTAACTTCTATCAATACTAACCATGGTGAGAAGGTGAAGGACTGCCTGGCTCCCTCTATTCTAAGTAACAAACACCATCGACTTTAAAGGGTAGCTGATCCCCACTGGGTGAGAAGAGAAAGTCTCTAAACTCAAAGAATTGGCAAAGATCCTGTTCTGCTCAGAGTACTGGCCAGGTGCCAAAACTCATTAGAATCAGAATTTATTTCATGAATGTGACACAAGATTTGTTGTTTTGCGCAGCATCATAATGCTATAATTTTGCTATAATTTACGTTTAAATAAAATAGTGCAAGAAAATCAGATAAAGTAAGGCAGTATCTGTGGTTCATCGTCCATTCAGGAATCTGATGGTGGAGGGGAAGAAGCTGTCAGAGGCAGCTCATCTTCAGACTCCTGCACCTTTTTCCTGATGATAGAGAGAGGAGGGTGTGGCCAGGGTGGTGGGAATGCACAAGGATAGAGGCTGCTACCTTAAGACACTGCTTCCTGTTGCCGTCTTCTATGGAGTGAAGACTGGGGCCCGTAATGTCACAGGCCGAGTTAACAACCCTCTGTAGTTTTCTTCCTGTCCTGTGCATTGGCAACTCCACACCACACAGTAATGCAACCGGTCAGAATGCTCTCTACAGTACACCTGTAGAAGTTTTTAAATGGCGCTTGGTGACATATCAAATCTCCTCACGAAGTGTCGCTGCTGGTGAGCCTTCTTCGTGATTGCATGCAGAATAGATCCTCAGAGATGGTGACACCCACTCATGTATGATCATCGATTAAGAGGGCCTGCTCTCACTACTTAACATCCTAAAGTCATTCTCCAGTTATGAAGGGGTGCAGTAAAATTCTTTTATTGATCAGAGATTATTAATCTGGATGACAAACTAATAAAGTAGGCATCCCCGAAATATTATTACTATTTGCTTGTGTTTCGCGCTGTACAGATGGGATCTTTGGAAAATATTTTCACATCGTTATGAACATAGAATTATTCTGCTTCAGGGAGCAGTGTTGTTGCCCCAGTGTCCTTCACCACTTGCAGCTGGAGGCAAGCGACACCCAGTCCCACTGCCTAATATCACACCTCAATCCCTAAGCATAGCAGTCCTTGAAAACTTCAGAGTTTAATGTGAACGATGAACAGAAAAAAACCCAGCTTAAAATGCCAGCATTTTTACATTTTATGTTTTCTGATATTAGCCTTGGATTTTACTTTCAGAAGTGTGTGGACTGGCCAAATACTTTTTAAAAAAATTTATTTACATCACGGTAGAAACGGATTCTGATCATTTAAACCCATGCCTCTCAATGTCACCAAAATTAACATACAAATCCAGATGTTTCGAACTTGGTGGCGGGGGATGGGGGTGGGGGGGGGGGGGGAACCCATGCCGATACAGGGAGAATGTACAAACTCCTTACAGACAGCACTGGATTAGAACCCGGGTAACGTCGTTCAGTTACATGATTTGGAGGCATTAAGGGAATGTTGAATGTGCGGGTCATCACCACTTAAGTTTAAATTTATCACAGAAAAATAAGTTGTGATTTTAATATAATTAACTTTGCCAATCAACAGTAATAACCAAAAAAATTCTTCAAATAAGTTTAAGGTCAAATCTGCTACCTAGAGATGGGAGTGCCAGTGACCATCTGTTTCTTTCCTCGTATTGTTCTTCCATCCTGCAATACTATTCACTGGTACTCTGCGCAATAATACTGTGACCCACAATAGTCTAAACTCCCAGCCAGATGTTTATTGTGTGTGTGAGGGAGTGTATGTGTGCAAATGTGGATGCGTGAGAGTGAGAGATAAGTATTAATTTCAGAAACATAATTTCTCTTCGAGCTGCTGAATTCCAGCCTGTTGATGTCCTACCAGAATGTTTCCTCCTGATTGGATCAATTATAACTTCCATGTCACGCGCGTGTGTGTAACATCCGTAGATGACGTGCATGGATGTGCACGAGGATCACGTGTGTAGTGGTATGGAACATGTGTGTGTAGTGAGTGTGGGTGCATGGGGTGCTTTTGTAGGCAGGGGACGGGTGGTTGTTGGAACAAGTGAGCTCTCACCCCCAACCTAAAGCTAACAATCAATGCTGAGCATTTAAAATCCATCAGCCTGTTCCTCTGGGGTTATATAGTTTAACCTCTTCCTTTCCTAATAATCGATAAAATGTTAAGACCCTTGATGACAAATGTGTTCTACATACTTCCCACAAAGACACCCATCTCGAGATTTGGTGAAATGTGCCAGTACCTACGTACATCTATACCCACATCAACCAGCAGGACTTCATCTGCCTCAGATTCTGAGCAATATCATGGTTCCTTCCACCTAGTCTTTGGGACCTCTGAAAGGTTTCATGGAGACATTATAAATAATTGTTTTATTTCACTACCCAACTTGTCGAACATTGATCTTTCTGTTCATGAATAAGGAGCATGAAATGTAAGTGTCAGCTCTGGTTAAAAAGAGTTTCATTCATGTTTGGTTTCAAATTGTCTGGTTTTACACAGGAAAGATTTGGCGGGGAACAGTTTTTCAAAAGAAAGGTTTAGTGCAAACAAGAATAGGGTGGCCGAGTTGGAGCAAAGCTGTTACAGTGCCAGCATCCGGGACCAGAGTTTGAATCCCACGCAGCGTGTGAGGAGTTTATACATTCTCCCCAGGTTTTCTCTGTGTGCTCCTGTTTCCGTCATTCAAAATGTACTGGGCTTGATTGGTCAATCAGGTGTAATTGGGCGGCATGGGCTTGTGGGTCTGAAGGACCCGTTAACCGTGGTAAGTCTACATTTCTCTCTCCACAGATGCTGTCTGGCCTTCTGAGTATTTTAAGCATTCTCTGTGTTTTATTTTTAAGATTTCCAGCATCTGTAGTCTTTTTTAAATTTCATTATCACAATTAGTTATTAAGTCTGCAACTTCCCAACATTCCGGTTCTGCGAGCACAGTGTTGTAAGATTGTTTAGGGTGCTATTTCTTCATAGATGAATAGGTGTTCGGAAAGTCTTGACTTCAAGTTCTGGAGTGGCCGCAGCAAACAGAACATTGCAGAAAGGCAAGGTACTCAATCCAAGGGTGAAGTAAAACATGAAAGTCTGCAGACACCTCGTTTGAAGTAAAAACACAATGTTGGAGAAGCTCAGCTGCTGTGTCTACATGGGAGTCATTTAATGCATCTGGTGCTCCCGTTGTGGGCTTCTCGATATTTGTTGGCCACTGGGAGATCCCCGTCCCTGATGCAGACTGGGAGATCGCTCTGCTGAGCACCCTCGCTCGGTCCGCATCAGTGACAGGGATCTCCCAGTGGCCAACCACTTCAATTCTGTGCCATATTCCCATGCTCGCGTCTGTTCATAGCCTCATGTCCTGTCCCACCAAGACCTCTGAATTGGAGGAGCAACACTTGATTTTCTGTCTGGGCACTCTCCAATCGGATAGTATATGCATCCGGCTTCTGCGAACCTACTCTCTGTTCTCCCTCCCTTCCCTTTCTCTCCTCCAGCTCGCCTCCCCCTTCCCTCTCCACTCATAGCCATACCTCCTCCCCCCCCCCCCCCCAGTTTGCTGCTGTGCCCTCCCTCCCTTATCTATCTATTACCTTTGCTTTTGGGACTGTGTTCTTTCCCCCACCCCTCCCCCCCTGCCATTTTGTTCAGACGCCTGCTGACATTTTGCTCGTACCTTGATGAAGAGCACAAGCTCGAAACATCGGTCACGTATCTTTAACTTTGCTATTTAAAGTACACCGTTTGGCCTGCTGAGTTTCTCCAGCGTTGTGTTTCCCCCTCCAATAGTGAGCTCACTGACAGCCCTCTGCAATCAATGTTTGAATTCTACGGCATGGTGAGGAAGGCAAGCTTTGCAGAAGTTTCTGAACCTCCCCTGCTCAACCAAACCTTTCACAGCACAGCTTGCAAAGGCAGCAGGTAAAGTGAGAAGGAAGGGAAAATTGCTCGTAAAACTGAACAATCTGACGATATCAAACAAGACATCATATTGTTATTGGTTTTTTGCAAATGTTGTCATGTCAAAATGTAGTCAGCCTTGTGTTGCTTTGATTTTGTTTTACATTTACAACACCTCTGCGCCACAAGCCCAGGGTTTCAAAGCAATTCAAATGGTTTAGGGGCGGCTCGAAAGAAAGAAAGCACTGTTTTTCCTCTCTTTCCAACTCTGGTCCACAGGGAGCTCTCCACATAAAAACCCCATCAATAATTCAGGTCTTTTGATTACTTTAAAAGTTCCATTGAATTACAGCAACCGAAAAAAATGTCTGTTTGACATGAAGATGAATGTGGATGGACAGTGCAGAATGTTGGCAACCTGTGGATCATGTTAGAACAGATTGTAACTTTATCATTCTGTCACAGGGAATAATTTAAACCACTTAATCAGTCAGGATCACAGTGGAGGAGGGAATGTCCATGAATTCCAATTTTACAATCTGTCAAACATGCAACAGTGTTAACACTTTCCACATCAGTCCCACCCCCCTCCAAGCCCACAAGACTAACCATCATGTTTCTCTCTTTTTTTTTCCTCCTTGTTCTCTCCATTGCAGAAAAGAAATGGTTTACAGATGAAACTGACAACAGCTTCCCCAGGAACATTCAGATAAAACCACTGAGCGGTCACATGGTTAATCAAATCAATCAGTACAAATCCACCAGCAGTTTGATCCCACCAATCAGAGAGGTAGAAGATGAGTGTTGATACCTGTACAAACTCCAAACTGAGAGGGAGATGCTGTGAACCACCTTTAACTGGAAGCTGGCTTTGACGCTCCATGAACCTTTCTGTTGAAGGACCATCCATGTCACTCCACCAAGAAGCAACAACTATCTCTCCTTGAAAATTACCTGCTTGCCCATCATGGAATCACTGGTTTCATTGAACGGTTTTACTGACAACTTGAAGACAATCGATGCAGACTGAATATTATGGCCAGTTATGTTTAGAAGGTCTTTACTTTATAACACTAAACTTTGTTGTTTCCTACTTTGTATTTTCTTTCTTTTTGTGACCAGACTCAGATTTTGTTTCCCTTTGGAGGATGAAGGTCACATAAAAATTATTAGTTAAAGGTACACAATCCCTCGATAAACCAGTATACTTCCATTCTTGCCTGTTAACAAGCAGCATGTGAGCGCTTTCAAAATACAAGCCTTTATCTGTCCTGTGTTCAGGTAGGGCATAGAGCAAGTCCTGTGTTAAAAACTGTTCAACAATATGTCACTGCCCATTATTCAGCTTTCCATCTCCTTTCTTTGTTTTGCTAAAATTCAAAAGCGCTTGACCATACGATCCACGGAAGGGAACATTTCAACCCAAGTGCGATTTTTCAGCAATCGTCACCCATTTTCTCTGCTTTCAAATGGTTTTCAAATAGTAATTTTGAGATACCGCAAATTGATCAGCACACATCACAGTTGATAATATTTTGCAGTATATACTGGAAGGATACAGTTAATTGAATGAAGTAGAAAACATTATTGCAGAGTTGACTAACTGAAGTGAGCTTGCGTGGCATCTTCACCGAGATTGTAGTTCCCAATGCGCGCTCACTGACCTGAGGACTCTGTGTTTGCCTCTTGATTTGACACTTCACTAGACCGATTCCCACACCCCTCACGGGCCTGACAGCCATCAAGAGATGACAGCTAACCGAGGCTTATGGCAAACTTACAGTACTAGGATAGGAAAAGATACACAGCAGGCACTGACTATTTGTGTTCACATCTTGCTGTGACTATCCCACGACATTGGACTCTGTCTTTAGCTAAAACTTATGTCAGCCTCATTGTCCGTTCTGTGACTGCAGCGCTAAACACATCCACTACTCCAATCAGATAACACCTCAATCTGGAGTGAATTTTGAATTGTGATGACTTTGATGTTAAATTTTGTAGGCAGTAGAGTGAAGCGATTGTGAATAAAATATAATACGATCGATTGGAATGTTACTAAGGAAAACGTGCTAACCTGTTTGAAACTTCAGCATCTACCATTCAAGTTTATCTCTTTCATGCTGCCCAAGCTTGGAAATTTTGAATTAAAACTCAACAAGTAAAAGCTAACTTTACTGCCCTTATCAAAAATCGATGCATCTTTGTCATTTTTTTGGGCATGTTTTCTTTCAGTTTGGCATTTGCAAAACTTTGCTTCTTTTCATTTAGTTTCTGAACTATCTGGGTCGTTCTCTTAGCTCAACTGCTCCCTGCAACCTTCCCATGAAGATGAAGAATCATAGCAAGGGCTCCTGTGTCCTCCTTAATTGTTATTTTTGGTTCGGAAATTTTCTTTTTGAAAAGAGTTTCCTTTCATGGGGAAAATTAGAGAAAATTATTATGATATGGTGCTGAGACTTGATGGATCTGGCGCTGTCATATCCAATATATGGTGATAATATTTTGTCTTGTACAAAAAGAGTTTGTACATATATTGTACATGGTTTCATTTTGTATTTTTTCTCAGATTAAAAGCGTTGTATTTGTGTCCAATGAAAGAATGTTGTGAGTTCTTTGCAACTTTCTCTTTTCAGCAATTTTGGACGAAGAAGCCATTTTAATTTTTCCTTTAGCTGCTTTCCCTTCATGGGGAAAATTATAGAGCAGCTCTCCAACATATACTTACAATAGGTTTCTTCCCCAGTAAGTAAATGCATTGACAGGGAACAGCACATAAATTCAGACGTCTCCAATGTAATAAACATTCAAGGTTATGTCTCTGTTTATTAGAAATGGATATTCTGATAAAACTGACAGAACATGTTATTTCTTGGTCTTTATAATCAGATCCATGACTTCATAATTTTATATATTTGTAGATCTTTGTTTAAAATGTACTTATTTTGGGTATAGGTCTCACCACCCATCCTGAATTGGCTGTTGAACCAAGATGGTTGCTTGGCCATTTCAGAAACAAGGGAGAACCAGATTACTGGGAGTTTGGAATTGCCAGAATAGACAAGCTCTTCCCAATGAGACATTATGGAACCAAATTTGTGTCAAGGCTAATGCGATGGATGCTGGCTTTTTAACCATATAACAATTACAGCACAGAAATAGGCCATCTCAGCCCTTCTAGTCTGCACCGAACTAAGTTCTCTCCTCTAGCCCCACCTACCTGCACCCTGCCCATAACCCTCCATTCCCCTCCCATCTATATACCTATCCAATTTTTCCTTAAATTACTAGCAAATAATATAATGGAGGATAGCAAAAGCTTTTTTAAATATGTGAAGAGGAAGAAATTGGTTCGGTCTAAAATTGGTCCATTAAGAATGGAAAAGGGTGAAATTATTACCGGAAACAAGGAGATGGCTGAGGAATTTTAACAAATACTTTGCAACTGTCTTCACCAAGGAGGATATAGGTTATGGTCAGTTAGGGGGTAGTGGTCATGCGGTATCAAGAGACTCGGGGAACCTTCCTGGGGAAGTAGGGGATCTAATGGATATCCGGATCCAGAAACAGGAGGTTGTGAGTAAATTGTTGGGACTGAGGGCTGATAAATCCCCAGGGCCTGATGGGCTGCATCCCAGGGTGCTTAAAGAAGTTGCTATGGAAATTGTGGAAGCACTGGTCGACATTTTCCAAAGTTCCATAGATTCGGGGGAGGTCCCTGAGGATTGGAGAGTGGCTGATGTGGTGCCGATTTTTAAGAAGGGAGGGAGGGAGAAAATGGGAAATTATAGACCGGTCAGCCTGACGTCGGTGGTGGGGAAGATAATGGAGTCTATCATAAAAGGAGTAATAGCAGAACACTTAGGCAGAAATAATAGTATAAGGGCTAGTCAGCATGGATTCCTTAAGGGTAAGTCATGCTTAACTAACCTTCTGGAATTTTTCGAGGATGTGACAAAGAGGGTGGACTTGGGAGAGCCAGTGGATGTGGTGTATTTGGACTTCCAGAAGGCCTTTGATAAGGTACCGCACGGGAGACTAGTGGGCAAGATCAGGGAGCATGGTATTGGAGGTAAGGTGCTGACATGGATAGGAAATTGGTTAAGAAATAGGAAACAAAGGGTTGGGGTAAGCGGGTCTTTTTCAGGATGGCAGGATGTGATGAGTGGAGTGCCGCAGGGATCGGTATTGGGTCCTCAGTTGTTTGTAATTTATGTAAATGATTTGGATGAGGGGATTATTAATAACTTGAGCAAATTTGCAGATGACACGAAACTGGGTGGCGGTGTGGGGTGTGAGGAGGATGTCAGGAAAATGCAGAGGGACTTGGACAGGTTGGGGTAGTGGGCTGCTGAATGGAAGATGACGTTCAATGTGAGCAAATGTGAGGTTATCCATTTTGGGGGCAATAATAGGAAAGCTGAGTATTATTTAAATGGAGACAAGCTAGGGAGTGGGGAGGAGCAAATGGATCTGGGAGTACTTGTTCACCGGTCACTGAAGACTAGCATGCAGGTTCAGAAAGCTGTGAAGAAGGCTAATGGCATGTTGGCTTTCATAAAGAGGGGATTGGAGTATAGGAACAGAGACGCCCTTCTGCAGTTGTTCAGGGCCCTGGTGAGACCCCACCTGGAGTATTGCGTCCAGTTCTGGTCTCCAATTTTGAGGAAGGACATACTAGCTATAGAGGGTGTGCAGCGCAGATTTACAAAGTTAGTTCCAGGGATGGCGGGGTTGACATATGCTGAAAGGCTAGAAAAACTGGACTTGTATCCATTGGAGTTTAGAAGGATGAGGGGGGACATGATTGAGGTATACAAAATCATCAGGGGGATAGACAGGGTGAAGTCGGATTACTTGTTCCCAATGATGGGGGAGACGAGGACTAGAGGGCATAGTTTAAGAATACAGGGTAGGCCCTTTAGGACGGAGATGAGAAAACATTTTTTTACCCAGAGAAGTGTGAATCTGTGGAATGCTCTGCCACAGAGGGTGCTAGAGGCAGATTCGCTGATTATGTTCAAAAGAGAGTTAGATAAAACTCTAGTGGGCAAAGGAGTTAAGGGTTATGGGGATAAGGCTGGAAAGGGGTACTGATGGTAGTGATCAGCCATGATCTGTAAAATGGTGGTGCTGGCTCGACGGGCTGAAGGGCCTACTCCAGCTCCTATTGTCTATTGTCTGTAAATGGACCCTGCCACCACTACTTCTCCCGGAAGCTCATTCCACACAGCCACCACTCTCTGAGTGAAGAAGTTCCCCCTCATGATATTTCTAAACTTGTGCCCCATAACTCTTAACTCATGACCTCTTGTTTCAATCTCTCCTACCCTCAAGGGAAAAAGCCTGTCCACATCAACTCTATTTATCCCCTCATAATCTTAAATGCCCCCTATCAAATCCCCTCTTAATCTTTACGCTCCAAGGAACAAAGACCCAATCTGCTCAGTCTTTCTTTGTAATCTAGATTCTGAAACCAGGTAATATTTTCATAAATCTTCTCCACAATCTGTCTATCTTGTTGATATCCTTCCTATAATTTGGTGACCAGAACTGCACACAGCTTTCCAAATTTGGCCTCACCAATGCCTTGAACAGTCTCAACATCACTTCCCAACTCCTGTATTCTTTGTTTTGATTTATAAAGGTCAACATACTAAAAGCATTCTTCACCACCCTATCCACAAAAGATTCTACCTTCAGGGAATGATGAATCATAATTCCTAGATCTTTCTGCTCTACTGCATTCCTCAGTGCCCTCCCATTTACTATGCATGTCCTGTTTTAATTATTCCTTCCAAAATGAATCACCTCACACTTCTCAGCATTAAACTCTATCTGCCATCTTTCAGCCCACTCTTCTAAGCAGCCAAATCCCTCTGCAATCTTTGAAAACCTTCTTCATTATCCACAACTCCACATATTTTAGTAACATCAGCATATTTACTAATCCAATTTACCACCCCACCATCCAGATCATTAATGTAAATGACAAACAGCAAGGGACCCTATACAGATCCCTGAGGCACAGTGGTTGTTATCAGCCTCCAGCCTGACAAACAGTCATCAACTACGATTCTCTGGCATCTCCCTTCCAGCCACTGTTGAATCCACTTAACTATCTCAAAGTTAATGCCAAGCGCCTGAACCTTCCTAACTAATCTTCCATGCGGAACCTCATCGAAGGCCTTACTGAAGTCCATAGAGACAACATCCACTGCTCTACCCTAATCAACATTCCTCGTCACCTCTTCAATAAGTTCAACAAGATTGGTCAAACATGACCTTCCACACACAAACCATGTTGAGTGTTCCTGATCAGACCTTGTCTCTCAAGATATTTATATTATCTCCAAGAATGCTTTCCATTAATTTACCTACCACAGACGTCAAACTTACAGGCCTATAATTGCTAGGCTTGCTCCTCGAACCCTTTTTAAACAAAGGAACCACATGTACAATATGTAAATCATTCAGCACTTCACCCATCTCTAATGACATTTGAAAAATCACTGTCAGAGCAGCTGCTATTTCTTCATTAACCTCTCAAGGTCCTAGGGAAAATTCCGTCGGGTCCTGGAGACTTATCCACCTTTATATGCTTCAAAAGCTCCAGTACTTCCTCTTTCTTAATTACTATATTCTCCATAATTACCCTCTTTGCTTCCTTTACTAGCACAATTCAATATCCTTCTCCTTAGTGAATACCAAAGAAAAGAACTTGTTCAAAATCTCCCCTATCTCATTTGGCTCCACACACAGTAGTCCGCTCTGATTCTCTAAGGGACCAATTTTATCCCTCACTCTCCTTTTGCTATTAACACATTTATAGAAACCTTTTGGATTTATTTTCACCCTGTTTGCTAAAGTCACCTTGTACCTTTTAGCTTTTCTAATTACTTTCTTAAAATTCTTTTTACATTCAATGTATCTCCACGCACCTCCTATGTTTTTTATACTTTTTCTAACCAAATTTCCAATTTACCTTGAAAACCACGGCTCTCTCAAACTTTAGACCCTGCCTTTTATCCTGACAGGAAGATAAAGATTTTGGACCCTCAAAATCTCACCTTTAAAAGACCTCCATTTCTCTACTACATCCTTCCCATAAATCGTCCCAATCCACTATTCATAAATCCTTTCTCATCTCCTCAAATCTAGCTTTTACCCACTCGAAAACCTCAATCTTAGGTCCTGACCTATACCTTTCCATAATTTCATTGAAGCTAATGGCACTACGATCACTGGACCCAAAGTTCTCCACAACACATACCTCTGTCACCTGACCTATCTCATTCCTCAACAGAAAATCCAACACTGCCCCTTCTCTAGTCAGTACCTCTATGTATTGCTGTATAAAACTACCCTACACACATTTTACAAATTCCAATCCATCCAGCCCTTTCACAGAATGGGTTTCCCAATCTAGATTTAAAAAAATAAAATCTCCCCCTATCACAACCCTGTGCTTATTACAAATATCTGTATCTCACTATAATTTTTCTCCTCTAGTTCTTGCTCCCCATTAGATGGTCTATAATACACCCCTATGTGACTACCCCTTTCCCATTCTTCAATTCCACCCATACAGCCTCCCTAGACAAGCCCTCCAATCTATCCTGACAAGCAATGCTATACCATCCCTTCTAGTCTCTCCAATTCTATCACACCTAAAGCAATGATATCTAGGAATATTTAGCTGCCAATCACATCCCTCCTGCAACCATGTTCCACTAATCACCACCATGTCATGCTGCCAAGTGTCTATCCACACCCTCAGCTCATCCACCTTCCTTACAATACTTCTAGCATTAAAATATATGCATATCAGAGATTTCCCACTACTTATTCTCGGTTTGCCCCTATCTTTACAAACAACTCTATTATTTTCTTTTTTCTATCGTCTCCCCTCCATCTTCGTATAGAGCATTTTCCTTCTCTATTGCCTGCTTATCCACCCCCAAACATTGTCTACAAGCTTGCTCTGTTTGCAATCCAACCTTCTTCTTGCTTCATTTGGTTCGCTCCCCCCAACCATTCAAGTTTATTCCAATTTGTTTTGAAATTAACAATTTGAAGTCCCCTGTTGCCATGGTGGGATTTGAACTCCATGTTTATCCTACTCCCAACCAGTACAGCAGTAGGAAGATGGGGAGCCATTTCCAGGTGAAGTCTACAGCAACATGTCACAGCCAAAAACAATTCTGACATTGCATCAACAGTGGGCACTCGTGGGTTTGGCGATGTCCCACAGATACACTGGAGATTAATAGGCGTGATCACAATCACTTCAGTTTTAAGATCATTATGGAAAAGAACAAGCATACATCGATGGGAAGGTGTTAAACTGGGGAACACAAATGTTGACTTGATTAGGTGTGTGTTAGGGAGTGCTGATTTTGTGTTTGTTATTTGGTAAGTCCACATCTGACATGTGTGAGTTATTGTGGGACCAGATGGTCAGAATTCAGAACTGGCATGTTAAAGTGAGGCAGAAAGACAAGCTTTAGGAACCTTGGATAATGAGAGATGTTGTAAATTTAGTAAAAATTAAGCAAGTATACATAATGTTTATACATGGCTTACATATAAATGCTACAGTGTGGAGAGTCATGTGACCTCCCTTTCTAGAACCTGGTCTGAAATGTAGATTGTGAGGGTCATGTGACCTCTCTGGCAGAAACCTAGTTGGAAGTTGCATCACTTGCCAATCAAGGTCAAGCCCCACGGACAGGGTAGCACACACCTGGTCATTGCCCGCTGTAGTTATCTCATCCATGCCTGGGCTGGGGTCTCCAGCCAATGGCACTATAAAGCCCACCACATGACACTTCTTCCCCGGTACAAACCCCAGCTCAACACCAGGTTGGGAACCATTGAGTGTCGTTGGTAAGATGTACGTTGTCAAAGGGTTGGGAGCTGTAGTATTGTGTGTTTAGAAATCACTGTCTCTAGTTGAGTTTAGTCCAGAGCCGTCCTGCACTGTATCAAGAGGTGGCAGCTATATATTTCCTTATTCGTGATTGGGTGCAAGTGTGTTGTACATACAACAGTATGTGAAAAGAGAGAGAGAGAGAGAGAGAGGGTGAAAAGAGAGAGAGCTCAAGCGCGAGAGTATTTTTAATCCCTGTTGCAATCCCCTCCCCTACCCCCACAAATGTAAATAAAGATTACAGATTAAATGCTAGCTCATCTTTTTTACTGTGGATTACATTAGTAGTTCTGGTTTGAATGACAAATAAAAGTGACTGGACTTGGAACTAGCCTGTGTTCAGATTCTTGCTGCTGGGTCCTATTGAACCTGATAATCCACACACAACTGCCGCGCATATAAATCTTAAAAATGCTTCCTTTACTTTTTGACTAAATTTACATCACAGTACAGTACAGGCCTTTCGCCCTCTTGATGTTGCACCAAATCATATATTCCTTGAGAAAAAGTACTTAACCCTCTGTACCCTGTAACCCTCTATTTTTCTTCCATCCATGTGCCAGTCTAAGAGTCTCTTAAATGCCCCCAATGTTTCAGCTTCCACCACCACCCTTGGCAAGGCATTCCAGGCACCCACATCTCCCTGTGTAAAAAAAAAACACCCCTGATGTCTCCCCTAAACTTCCCTCCCTTCGCTTTGTGCAGATGACCTCTGGTGTTTGCTTCACTCACCCTGGGAAAAAGATGCTGGTCGTCCACACTATCTATGCCTCTCAGAATCTTGTAGATCTCAATCAAGTCTCTTCTCATCCTTCTACAATGCAAAGAACATCTCACATAATCCAAAATCACAGAGTGCTACAAAAAAATAATCATATAACCATATAACCACTTACAGCACAGAAGAGGCCAGTTCGGCCCTACTAGTCCATGCCGTAACAAATCCCCACCCTCCTAGTCCCACTGACCAGCACCCGGTCCATACCCCACCAGTCCTCTCCTCTCCATGTAACTATCCAGTCTTTCCTTAAATGTAACCAATGATCCCGCCTCAACCACGTCTGCCGGAAGCTCATTCCACATCCCCACCACCCTTTGCGTAAAGAAATTTCCCCTCATGTTCCCCTTATAATATTCCCCCTTCAATCTTAAACCATGCCCTCTAGTTTGAATCTCCCCCACTCTTAATTGAAAAACCCTATCCACATTTACTCTGTCTGTCCCTTTTAAAATCTTAAACACCTCTATCAAGTCCCCCCCTCAATCTTCTATGCTCCAGAGAAAAAAGCCCTAGTCTGCACAACCTTTCCCTCTAACTCAAACCTTGAAATCCTGTCAACATTCTCATGAACCTTCTCTGCACTCTCTCTATTTTGTTTATATCTTTCCTATAATTTGGTGACCAAAACTGTACACAGTACTCCAAATTTGGCCTCACCAATACCTTGTACAATTTCATCATAACCTCCCTACTCTTGAATTCAATACTATGAGAGAAAAACACAGGAAAACCCAAAAAAAGGGCCATTAAGTGCCTTTCATGAGCAGGAATAATGAAAATCCTGTCATTTTATGCATATATTCAAAACAAGAGGATACCTTAGGAAGGGGTAGGTCCACTCAAGGAGAAAGGAGGGAATTTATGTCTGAAACCAGAAAAAGTGGGCACGGTACTAAGTACTTTGCATCCAAGGAGAAAGACATGGAGGAGGAGCGAGATCAGTGGAGTATGCTCGCATCCTTGGGAATATTAACATCAAAGAGGAGCTAGTTTTGGGTCTGTTGAAGAACATTTAGATGGGTAAGATATGGCATTTATCCCATGTTTTTGAGAGAGGCAATGGAGACAATCACTGGGGGTTGAAAGAGACCTTTGAGTCTTCTGTAGCCAAAGGCAGGGGCACAGTAACTGCAGAAAAGCCAATGCTGTCCCTTTGTTTACAATGGGCAATAGAGAATATCCCGAAAATTACAGGCAAAAAAATAGTTTGGAACGGATTAGATAACCTGAAGTCCCTGTCTCTGTGCTGCAGTATTTTGAAAGATGAAGCTTTACACAGTTTTACTGCACTCCTTAATTTAACACATAGTCTCCTCTACATCAGAGCACAGACTGGGAGATCTGTTTTGTGTAGCAGCTCACCTCTGTCCGCCGCAATAGTGTGGATCTCCCAGTGGCCATCCATTTTCAATTCCCAGTCCATGCAGACATGCACTACCACATTGAGCCCACCCACAAATTGAAGGAGCAATGCCTCATCTTCCATCTGGGCACCCTCCAACTGGATGGCATTAACACTGACTTCTCTGGTTTCTGTTAAGCCCCACACCCCCTTCTTCTTTCCTCTAGCTCGGTCTCCCTTTCCCTCTGTCTCCTTTCAAAGAGCCAAAATCAATTCTCACCTCTCATCTTATCATATCCCCCTGGCCAGCCTTCAGTCTTTTTATTCTGACACCTTTGTGTTATTTGCTTATTCCTTGAAGAAAGGCTCAGGCCCAAAACGTCGGTCATACAGGTAGTCCGAGCTCTGTTCTGACCGACCGGTCGCATCTTGAAATGGACACATGTGGGAAATTCACTACGTCCGTTTTGTCAAATACAACATGGCGGCCACCAAGGCCCACTCTCGTGAGAAGTTGGCCACCCCTCCCATTGGCACTATTTTCCATGATAGATAGCTAAAAGTGCAATTTTTATATTTATATATATTTTGTCCGTATTTTAAAAAAAATTATACAGTATTCTTTTCAGTCATATGTACAGATGGTTGAAAGTCAGGGACTGTATATCTTTACCTCATATGGTCCTCCAGCATTTCTGTGTATTTTCCTCAATTTAACAAAATGCCCTGCCATTTTGCTTTATGCAATACATTTGTAGTACCACTGGCTTTACTCCTTGAGGTTGACTTGGCTGGATACCACAGAAAACATAAAATGTCACTATGTCTTGGTATATGTGGCAAGAATCAACTCAATACAATGCAATGAGCTTCTCACAGCGTGGCAAGAGATCAGGAAAGAAGGGGAAAGTTGCGACAGAGAACTGCCTGTGTATGTACGGAAACGACCAAGAAAACTAGACAAAACTTTTAACGAGTAATTGACAAAGAATTTAAACCTAAGCTGTTTTGACATAATTTAAAGCAATAAATGGGAATGTGTGTGCAGTACTTGGCTCATAGCTATCGCAAATACTCAACATGACTTCCAACTGCTGATGTAAATTGTACAAAAGTATCAGAAAAGCACACGCCACAGGGGATTATTAGAATGATGACCATCATTACAAGGCTACTGCTTTTGACACAAGGTGGTGTGCCACATTTTCACTCTCCTATCACATTAAACCAGACAGGCTGCCAATCAAAAGAACTACTTTTGATCCGATGATGAAAAACTCACGACAAAACTCTGAGGGGCATTAACCCCTGACCAACCATGTCTTCAATGAGATAAAAGCTCCCTTAGCCAGAATATATTGACCCGTTTGATACTTAATACGTTTTCTCATTTCGATTGGTTCACCTTGCTTCAGAAAATATCATTTAACATAATGCAAGGGAGACTTTAAACAATGCATTAGAAAATCACTAAGCATCTCCCTTTAGCAACAAAAGCATTAGAGCCTGGCTGACAAAATCCGGCTCATAAAATACGGTAAAGGGTCAGTTTTGGAACTGGGGACAATAACCTCAGTCACTCTCTCTTCCCTTTTCCCTCTGTCTCCCTCCACAGAGCCAAAATCAATTCTCACCTTTCCTCTTATCACATTCAATTAACGCCTTTTGCTGTTAGGTCTGGACACCCACCCATTCTTTCCCCTGCCCACCTGCATTTTGCTTATACCTTGAAAAAGGGCTCAGGCCTGAAACGTCAGTAATACATCTTTGCCTCCTATGGACACCGTGAGGCTGGCTGAGTTCCTCCAGCATTTCTGTGCCTTTACTACAATTACCTCAGCATGCGGAGACAATTCATTTCCTGTGAAGCACCTGCAGACATTTTAAGTTTGTAAATGGCGCTGTATAAAGACTCCCTTTACTTGTAACATCTTTAAATAAACTGGATGTAACAGTAACTAGAAGTCATTCTGCAACTAGGGCAGAGACTGAACAACGTGGCACCGTTTTATTTTCTCGTCTCAGTACACTTCTGTGTAATCTGGTGTTAAGGGCGAGGAACCATATTTAGGCAAGAAATCCAGGACTATCTCCAGGGAGCCAGATTAAAAGTCACAGACCTGAGCATGCCTTGCAACCTCCTGCATGTCATTTTAAATCTGCTTGATGTCAGTAGAGAGTTAACAAAACAGTTGAACAATTGTGAAGAATGGCAGCTTTTCAATCAACAGAAAGACAGATTGCAACTCAAGAAACCACACAAATTTGATATTCTAAAAGGTGATGCCTTACAGTGTTTAACTGCACTCCTCCATTTAACAAGATGCCCTGCAATTATGTTTTCTGCAACATTTCTGCTTTTAATTCTTCTACAACCAGCTTTAATTTCTTTAGGTTGACTTGCCTGGATAGCACACCAAAAAAAATGTCACAGGCAAATGTATTTCTATAATGTTTTGGAAGAAAGTAATTATTTCCCTGTGATTCTTCATTAAGGTGAAATTCTGCTGAATCTGCTGGAAGTAAATCAAATTTGTCAATTGAATGTGACATGTAACTGAAACTGACATGTTTTAAACTCATCACACTGCCCATCGACCTTATCCCTAAACAATGAGTTCAATCACACACTGCCACAGTGCCAATGGGGTTAACAGTAATGGAAGCGCTGCCTCTGGTGCAGACCCACAGAGGGTGGGGAATTAATTTGCAGCACTCCTGCAGGGTCCAACTGCCCAGTCTGCCTGCTGTTAGCTCCGCAGAGGCTTTAAAGAGCCTGTAAATGGAGCCGACAGTCGTTTTATTTAAAAATACTGCATCCGCGGGGGTCTACACCCAGGAAGGTGGTGCCTATGATCAGCAGCTGCCAAGAGGGGTTACAGACTCTGGGGAAGTAGAGGACTGGCGGAGGGCACCAGAAAATGAGGAGGCCATCCCCCTTTTGGGAAAGGAAAAGCAGAATGATCCACGGGACAGTGTCCACTGCGGTGGACAAGTGAGGGGCTTCGAGGCTGATGCAGCAGGCTGCTGGGGACTTGAGGCGAGGAACCTATGAAGGCTGTGGCCTGCTGGCAACTGCGGTCAAGAGATTCACACATAGCTGAGAACTGCTGGAGACTGGCTCAAGACTGGCTGGAGGGGTACCGTGTATTGGAGCCCAGATGCAAGAGGGCGCTGAGGGGGCAGAAAGGTTCCTGATCATGTTAGAGGTTCAGATCTGGACTGGACTCCATGTGGCTGTGAGAGCGCTGGAGGTGAATCCATGGACACATTGTGACTCTGGCACTCTCTATTGCTTCTCTTTCTCTGACTGTAAGAGATGCTTCAGGCAATTTCCCCCGATGGTGAATCTGTCTGGCTTATGGCAGATGAAAGCAAATTCCATGTAATATCGCATTGTCTTTATTGCATGAAAATAAATTGAATCCTGATTCTTGAAATAAAGCAAATTCAGCATATCCAATAAACCATCTTCCAGTTCCAATCCTGCCGACATGAAATTTGTGCTTCAATGAAAGCCCATATTTTCGAATCCTGAGCTGACCAGCAGACAGTTAAAGAACATCAGCCCTTCTCTGTTCTGACACTCTCAAAGATCAAGGTCGATCCTCCGATAAAGGTTAACATAATCTGATCCCCATATTTCCACAGTGCCCACAACACCGTTTATCATAAGACACATGTAATCATCCTTGCAGCACCTCAGCTCTGTCCGCCACAAGGGTGTAGATCTCCCAATGGCCACCCATTTCAATTCCCCAACCCATTCCCTGACTGGAATGTCTGTTCATGGTCTCATGCACTACCAGACTGAGATCACCCGCAAATTGGAGGAACAACACCTCATCTTCCGGGCACCAGATGGCATTAACATCGACTTCTCTAGTTTGCATTGAACACCTCTCCCCTTCCTTTCCCCCAGTTCTGAGACTCTCTCCCTCTTCCCTTTTCCCTCTGACTCCTTTCACAGAGCCAAAAATCAATTCTCACCTCTCCTCTTATCATATCCAATTAACAAGATAGGTTGGTCTGGACACCTCCCCAGGCCAGTCTTCAGTCTTTATTCTGATGGTTTCCTGTTCTTTGTTAATATTTTGAAGAAGGGATCAGGTCTGAAACGTCTGTAATATATCTTTACCTTCTATGGATGCTGCAAAACCAGCTGAGCTCCTCCAGCTGTGTTTCTTTACTACAATCACAGTGCCTGCAGGCTTTCGTGTTTCACACTCTTTGCATTTAACCGATCCTGAGATACTTCATCAATTACAGTGAATTCTTTATGCTCAGTATTTCCACTGTGCCAGGGGCAAATGCATTGAATCTGTTGGCATTCCAAGAAAAAAGGTAATCATAGCAATTAGGGCAAAGCTTTTGTAGCACCAATGACCCGAGTCTGTAAGGAGTATGGATGTTCACCCAGTGTCTGCATGGGTTTCCTCCAGGTGCACCAGTCTCCTGGAGTTTATTGGAGTATATGGGCAGCATGGGTTTGTGGGCCAGAAGGGTTTGTTACTGTGCTGCATGTATAAAGTACATGGTTAAGTCATTTGCCTGAGTGCAACTGGTACCATGTAACCCAGTATTAACTGTTACATGGCCGGGTGGTTGGCGATTAAACCTGCTCCCCCACGAGGCTTGCCTGGTGCAGGGGGGTGGGGGTGGTGGTGGCTAGGCAGCCTGCAGGATGAAAAAGACTGTCAAAGGTCGGACGAACCCTCTTGCAGGGACAACGAACCGTGAAGCATGGGAAGGGCATCCCTTGCATCGAAGGTTGGTCTGGCCATTCACTACAACAGAACGTCCCCCAGCTGTCTTTGATCTCACCATGCTGCTGGATCTGGGAAAGGATGTCAAGAGGGTGGGTCTGGGCCCTGTGCAACCCCCCTGCTCATCTAAAATCCATTCACATACATGCTGTTCCTTTCTGAGGAGTGGGGTATCCTCGTGTTGCCTGTCAAGGATTGGCCTGTACAGCCACTCCAGGACGCACATCTTCAACCCCACAAATGGACTGAAAGGAACCATCATCATCCTTTGGGATGGATAACCAGAAGAAGATAAATGTAAAAATTGAATTTAAAAAATAATTTCCCAGCTGCACCAGATGGAGCTGATAACTTGATCCAGCAAAGTCTATCAAAAACCCTTTCCCAGAGTACAAACCAATGCCTTTTACATATCAATGTTCATTTTAAAACAGTGCAGAATTTGCTGTACTAAATGCTTGAGTACATTAATTGTGCCATCTGGCCAATGGGAAAGCCTTTATAAGGCGCGAGAATGGGTCTAATAGGATTGGCTTCCTAAGGAAGCCAAGGTAGGACATACGTAGTAAATGGAAGGGCAGAGGAACAAAGGGATCTGGGAATTCAGCTACATAATTCCCTGAGAGTGGCGTCACAGGTAGACAGGGTGGTAAAGAAAGCTTTTGGCATCTTGCCCTTCATAAACCAAAGTATTGAGTAGAGGAGTTGGATTGAAATAGAGGGGTTGTATAAGAAATCAGTGAGGCCAAATTTGGATTAAAGTGTGCAGTTCTGGTCGCTTAACTACAGGAAGGATATCAGTAAGATCGAAAGAATGCAAAGAATATTAACTAGGATGTTGCCTGGACTTCAGGAACTAAGTTACAGAGAAAGATTAAACAGGTTTGGACTTTAATTCCTTGGATCATAGAAGGATGAGGGGAGATTTGATAGAAGTTTACAAAATTATGAGAGGTATAGACAAAGTAAATGCGAGAAGGCTCTTTCCACTTAAATTAGGAGAGATAAGTACAAGAGGACATGGCTTTAGGGCAGTGGTTCTCAACCTTTTTTCTTTCCACCCACATACCACTTTCAGTAATCCCTATGCCATAGGTGCTCTGTAATTAGAAAGGGATTACTGAAGGTGGTATGTCAGTGGGAAGGGAAGGTTGAGAATCACTGCTCTAGACCCAATTGTTACTGAAATATTTTGCTTGAGAAAAATTGTCATTGGCCTATTTCCTTTGGAGTTATGAAACCGTGCACATAATGAGTCAATTAAGGGACAATTAAAACAGTGGTTTTCAACCTTTCTCTTTTCACCAATATATCACCTTAAGCAATCCCTTACTAATCACAGAGCACCACTACTTTAGGATGAAAGAGGAAAGGTTTAGGGGGAACTTTTTCACTCAGAGAATTATGGGAGTGTGGAACGAGCTGCCATCTGACAGTCAGATCTGACAGTAAATGGGAGCAGTCTGGAGGGTTACAGAATGGATGCAGGTCAGTGGGATGAGCAGCATGATGTTTTGGGACAGAATAGAAGGGCCAAATGGCCTGTTTTCTATGCTGTATTGTTCTATGATTTAAATCCCACTCAATGACAGCTGGGGAATTTAAACTCATTTAAATAGTCTGGTTTTGAGTTTGGGGGCAGGGGGTGGTTGTCAAACACAAACCCTGTACATTCTATGAATGTTGAAAAAGATTGTATTGTGAAATGACTTTGAATCTGTAAAAAGTCAAAATAAAATATTCAAAAAAAAGATACAAATTTGGAATTTAAGTCTGCCAGCCCCAGTTAAATGCAGTTAAAAAGAGAACATCTTGGCCTTCTCTCCTGGGCGAAAGATGACACGAGCTCAACTCTCAATTCCTCAGATCCAGAACTATCAAGGATGAAGTATCAATACTGCATGGAACAATACAGCACAGGAGCAGGCCTTCTGCCTCAAACATGATGCCAAATAAAACTCTCTTCTTTCTACCTGCACATGATGCATTTCCTTCTGTGCAACACACACAAGTGCTGGAAAATCTCATCAGGTCATGCAGAATTTATAGTAGTGGCTCCCAACCTTATTTTTTTCCACTAACATACCACTTTAAGTAATCCCTTACGAACCACAGAGTACCTATAGCAGTGGCTTGCAACCTTTTTCTTTCCACTAACATACCACCAAAAGCAATCCCTAACTAATCACAGAGCTCTGATGGCAGAGGGATAAATTAAAGTGGGATGTGAGTGGTAAGAAAAAGGTTGAGAACCTCTGTCCCATAGCAAGGAACAGGACGTAAGCATAAACATATCCCATGCTTCCTGAATCTATCTTGAAGAATTTCAAATCATATCTGCTTCCACATCTACTGTGATGAAGTTTATGAGAGGTTGGTCATGGTCAGAATTAACTCGTACCTCAGAAAAGACCTGGACCCACTGCAATTTGCCAACTATCACAGCAGATGCAATCTCACTGCCTATGCACTCAGCCCTGGATCACCTGGACAACAGCTATATGTACATCAGGCTGCTTTATATTGATTAAGGCTCAGCTTTCAACACCATCATCGCCTCAGTGCTGGTCAGAGAGCATCAGAACCTGAGCCTCTGCACCTCATTCTGGAACTGGGTCCCTGACTTCCTCATTAGAGCACCCAAGTCAGTTCTCAACATCTCCTCCTCAATGACAATCAACAAACCTCAAAGATGTGTGCTGAGCCCTCAAAGATGTGTGCTCTATTCTTTTTATACTTATGACTGTGTGGCAAGGACCACTTCAAATACCATCTACAAATTTGGTGATGCCACCACGGTTGTCAGCAGAATGACAGGAAGCATACAGGAGTGAGATCGATCAGCTAATTGAGTGATGTCACAATCACAACCTTGCACTCAATGTCAGTCACACTGAGGAAATGATTGTGGACTTCAGGAAGGGGAAATTAGGAGAACACAAGCCAGTCCTCATCAAGGGGCTCAGCAGTGGAGAGGGAAAGAACTTCAAATTCTAGGGTGTCAACATCTCTTAAGATCTATCCTGGGGCCATCATGTGGATGCAATCATTAAGAAGGCTCATTATTGGCTCTATTTTTTTGTCAGGAGTTTGAGGAGATTAGGTATGTCACCAAATTTCTGCAGGTGTACCGTGGAGAGCATTCTGACTGGTTCCATCACTGTCTGGTCTACAGGACAGGAAATGGTTACAGAGGATTATAATCATGCCCAACGCCATCATGGACATCAGTCTTCACTCCATATTAAGAGCATCTACAAGAGGCAGTGTCTCAAGAAAGGATCCTCTATCATCAAGGACCCCCACCACCTAGGCCATGCCCCCTTCTCATCAGGAGGTTGAAAATGAACACCCAATGGTAGAAAAACAGCTTCTCCCCCTCCACCATCAGATTTCTGAATGGACAGTAAACCCAAAGACTCTACATCGGTCTTTCACGTTAATTATTTATTTAAAAATACAATATTGACCAAACTGTAATTTACAGCAATTTTGCATCTGCCACATGACAGCTGCTAAAAATCATCAAATTTTGTGACGAATATTCATGACAATAAGCCTAATTCTGATCCACCACTGCTGCTGGCAGCTCACTCCAAGCACCTCTGTAAATTGTTCCTACCTTCTCCTTCAAACCTTCCTCCTTTCACTTTAAACGCATATCCTCTGGCATTTGGCACTTCTACCCTGGTTGGGGGCTTGCCCTATCTATGCCTCTCACAATTTTCTGTGGGGTCACGCTTCAGTCTCTGACACGCCACAGACAACCCACCCAAGTTTGTCCCATCTCTCCTGATAGCTCATACCCTTTCATCCAAGCAACCTCTCTTTTCCAAAGCCTCCACATCCTTCCCACAATGGGGTGTCCAGAATTGCACAGTCTTCCAAGTGCAACTTAATTAGTCATTAAAAAAAATGCCGCCAATTTATGCCTCATTTCTCCCACAATGAATTGTTTAAAACAGAGCCATGGATACTTCTAAAAAGCCTCTCTCATCCTTGAAACAACCTATTTAATGTAAATTTTAAACACTCTTTGACGTGTACCACACTCAAAAAAAACTTAAAACACAATGTTTTTGTGCTTACCCAATGACCAGGAGCTGCAATTGAAAAACCTTCTGCTCTCTTCCTTGCCATGTGTCCAAAGACCCCACTGATTGGTGGCTGACCAGTATCATTGCCTATTCTAGAGGAGGAAACCCATTCTCAAAGCTGACTTTGCCTCTGAGGAAGGGTTCATTGTGCTGTAAGAGAGGGGGAAAAGACAAAGACAGAAGATTATTTATTTGGTGATTTTTATCCTTCTCATTTTTCCAAATATTTGAAACCCAGATTTGAGCTTTCCCTCAGGCTCCAATCAGGTATCTGAATGAAGCACCTAAGCTCCAGTCGGTCTTAGAATTATGCCTCTATTTTTTTGTTTATTAATAAAAAGGAATTTCATTATTCAGAGGATTGTTTCCATCTGGTTGAGGAAATTTGGATTGTCACCAAGGACTCTTGAAAATTTCTACAGGTGTACCACAGACAGAATTCTGGCTCGTTGCATCACTGTCTGGTATGGAGGTGCCAATGCACAGGACAGGAAAAAATACTACAGGCCAGCAACATCATGGCCATCAGTCTCCTCTCCATCGACGACATCTAGAAGAGGCGGTGTCTTAAGACAGCAGCCTCTCTCCTCAACGACCTCCCCCACACCATGCCCTCTTCACTCTGCTATTATTGGGAAGGAGGGACAAGAGTTTGAAGCAGAACAGTCACACAAATCTGCTCTCCGATTTCTGAATGGACAATGAACGACAGACACTGCCTCACTCTATCTCATTTGTGCACTAATTTATTTATTTTAATTGTAATATTTGGACTGTGATGCTGTTGCAAAACAATGAATTTCGTGACATGTTCACAGCAACAAATTCTGATTCTGATCAAACATCAAGAATGGAAGAAAATAAAGCAGGTTTAAAGGGCTGGGTGGGTCTCACCTTCACTCAGTGGTTCCATTAGAAACTTTCGCCTATATTTCGCTCCCTCAGCCATTTTCCAATTTCCATTTTCATGTCCTGGAAGACAGACGCTGGAGATGAACACCAGGAGATTTGAAGGCCTCGGGCGCTGTTTCTCATTCTGCTCTCAGATGGAGGTGGTAACAATCAGGTAAGGTCTACACCCAATGTGGTTCCTCTCCCAGAGAAACACACGCCGAGCAAAGAACAGAATGACGTAAAGTCATCAAAAGTAATATCCAATTTTAATAACTTCTCTAGATCAGGGATCGATAGAGCTCACAATATTAAAGCAATAAAATTATCCGGCACAGAAACAGGCTCCTCAGCCCATCGAGTTGGTGCTGACCATGAAGCACCCATTTACATTAATCCATTTTATCCTCCCCACGTGTATTGTTTCCCCACCTGAAGCTGGGATTTCACCACTCCCTTGCTGCACAATAAATATTGCTGTGCCTTGTTACTTTCAGTTCCATGAAGATCAATGGAACCCAATATATGGAGAAAGGTTTAATAATATTAGAGGTACGTGCTCCCTGCGTCTGAGTGGGTTTTCTCCTGGGGCTCCAGCTTCCTTCCACCATTCAAAATGTACCAGGGATGTAGGTTAATGGGGTGTAAATTGGATGGCACTGATTCATGGGCCAAAACAGCCTGTTATTGTGCTGTGTTTAAATTTAGAAAAATAAAATGGAATCTGTCGGCTCTGAATCAGTCAATTTTTGATCCACTTTTCCAGTGTCAATGGATCCCATGGGATCTAACGAACTAGCACACTTTGAAGGATCTCTTCAAGAACTTCATCAACGTCTAGGCAGACAACATTTACCACATTGCCCTCAACAATATGCTGAGTTACTGCTTTGAAATCAAACTAATGCGACAGGATTTCTCCTGAGCACAGACATGCTGGCCATCCTTAATCCATCCCTGCCTTTCCAAATCAAGCTATAGTCTGTCGCTTAGAAGGCTTCCAATTGTTTCCCTACCACTGATGTTAGCCTCATTGGCCTGGAGTTACCAGTCTCCACTTCTTGAAATAAATTACACATTACCTCTCCTCAATTCACTTTGGTTTTCTGCACTTGGAGCTCACAACAATCTCCATCAGCGATCCCTTCTTTGTAATCTCATTAGGCCCTATTTTACGTGCTCCAAGACAGCTCACGTACCCTGCTTCATTTGCTAACATGCTCCAAAATATCACCATCCCTCTCCCTGAAATCTCCATCCATCACTACTTTCCCCTCAGTGAATATAGACCTTGTCAACGTGTTTCTACTTAGTGACTATTGACCTCGTCCACATCTTTCTCCTTTGTGAATATAGAACATAAGACAGAAGAGCCAAAATAGGCTATTCAGCCCATCGAGTGTGCCCTGATATTTAATCATGAGCTGATCCATTTTCCCACTCAGCCCAACTGCCTGGCCTTCTCCCCAAAGCCATGACTAATCAAGAACCTATCAAACTCTGCCATTGACTTGGCCTCCACAACCGCTTCTGGCAACAAATTCCATAGATTCACTACCCTCTGGCTGAAGAGGTTTCTCTTCAACTCTGTTCTCAGCAGATGCCCTTCAATCTTGAAGCCACGCCCTCTTGTACTAGACTATTCTACATTTGGTCCATTCATGCCTTTCAACATTCAAAATGTTTCAATGAGATCCCCCCTCATTCTTCGAAATTCCAACGAGTACAGGCCAAGAAATGTTCCTCAGAGGATAACCTTTCTCCTCGTAGAGCTTCCCAACACTTCCTGGTTCCATGCATCCCTTGCATCCCAAAGTGGGCCGACGATATCCTTTGTTACCCTTTTCCTGTGAATATACTGAAACAACACCTTTGGATTCTTCTTGACCTTGTCTACCAAGATTATATCATAGCCTCTTTTTTTTAACCTTCCAAACTTATTTTTTTTAAGTAACATTTCACGTCAAGCTAATTGTCATCTGATTGCACAAGTACAACCCGATGAAACAGCATTCTCCTGTTCTTGGTGCAAAACACGCAGACACACAACCAGACATAACACATTCAGACAGACAATACATATGCAGGACAAGTATTCATGTATGTAAATAAATATTGCTTTGTGGATGTGTGTTTGTGGATGTGTCTTTGGACACATCATGTGAGAAGATACATTAGAACATTTAGTTACACTGCAAAGCTGGAAGGAAAAAGAATCAGAGGCCGACAAGAGAATGAAATTGAGAGATGGATTAACATGGTTGTTAGAAACAGGGGAGACAACAACAACTACAATTCAGAGGGTCAGTGACCGTAATGGATGGAGGGAGATCCGAATGGCAAGGCAACTGAACCAATGTGAGATTCTCGGAGGGTCAATGTGAGCAGTTCCTTTGGTCGTTCAGCATTCTCACTGCCCGTGGGAAGAAACTGTTTCTCAGCCTGGCGGTGTCTGATACTCCTCTATCTCTTCCCCGATGGGACCAGCTGAAAGATGCTGTGCGTGGGGTGGAATGATTTTACGTTCCCAGTAGATACAGGTGGATCACGTTGAAGGGGGTGGGGGGGAGGGGGAGACTCCACTGATTCTCTCTGCTGCTCTTATTGCCTCTCCTCCTACACTTTCTATCTTCCTCAAGGGATCCCTCTTTTTAATTGTCCAAACCTTCAAGTGATTCCTTACCCCAGCACCCACCACCCCTGCCACTTCAATGTTCCTGGGTCCCTAATCTTGCCATTTTTCCCTCTTCTACTTGCTGACAGTGAACCCTCAATGGATTCCTTTCAGAGGTAGGAAGAACACAATGAAATTAATGAAGCATCCGCTTGATGATCACTGTAAAGAAGGTGATCTGATGGGGCTTGCTGCAGTTTGCTTCTATGACACTATGACAACAACTGCATAGATAACTTGTAAAAGGTCTCCAGTGTCTTGGATATGTAGTCTTTACATTTGTTTTTGAACCATGAAAAATAACAGAATCAGAATTTATTGTCATGAACATGTCATGAAATTTGTTGTTTTGCGGCAGCGTGACATTGCAAACGTTTCTATAAACCAGCTTATAAAATAAAAACAAATAGTGCAAAAGAAAAGAAAAATTCAAAGTGAGGCAGTGTCTTTGGTTCATTGATGATTCAGGAATCTGATGGCGGTAGGGAAAAAGCTGTCCTTGTGCTACTGAGGGCTTGTCTTCAGGATCCTATACCTCTTTTCCGATCGTAGCAGAGTGAAGAGGGCATGGCCTGGTGTGATGGGGGTCCTCGGGGATAAAAGGCTCCTTTTTTAAGACACCGTCTCTTGTAGATGTCCTCAATGAAATGAAGGCTGGTGCCCGTGATGTCGCAGGCCGAGTTAACAATCCTCTGGAGTTTTGTTTGGCCTGAACATTGGAAACAGACAGTGATGCAACCAGGCAGAATGCTCTCTATGGTACACCTGTAGATGATTTTGAGAGTCTTTGGAAACATGCTGAATTTCCTCAAATTTCTCACAAAGTATAGCCACTGGCAAGCCTTCTTCGTGATCGCATCAACACAGAGACTCCAGAACAGATTTCTGGAGATGTCGACACCCAGGTATTTGAAGTTCTTGGCCCTCTCCATTGCTGACCCCTCGATGTGGACTGAGTCATGTTCCCCTGACTTCCTCCTGCACAATCATTTCCTTTATTTTGCTGGCATTGAGTACAAGGTTGTTGTGATGACACCACTCAATGACCTGATCACTCTCCCTCCTGTACACTTCCTCATTGCCGTCTGTGATTTTGCCAACAACCATGGTTCCATTGGCAAATTTGTAGATAGCATTTGGATTGTGCTTAGCCACACAGTCATGGTGTAGAGCAGGTAGAGCAGTTGGCTTTGCACACATCCTTGGGGTGCACCTATGTTGGTCGTCAGTGAGGAGGAGACGTCGTTTCCAATTCATATTGACTGTAGTCTTCAAATGAGACAATCAAGGATCCAGTTGCAAAGGGGCGTGCAGAGAGTTGGGAGATTGTTGACCAGCACTGAGGGAATAAAGGTGTTGAAGGCTGAGCTGTCGTCAATGAAGAGCAGCCATATGTATGAGGTGCTGTTTTCATAGACAACACCTTCTCTGTTTTTAAAAATATTTCTGCTTCGCAGAGATGACAGCTGACTGATAAATGAAGGCAAATATACTGAGGTGCTCCTCCTCGGAATCAAAGCAGATTTTCAACTCGTGAACTGAAGATTTTGCTAATGTCTCGCATCTAATTCCAGAGAGGAGCAGCTTTCCACCAGTGCCTTTAGACTCCTTCATCTTCCTCCAACAATCAAGGTCCTGGCTGCACTCAATCCATCAGGAGAAGAAAACACACAATGCTCCCACCTTACTGTCAACTAGAGGATTCAGACACTCAACAAATGTTTCAATATCTGTGCATGTCAGTCTGACGTTAACCAGTCAGAGAAAATGAACTGCACTAAAAAAATTAAGATGATAAATGGAACAATAGTTTGGTTAAATGCCTCGCAAGCTGTAAAGCTTTCACCATTTTATCCATTCATTAGCTTGTTCATTCATACATGCATGATACTCAGTTTTATCATATTAAATGTCTCTTTCAGCACCAGCTGTTGACAGATTATAATGGAACTGTACAAAAAGTATGAAATAAATGTTTGAAGTCCAGGAGTTAAAGCATGCAATCACTAAGAAGGTTCGCAAGTGGGTATACAGCCATACCTCAACATGCTCGATCAAGTAATGTTCAATCGCAGATACGTCCGAGGTCACCATAAGGGCTTATTATTATTATTATCTGTGTATATATATTTTTATAGGTACTGTACAGTATTTACATTATAATAGCTAAGGTATTTAGGGGTGCATATGTGCAATATAGAGATTTAGGTCAAGATGTATGTGTCTCCTGGTATCTTATGTTGAACTGTATATTTCACTGATCATGAATGACTTACGCCCAAATCGATTTGCATCCCCATTTCTAGAACGTAACCTGGACGCAAGTCGAGGCATGGCTGTACTTTGTGAAAAACTTGAGGAGACCCAGTGTATCACCAAAGACTCTCGAAAACGACTACACGTGTGCCATGATATGGAGGTGCCAATGCTCAGGACAAGAAAAAACTCCAGAGTGTGGTTCACCCAGCCTGTGACATCATGGGCGCCAGACTTCATTCCATTGACAAGAAAGGAGCCTCTTTCCTCAAGGACTCCCACGACCCAGTCCAAACCCTCTTCACTCTGCTACCATCAGGAAAAGGATATAAAGGCCTGAAGACGAGCACTCAATGGCACAAGGACGGCTTCTTCCCCTCCGTCATCAGATTCCTGATCGAACAATGAAGCACAGACACTGCCTCACTTTGCCTTTATTTTGGTGCACGTTTTTTATTTATTGTGTAAGGTGGTTTATAGAAATGTTTGCACTGTGACGCTGCTGTAAAACAACAAATTTCATGACTTCTTCATGACAATAATTTCTGATTCTGGAACTGTGCCAGACATTTTACCTCTAAACTTAAAACTGTATTGATAAACAACAATAAAAGCCAGAGCATTCTTATCTTTGCATTTTTAATATGCCTGATGGGTCATTCAGATCATATTATGCGTTTGAACTGCAGTGATTATATTTCATCCAAAAAGATGGTCCTCTTTAATGTGTGTTTTTCCAACAATTATAGAAACATGGGCTTTGGGGAATTGTAATGCCAACTTTTGCTTACTGAGAATGAACAGAGCAGAGCTAAATGCGCTAAACGTCTGCCACAAGGGGAATATTACTGAATTTATGATGCTCATAAATACCAAGTTATTGAAAAGATGCAGTTCCTCACTTGACTTTTAATCAAGGAAATACAAAGCAAACAACACTTGCTACTTTATTTATCACCATCCTTAACAACTGCTGGCGAAGTCTCTGCCTAACATTGCGTCAGGAGTCGCCATCACCTCCATGTCAGAGGTCAGATGTGGGGAGGGAAAAGGTCAATGGATTCAAAGAGCAATGAGCTGGGCACAGGCCAAACACAGGAAGGATCTTTATTAAAGAACATGTAAGGGGATCACAACAGGGATAACACACACTAGTAATCTCAATCACATAGCACAGTATAATCAACCACATTGGACTCCAACTACTGATACTATACAAGCACAGTATAGGTAGTCCTCAACTTGCGGCCGTGTTCTGTTCTGACCGACCAGTCGTATGTCAAAATGTATCCATTTTACCATTTGTCAAATACAACATGCCAGCCACCAAGGCCAGCTCTCGCAAAAGGTTGGCCACCCCTGCCATAGGCACTATTTTCCATAGATAAGCCCCTACTTTCACCCCAAAAGCATAATTTATATATTTTTAAAAATTTTGGTCATATATATGGATGGTCGTAAATCACACAGGTTGCAAGTTGGGGACTACCTGAAAAACCTGGTCACATCGGTGACACCTGTTAGTACTAACACAGGAACAGCAATGGAAGATTTGCCAGACAGTGGGAAATTCAAGATAATAGTTTTTATTAATCTATTAATCACATAACAGTTCTCACTTAACTATAAACTTACTTAACTCTAAGCTTAAACCCCACTATGCGCGAATGTAATTGTATAAGTGTGTGGGTATATAAAAGTCCAAACTATTTCAGAAATGATTACGAAACATCAGGTTCTTTTAAATTGTTAACACTGATTCAGTCCTTAGACAGTTCAAACTCACAAATCTTGTTGAGCTACTTTCCCAGGAAGAGATTTCTTCTTAAACTCTCACACTGGTGATCTTCAACTCCCTCTTAGCTTCTTAAGAGTTCTACAGTTTCTTTCTACGATGAGGCTGCACGCTTTATTTTCAAGAGGAGTCGAGAAGTGGTCTCCCTTTCGAAATCCACTTAATTTTACTGTCCCCTTTTGTTAGGAGTCATATAACAGCACCTATTCTGGTTATTGTAATTCAACCCTTTTCTAATATTGGTGTGTCCTACAGGGACTCTCCTTCTCCTATTCTGGCTACTGTACAACCCCTTGCTTCATAAGGGTCTAACACCGGTGTTTCAGCTACTGTGATGTAGTCCAGATCAGTATCTCTGTCTCTTTCTGGAGATTACTCTTTTGCTCCTGTGTGTGCCACAAAGTCTCAACTTCTCAACTCCTGCAGTCTTCAAAATGTCTGAATTTGACAATATATTTCTCCACATCACGTGACATTTACATTAGCAATGAGGTCAGTTCTAATTCTTTGAAATTATGTGACTATTTAATGGAATCTTTGATATTAGCAGCAATTTCTTGGAAATCATGTGATCTTCATACCTTTGGCTTGTAGATGTCATGACTCCGAAAGATGACATCACTTCTGAATGTATTGTATGGGTGTGTGTCTGTAACCCTGTTCCAAACCCACTACATTACTTAAGACATATTTATAAGAAATATAGCTTATCCTTAACCTAGTATTAATATTAACACAGATCCATTACAGACTTAACATTACAGACGCTAGCAACATCGGACTTAACACTACCAATACGAACAACCAAAGATTACAATGCACTACCTAATGTGGGCATGACTCCAATGCCATCTAACAGCACTAATCCCTGTGTAGTGCACACCTTACTAACGACTCCTCCAGTAATGCAAATGAAGAGGTCATGTGACCTCCACAATCTACACACCACCGCTTTCAGATAAACGTAGAGCCGATATTTTGACTACTTGGAATAACAGATGGAAGATGTCCTGTGGCAATGTTCAGACAGTGGAAGTCCACCTGTTATCCCTGCATTCAACAATACTGAGAGAGATTTATTGCTATTATTTGCTCTTCATGGGCCTGTGATCCGCTCTGGTTGCTCAAACTTTCCATTAATGGGGACAGCACCTCTTCATCTCTCACCTCTGCATTGAAGGGACATACTCTTTAACCAAGAATTTGTGGTGAAATAGAGGTTGGAAATTTCTCAACTAATTAACTGCATTTAATGAGCTTCAACTGAAAACTCCTTAATTATTCATTTAAATTATTGACTGGTTATTGAATTTCTGAGTTGTCGACTCCTTCAGCACAGAAAAAGACCTTTGGTCCATTGAGTACATGCCATAAGAACATAAAAACAACAGAAATAGGACCAGGAGAAGGTCTTTCACCCTGACGAGCTTGCTGCCCCACTCACGGCTGAACTGCCCATGGACTCAGCTCCATTTTCCTGCCCTTAACCCTCAAAGATCTATCTGGGTCTCCATTACATTACAAACGCTAATTCTTTCTTTGGCTTGGCTTCGCGGACGAAGATTTATGGAGGGGGTAAAAAGTCCACGTCAGCTGCAGGCACGTTTGTGGCTGACAAGTCCGATGCGGGACAGGCAGACACGGTTGCAGCGGTTGCAGGGGAAAATTGGTTGGTTGGGGTTGGGTGTTGGGTTTTTCCTCCTTTGCCTTTTGTCAGTGAGGTGGGCTCTGCGGTCTTCTTCAAAGGAGGTTGCTGCCCGCCAAACTGTGAGGTGCCAAGATGCACGGTTTGAGGCGTTATCAGCCCACTGGCGGTGGTCAATGTGGCAGGCACCAAGAGATTTCTTTAGGCAGTCCTTGTACCTTTTCTTTGGTGCACCTCTGTCATGGTGGCCAGTGGAGAGCTCGCCATATAACACGATCTTGGGAAGGCGATGGTCCTCCATTCTGGAGACGTGACCCATCCAGCGCAGCTGGATCTTCAGCAGCGTGGACTCGATGCTGTCGACCTCTGCCATCTCGAGTACTTCGACGTTAGGGATGAAAACGCTCCAATGGATGTTGAGGATGGAGCGGAGACAATGCTGGTGGAAGCGTTCTAGGAGCCGTAGGTGGTGCCGGTAGAGGACCCATGATTCGGAGCCGAACAGGAGTGTGGGTATGACAACGGCTCTGTATACGCTTATCTTTGTGAGGTTTTTCAGTTGGTTGTTTTTCCAGACTCTTTTGTGTAGTCTTTCAAAGGCGCTATTTGCCTTGGCGAGTCTGTTGTCTATCTCATTGTCGATCCTTGCATCTGATGAGATGGTGCAGCCGAGATAGGTAAACTGGTTGACCGTTTTGAGTTTTGTGTGCCCGATGGAGATGTGGGGGGGCTGGTAGTCATGGTGGGGAGCTGGCTGATGGAGGACCTTAGTTTTCTTCAGGCTGACTTCCAGGCCAAACATTTTGGCAGTTTCCGCAAAGCAGGACGTCAAGCGCTGAAGAGCTGGCTCTGAATGGGCAACAAACACTAATTAATTAATAATTAATGGGCCAACATTTCTACAGATTTCTTACTCTCTGAAAAGCATTTCCTCCTCACATAAATTCCCTCCCTTGAATATAGAGCCTCTATCCCCTTAAGCTTGACTCACCTGCCAGTGGAAGCAACCTCCCTACATCTATCTCATCCATCCCATTTTATTTTCTCTGCCTTCCCACCAGTTTCCCCCAGATTCCACCACTTTCCAACCCACTCGAGCAAGTACAGTGACCATTAACGTACTGGCACAAGAGTGCGGGAGATCACGCAGCATTCATAGAAAGCAAAGAAGTGGCTGACGTTTTGGGCCTGAGTCCTTCTTCAGGTGTAAAACATGAAAGTCTGCAGACACCGTGGGTTGAAGTAAAAGCACCTTGCTGGACAAACAGCATACTTTATATAACAAAGATAACCAACATTTTGGGCTTGAGCCCTTCATCAAGGTATGAACAAAATGTAGGCAGGTGCCCAAACAAAAATAGCAGGGCTAGAGGTGGTGGGGGGGGGGGAGTCCAGGGGGTGCTTTTGTGCACTGTCCCAGACCCCAGCTTCTATAGACTCCTTGCCTACCCTCAATTACCCTGCCAACCTTTGGGATGTGCGAAGAAACTGGAGGAGCCAAGGGAAACTCACACTGTCACTGGGAGAAGGAATGAAGTCCACGCAGTTGCAATTGGACCCAGCTTGATGGAACTCCAGCGTCTATGTAGATGCCGGTCGACTGACTGATTCTCGAGCTCTGAAGCTGAATAGAAATTGGCTGTTCACTGCATCATTGCAGATTAATAGAAAAAAAAATCAGTCATCACGTTAACTTAATAATGTAGAACATAAAAGCAAAATAAGCTCAATGTGGCTTTTTCCCAGAGTTTTGATTGAATTATTGATAAAGCTTCACCAATACTGCAACCAGCTTTGACAGAGAAAATATTATTAATTTGCACCTTTCAAACGCAATGATAGACCATGATGCCAAAAAGAGTCTGCTTCAAGATGAGAAAACCTATTGGCTTCAAGGGGTAGCTTACAAGAGCAAAGAAGGGTGTGGGATCTGGGTAAAATATAGCAAAGGAAAGGAGGGTCCCCGATGGGAAAGAATGAAGCTTGCAGCAAAGGCGAGATCACAGAGGTAGTGAAGAGTTAAACCATCCGCAAACTGGAGGAACAACACCTCATATTCTGTCTCGGCACCCTCCGACCAGATAAGTATTAACCCCCACCCCTGTAATCTTTCCCTGTAGCCCCTTTCACACTTGCCATTGACCCCAGGAATCAAAAGCCAATCTGCCTTTAAAGTGCCAAGTGTGAAAGCAAAGTCTGCTCAACGCCGGCATAAGATGACGTCATCTCACACCGGGGATTGGTGGCCTCAACCCCTAGAACAATCCCCGGCGTCTGCAGACACCAGGGTTGAGATCAGGCAAGTGTGAAACGGGCAACTGCATTGCAGACATTTCCTATTAAAGGTAGAAGGGATAAACCCTTGCAGTGTGAAAGCATTCAGTGTCCCAGTTAGGCCAAACCCCCATTCCTATCCCAGGACACTGAACGGCCGATTTACTGGGATGCGTGTGAAATGGGCTTACGTTTCCTTTCCTCTCTTCCCTTTTCACTCTGTCTGTCTCCCTTCACCGAGCCAAAAACAACCCCTCCTCCCCATCAATTCTCACCTTTCTCTTTCCTATCCCCTTATCACATCCAATTAACATGTTTGTCTGCTGGCCTGTACTCCTTCTTATATCTCATTCTTCCCTTCTCCCCAGCCTTTTAATTCTTGAGAAAGGGCTCAGGCCCCAAACACCAGTAAAATATCTTTACCTCCCATGGGTGGTGCAAGACCGGCCAAGTTCCTCCAGCATTTCTGCATTCTTATTACAATCTCAGCAACTGCAGGCTTTCGTGTTTCACTTAAAGCCTTCCTGTTGAAATGGGGATCGTGGCTTTAATGTTGAGGGACAAAACAATTGGAATTGACAAGGAATTATACTATAGCTCACCAATGTACAAAAAAACTGCAAGGTGTGTGATCAGATGTACAATAGCAGCCTCCTGAAACTCCCTCATGTCGAGGAATTAAATCAAAAAGCACATCAAAAATGATGAGTATTCAATACAGATCAAGTTTTACAAATTTCCATTCTTTACTTGAAAAGATTAGATAAATTACCTTCATCAGGCTTTCAGACAAAGTAGAAAAGGAATCATTAGGCCTTGAAAACTGTGTTATCGACCCATAAGTGAATCGTAACCACATCATCTGGCAAACAACAGAGACAAGTTGAAGCTGTGTGTGAGAATGGAAGGAGGAGTGGGGAGATAGATGGTGGTTGGGGTGGGGATGGGTCAAGAAAAGGAGAAGAGAGATGAGGAGGGGGAGTGGAAGGGGAGGGACAAGCAAGGTTGAAATGGATGAGAGGAGGGAGAAAGATTGAGATGAGAAGGGAGAGAGGGAGAGATGGAGAAATGTTGTCAAGAGAGAGAGGGGCAAGTAAGAAATGGAAGAAGTGAGAGAAGGAGAAAGCAAGATGGTGAAGGAAGAGATGGGGAGAGAGAGGGAGGGGAGGGCAGGGAAAGGGAGAGGAGAGGGAGGGGGAGAGAGGAGAGGGAGAGGGAGGGGGAAGGAGGGAGAGGAAGAGGAGGAGACGGGGAGAGGAAGGGAAGAAGTTGGAGGAAAAGGGGAGGTGATGAAGGAGAAGGGCTGGGATAGGGAGAGAGAGGGAGAGAGGAGAGGAGAGGGAAAAGAAGGAGGAGAAGGGGAGAGGAAGAGGGAGAGAGTGGGGTAGGGGGAGGGAGAGCGAGATCTGCAGGCACCTGAACATCAAAAAATAGAGCTGTCAAGGCAGGGACTCAGTGAACATAATAAAGAAGCAAAAGGGAGCAACAGACTTGAGTTTGGATCCTGAATTACTGACGGTGCCCTGGGCGAAGAGAAACCTGACGGGGATACCGCCAGGTATATGCATCCTCCAGGTATGGCCCAAACAGAGCCTATTGTCAGTGGGAACATGGCAGAAAATGGTTGTGATTCAGAAATAAACAAACATTTGTTGTTATTCTGCAGTCATTTGTCTGATGTTGTTCTCATTCATATCAACCCAGCAGGTTCCTCGAGCAATCATTTTGTCTCTCCATGATATGACTTGCATTTCGTCCTCACAATAATATACTTTTACTGCAGTTAAGAAAAATGTTTTAAAGATGCATAGACTCAGTGGAAACATCAGAGAGGTTTCATGTAGCACTTCTTCTGTTAGTTAACAACCCGTAATTGATCTCTGGTGTGAAAGTTATGTACGCTCATGACAAACCCTGAATGGAAATCATATTTAATAAAAATATTCACTGTATATAATGGAACGGCCTATTTTTCTGCTGCAGGACACTTTGCTCAGTTATACATGAGAGTAGTATGTGATATGCAGTCTTGAATAATTAGAACAATGTAAGGCATGATAAGTGTAGTGGTTAACATAACGCTATTACAATGCCAGCAACCTGGTCTCAGATCCGTCACTGTCTGTAAGGAGCTTGTACGTTCTCCCTGTGTCCTGCGTAGATTTCCCCTGGATGCTCCAGACCCCCCCCCCCCGCCCCCACCACCACACTCCAAAGATGCCTGGGGTTAGTAACGGGTTGCATGGGCACATTTCGGCGGCAATGTCTCGTGGGCCAGAGGGGCTGCTACTGAGCCATTTCTCTAAAATTAACATTTTTAAACATTAAAAAATAATTCCGTTCTCTGAAAATTCATTCCTAAGCCAATTTTAGCCATGTCTGGACTAGCCATTCTCAACGGGGGCCACAGTATATTTAAGGGGGGGGGGAGCACAGATTGAAATCATAAAATGTTTTTCATGTAGTCAGTAGGAGAGAAGTACAGAAAAACTAACAGAACTTGCCCGCTTCACAGGGAAGGGGCCCATAAACTTTTAGCAGGGTCCTCAGGAGGGTATTGCCAAAATAAAATTTGAGAATGGCTGGTCTAGAACGTGCCAAATACTCCCCCCTGTATTCTCTCTATTCAATATGAATAATCAGGAATACATTACAGGGGCATCGTAATAACAGTGGGTTTGGATTCAAACATGAACTCAAGTCTGTATCAACAGAGAGTTCAAGACCAGGCCAAAATTGCTGATTCCATTGTAACACAGACCATATACATCATATCCCCTACTTACGATGGTGTGACTTACAATTTTTCAAAGTTACAATTGTGTGACTGTTGTTATTTACTTTCATGTAATATGTTAAAGGAAGGTGGAGAGTGGGGCAGTGGGATCAGTTTAGGGAATGATAATGGGCTGTGGGGAGGAGCAGGGCAGTGGGATCAGTGTGGGGGCCTGACACAGCGCTGTTGGGAGACAGTGAACATCATGTCCTAGCCAAATTTTGAAGTACAGTATGGAATCAAACCATCGTAACTTTGAAAAATCTTACGTCAGACCATCATAAGCCGGGAACTATCTGCACCTACGTTACTGCACAAAAGGTAGTACTGTCTGCTGTCCATTTCATGATGCTTGAGTTAACCACAGCACGGTTAGAGTCATGGTTAGCTCAACGCTGTAACAGCACCAGAGACTGGGAACTGGGTTCAAACCTGGTGCAGTCTGTAAGTAGTTTCTCCCAGTGCCCGTGGTGGGTTTTCTCCGGGCGCTCCGGATTCAAAACAGGCACTGAAGAGTGCAGGTCAAATGTGTGTAATTGGGCGGCATGGGCTCGTGGGCCTGTTACTGTGCTAAATAGATATTTTTTGCAGTTATGATGAGTACCACCATTAAAACCGTCCCTGTGTAATGCACTCTAGCCATCCATTATTCTGCATATTCTTTTGTGAAGTGTAAATAGCACTCAACGCAAATTGTGGCGATCAAAGTAACAGTTAACTTTAGGAAGCTGTTCTCCTATGGTCCAGAAAATAGGCACCAGAAAAAGGTCCATCAAATTCAACGAACGAGTGGTGTTGACGCAGTGGGCCATAGAGCTTGCTTCTGAGCTGTGATTGTTCTCAGTTATATTTTGTTCCTTCTCATATTGAATGAGAATAAATTAATAATAATTTTACATTTGTTACATTTATTTTTTTAAATTTTGACATACAGCAGGCCATTTTGGCCCATGAGCCCGAGCTGCCCAATTACACCTCATTGATCTACAAACCCAGGGACGTATTTTTTGAACGGTGGAAGGAAACCAGAGCCCCCGGAGGAAACCCACGTAGACACAGCGAGAATTCCTTACAGACAGTGCAGGATTTGAACCCTGGTCCTGATCACTGGTGCAGTAACAGCGTTGCATTAACCACCGCACTAACCTTGCTGCCCACATTGGTATGATGGCCAGTGATGGGCAGAACGGCCTGTTCCCTGGCTGTGCGACTCCATTACTCAAACAGTAGTATGTGACCTTTAATTCTGATGAAGAGCTGTTCTCAAACAGCACTTGTGTGAGAGCGGATTTGTGATTATAATTGTCTCTAGAAGTTCGTTGCTTTATAAATTATGTTTAATTGGCAAAAAGATTTGTTTTTCTGGTAGAGACAATTCAGTTTTCCCTCTTGGGTTTAGCACAGTTCTCAGCCAATCAAACTCTCCCCTCATGAATATCCATGTTATAATTGTCAATTTCAAATCCGGTCCTTGGATTTAAAATAAGCCAACCAGTCATCTCAGTGTACTGGGGCTAATTTTGCAAATGGACCATCTGTAAATATATCTTTGCAATAAAATTAAAAGCCCTTTCAATGTAAAATGATGTATGATAAAATATTGCAGATGTTCAACTGGTGTTGAGGGAAGGTGTGCTTACAGGATCGTAGATTTTAATAGCGCCTTTGAAGAAAAAAGCTGAAAAGTCAGACATGCCCACATTTCTCAGTCCTTCATGCGGAAATTACATTGTTACACTACAATCAAACTCTTGCTAACAAGCAACTCGGAAGTGGAGACAGAAAACGAAGACTGATATGACATTGTCATCTCCACAAAACCTGGAACTGAGATCTGAAATCAGGTTTGCAAGAAGCAGGGGAACTCACAACTTGTAATCTCCCCAACGTCAGTGAGACTGGGCATGGACTGGGAGTTCTGCTTTGTTGAGAACCTTGGCCCTGTCCATCGCAATACCGTGGATCTCCCCGCCCCATTCCCTTGATGACATATCTATGGTCTCATGCACTGGCACATTGAGACCACATGCCATAATGGAAGAACAACAACTCATCCTCCTTCTCGGCCTCCAACCAGATTGCATTAACATCAACATCTCCAGTTTCTGCCCCACTTCTTCTTCCCCGTTGCCTTTCCCCCAGCTCTGACTCTCTCCCTCTTCCCATTTCCCTCTGTTCTCCTTTCACAGAACCAAAATCAATCCTCACCTCTCCTCTTATCATATCCAAGGAACACCTTTTGTTCGTCTGGACTCATCACCATGCCAGTCTTCAGTATTTATTCTGACATCTTCCAGCTGTTTGCTTATTCCTGAAGAAAGGCTCAGGCCCGAAATGTTGGTAATACACCTCCTCTGGACACTGCAAAACTGTCGAGTTCCTCCAGCATTTCTGTGCTTTTAATACATGACCTGTAGCAAATGTGGACAGAAAATGGTACATCAACCCTCCTCAATTCCACACCACCTGGTGAGGTTATGAACAGGTGCATGCTAAAAAGTTACAGTCATGGTTGATGCAAGGCAAATAGCCTTTCAGAAGTTGGCTAACTGATTTAACTATTTGCCTTCTAATATGTTTAGTAGATTGCTAAAGGTTTGGAGGCACCACTTCTGGAGTTGTTTGGGAGAATCATTTTAACTCAGATCAAAGAGAGGCAACAATTTATTTTTATATTGCAAATGGAGATTCTGATCAGGAGAGCCAGCAAACAAACAAAATTTAACAGAGCCGCACGAAGTATGAAGGAACATATCAAAGCCTGGACAATGGGGCCAGAGTCATTTGAAACCAAGGAAGAAACGTTTAAGATCAAGACATCATTTAGATTTCAAATTCAGGTTTATTATCAGAGTACAAGACAGTATGATGAGCATAGCAGTTAACGCAACGCAGTTACAGTGCCAGCAATTGGGATCAGGGTTCAAAACCAGTGATGTCTGTAAGGAGTTTGTACACTCTCCCCATGTCTGCATGGGTTTTCCCCAGGTGCTCCAGTTTCCTCCCACCTTTCGAAAATGTACCGGAGTGTAGGTCAAGTAAGTGTAATTGGGCAGCATGGGTTCGTAAACCAAAAGGGCCTGTTATCATGCAGTATGTCTAAATTTATTTAATTTTTCAAAACATTTTTTTAATAATTTTATTTAAGTGCATACATGACATCACATACAACCCTAAGATTCCTTTCCCTGAGGGCTAGGGAGAATTACCACTTATTGGTAGCGCAATAAAAACACTACACAATGTACACATGTAAAGAAATATAAACAAACTGACAACAACACAGAGAGAGAACAAAATTCAATAAATTGCAAAAGTTAAGGATCCTAAAATGAGCCCCTGATTGAGTTTGTTGTTGGGGAGTCTGACGGTGGAGGGGGAGCAGCTGTTTCTGAACCTGGGGATGCGAGTCTTGTGGCACCGATACCTTTTCCTGATGGCAGCAGTGAGAACAGAATTGAAGTGGCAGTCAGTGCAGATCGATGAGTGCAGTGGTGACGGGAATGGGATCTGAGCTACAGAGTTGTGAAAGACCTCAACCTTAAGGACGCAAAATCAGAAAATGTTGGAAATACTCAGCAGGTCAGGCAGCAGCTTTGGGGAGAGAAAAAGTGATCATGTTTCAGGTCAATTTTTTTAAATATATCAGAATTTGCTGAATTTGCCTGATAACGGGTGTTTTCTGAATGGATTTACATGTTATGTGACCATGTGGGTTTTCCCCAGGTGTTCTGCTTTTCTCTCACATCACAAAGGTGTTGGTATGTTCATGTAAATTACCCCTTGGTCTTTTGAGTGGTACACGCAACCGAAGGGAGTTCCTGGGTGAGTGAAAGGATGTGGTTGAAGGTCTACAAGGAGTTAAGAAGAGGGTAATGGGACCAGTGGGATTATGGAGGTTTGGTATGACACCAGAAACTCTGGAAAATTTCTAGAAGTGGATTGACTGCATCACAGCCTGATACGGGGACGCCAATACCCCTGAGCGTAAAGCTCTGCAAAAGGTAGTGGACACAGCCCAGGACATCACAGGAAAAACACTCCTCACTGTCAAGAACATCTACAGGGAACGCTGCCTTTGGAGAGCAGCAGCAATCATCAAGGATCCACACCACCCAGCACACGGTCTGTTCTCACTGCTGCCATCAGGAAAGAGGTATCGGTGCCACAAGCCTCGCCCCACCAGGTTCAGGAACCATCGACTCCCCAACAACAAACTCAATCAGGGGCTCATTTAAGGGCTCTTATTTTTGCACTTCATTGATTTTTTTCTCTCTCTATTGCACAGTCAAATTGTTTACATTTCTTTATTTGTTCACATGTATAAGTTGAATACATTTTCTTTGCACTACCAATAAGTGGCCCACGGGAAAAAGGAATCTCAGGGTTACATGTAATGTTGTGTATGCACTCTGACAATAAATCTGAATTGTAAACTGTGGTACGGTTAGAATAGTGGTTAGCCAGAACTATTACAGCGCCTGTGATTGGGACCTGGGTTTGAATCCCATGCTGTCTGTAAGGGGTTTGTGCATTCTCCCCGTGTCTGCGTGGGTTCACTCTGGGCCCTCTGGTTTCCTCCCACCCTTCAAAACATACAGGAGGTTGTAGGCTAATTGGGTGTAAGCGGGCAGCATGGGCTCGTGCGCCAAAAGGGCCTTTTATCGTGCTCTATGTCTAAATTTTAGTTTTAAAAAATCTGACCTGTTGAAGGCTGGCATGAGCTTGATTGGGCAATATGCCATGCTCGGACCTGTCATTAATAAGGCTGATGCAATGCGGAGTGAGGAATGTCAGCAGGATTGGATTGGCCTGAAATAGACAAGCCTGGTGGTAGCGAAGGTGCACGAGGTCCCTGATGATCTGGCTCCTTCACTGCAACATCATCCAGGGCGTAACGCCTGCCTAAAAGTGAGACAACTCAAAGCCACCCCAAGGGGAAGGAGCATGCACAGAGGTGCAACCACAGGTCAGTATTGAGCAGTAAGAGAATTTCTGTCACCTCCTCCGTCGGCTCCTCCCAAGAGCTCAACCAAGCTGAGGAATCCACACAATTGCAGGCTTCCAATTCAAGTCAATCACTTGTTTAAAACTTACTTGTGAGGTGGTTTAAATATGATTGATTGAAAATATACTTTCCACCAGCACGTGC